>NC_133660.1:95251565-95851565 GCF_037893015.1 Macrotis lagotis | reverse complement strand
TTTTGAACAAAAGATAGCATGTTCAGGTTTATGTTTTATGAAAATCACATTGTCAGCTGAGAAGAAGATGGGATGGAATGTAAAGTCTTTCGGCAAGAAATTCAACCAGTAAGTTACTGTAACAGCACAGGCTTAAAAGCCACACCAAAATGGTGGCAGCATCAGAGGAGAAAAGGAGATGAAAGATCTGTTATGAAGGTAAAATAGATGTTATCAAAAAGATTGTAAATGGTGAGAGAAATGGCGGAGTCAAAGTTAGTGCCTAATTTGTAAGTCTGGATGACTAGCAAGATGATGGTACCTTCAATAATAGTAAAGAAGTTTGGAAGAGGAAAATATATGTTTTGAATATACTGAGTTTAAGTTGTTTATGGGACATCAAATTCAGGAGTCAAATTGAGGAAATTGGAGATGAGAGACTGGAGATTAATAGAAATTTCAGGGAAGGATAAATAGATTTAAGAATCATAAGCATATGGGGCGGCTAGGTGGAACAGTGGATAAAGCACCAGCCCTGGAGTCAGGAGTACCTGGGTTCAAATCTGGTCTTAGACACTTAATAATTACCTAGCTGTGTGGCCTTGGGCAAGCTACTTAACCCCATTTGCCTTGCAAAAAACTAAAAAAAAAGAATCTTAAGCATAGAGATGATGACCTGGAATAGATCCCTGTTTGTTGACTGAGAAGTAGGTATACAGTCTTAAACCCAAAATTTTCCAAAGGAACCAACACCATGTGGTAGATTGTCAGATCTGTTGGATATTTACAAGTGACTCACCATTACTAAGAGTGTCCTCATTCATTAGGAGCCATAGTTTTCAACAAAATGCTACCCTCTCCTCTATTCTTGTTTCTTCATGCCTGAAACATTACCTCTTTTCTGTTAGAATGAAATTATAGAGTTGAAATTGCAAATCACAATATCCTCTGAACTTAATTCTATGATATCTCACAGATTTGGTTCTTAGTTTTCTTTTTAAACCTCTAGCAGTATAGAAATAACTATTTTCATGTCTCAATCTTCAACTTTTAAAAATCTTGTAGGTATTTGTCCCTCTTCTACCATCAGCATGGGAGCAAGGTGATAAAGCATACCCCTTTGCCAACTTATCCATCTGCCAGTGACCAAAAACACAAATGGTCATTATCTTCTAAATAACATAATTTTGATTTTTCAAAGGGGCAGCAATATGCTTCTTTGGATAGAGCATTGGGTTGTGAATGAGAATGTCTCATCTTCAAGCAATCAAATCTAGTCTCACACAGTCTAGCTGTATGAGCCTGGATAAGTCACTTTGACCCTGTTTGCTTCTATTTCTTTTTCTGAAAAAATGAACTGGAGAAGTAAATTCAATATCTATGCCTGGAAAACACTCATGATAAGTTGAACACTATTGAAATAATTCAACAGCAGTCAATTTCTTAAGCGTTTCTTCCTCCACTAAAATCAGATTTTGATGTTTAAATCTTAATGTGTAGATGATTTTGGTATATTTTAGAAGAAGAGAGTTCTACCAGTCTCTACAGAAATCTACTGTAGGCACAGAGACTGTATCTTTTAGTATTTGACATGTTAAAAAATGATAAGGCTCCTTAATAGAATGAAAGCCCATAAAAATGCATATGGAGAAATAAAAAGTCAAGAAATCCCAGGGATTCAAGGAAAAAAGTGCAAAAGAAGGTGGCTTACATTGTAAAGCATCAGTCATCAAAATTATTTTGTATTGGCTAAGAAATAGAGTGGTGGACCAGTAGAATAGACTAGGTGCAGTAGCAGGAAATGATTAAAGTAATCTACTGTTTGATAAACCCAAAGAGTACAGCTATTGGTATAAAATCTCTCTCTTCCAAAAAAAAAAAAAACTGTTGTGAAAAATGGAAGTTAGTATGGAAGAAATTTAGATTAGACCAACATCTCACACCCTATACCAAGATAAGATCCAAATAGATATAGAATGTGGACATAAAAACAATATTATAAGCAAATTAGAAGACCAAGGACTAGTTTATCTGTCATATGTATGGAAAGAAAAGCAGTTTATGACTAAGGAAGAGATGGAGAACATCACTAAACAAATTGGATAATTTTGAATACATTAAATTAAAAAGATTTTGCAGAGATAAAACTACTGTAACCAAGATCAAAAGAAATGTAGTAAACTGGGAAACAATCTTGACAACTAATTTTTCTGACAAAGGATTCATTTCTAAAGCATACAGAGAAATGAGTAATTTTTTTTTTAATTAGCCATATCCCAATTGATTGAAAAACGGCCAAAGGATACGTAAAGGCAATTTACAGATGAGGATATCAAAGTAATCTCCATAGTTGTATGAAAAAATGCTCTCAATAATTACTGAGTAAAGAAATGCAAATTAAAGCTTCTCTGAGGTACCACCTCACACCTCTCAGACTGGCCAATATAAACAGAAAGGATAATGATCATTGCTGGAAGGGTTGAGGGAAATCTGGGACACTATTACATTGTTAGTTTGAGCTGTGAACTCATCCAAATTGAGAGCAATTTGGAATTACAAGCAAAGGTCAAAAAAATGTGCATACCCTTTGATCAAGCAATGCTACTGCTGGGTCTATGCCCCGAAGAGATTATGAAAAGTGTCAAAATATCACTTGTACAAAATATTCATAGCAGACCTATTTGTGGTGGCAAAGAATTAGAAATCAAGTAATTGTCCTTCAATTGGGGAATGGCTTAGCAACCTCTGCTATGTTATGGAACAATATTGTTTTATTAGGAACCAGGAGGAATGGGAATTCAGGGAAGCCTAGAAGGATTTGCATGAACTGATCCTGAGTGAGATGAGCAGAACCAGAAAAACACTGTACACCCTAACAGCAACATGGGGGTGATGATCAACCTTGATGGATTCGCTCATTCAATCAGAGCAACAGTCAGGGACAATTTGGGGCTGTCTGCAATGAAGAACACCATCTGTATCCAGAGAAAGAACAGTGGAGTTTGAACAAAGACCAAGGACTATTACCTTTAATTTAGGAAAAAAAACCTGATATCTTATTTTCTGATCTTGCTATCTCTTATACTTTATGTTTCTTCCTTAAGGATATGATTTCTCTCTCATCACATTCAATTTGAGTCAGTTTATACCATGGAAACAATGTAAAGAATGGCAAATTTCCTTCTGTGGGGGGAAGGGGAGGGAAGTAAAATTAGGGGGGGGGGAAGTATAAAACTCAAAAGAAATAAAATCTTTAAATACAAAAATAAAGAATGGAAGTCCATTGAAAGCAAGTATTATTGTGTAGTTGTGGCTGTTTTTTTTAACAATTAAATTCATTGCAAAAAATTTATTTAGTACATGTGTACATATAAATGTATATATGTATATAACATTCATCCAATAGTCTATGTAAATATATACATATGACACTACTCTCTGTGTATGTACATAATAAAATATATGCAGGTCTGCATAAATGTACATTATAGTTAAAATAGCACATGCAAAACATTAATATGTGCATATGCATATCATAAAATAAAAATGTTTTGATAATATATTTAGGTTTTCAAAGGAATTACCTCATAACCCTATGACTAAAAATAATGTTTCAATCTGCTCAGGCCTATTATGTATAATACCCCATTTATTATTTATGTTTTTAATTCTTTTTATGTGATATTCATTTCTGATAGCCTTACAACATTACATTGCTGCATATGTAAGTTTTTTCAAAGGAAATCTGACGTATTTCTTTCAGGAAACTATTTGGGTTCATCAAAATCATTACATAAGATCTCAGAGAAATACAGCACAATCTTTCCTAGTTAAAATCTGAGACCATCTGGGATTGCCCATCGATAGTGCCCATCCATAGTGCCCATGCATAGTCTAAAACAGGAATACTCAAACTTCTTGGTCTCTATTATCCTTTATTTTTTCAGTAAACTTTCATGTATTCTTTATTCAATATTAAATACATTCTAGATTTAATTAAATATGGGCTTACAATGAATTTTTCTTCCACAAAAGTGAAAGACCAAATGTTATCCTGGCCTTGGATTAAATAAAGACTCAAATTTAGATCTGATTTTTTAATGCACAGTTGGCACGTCACTTTGTCTCTTAATGCTAGAGACACTGAATCACTTAGATATTAATGCAAGCTGGTAAATTACTATGGTGTATTGGTACAAATTTCGGAATACACTAAATCACTGGGATCACAGGTCCAGGCCATGTCTCTGATGTGATTATTTGCCAAATATTCTCACATTCCCTAGAGAAATTATTCATAAATCCTGGGAATTTGCATGTCCTAAGTTGGGAACTGTGATCCACATATCTTGATAGATCATTTGCGTGAGTGGTCCCTTCAAATGTATTCCCAAGACTGGACTATATATATTCTTTATTCCCCCTTTTTTCCCTTTGTTTGAATAGTTATAGATCTCCTTTAGGAGGTTCTGGAATGTTTGGGGACTTTATGCAGTTTGCACAAATGAGAAAACTGAGTGCTTAAATGATTTTCCCCATGGTCACACAATTAATCTTTGTGTAAGAAGGACCTGAATCCAAGTACCTTCTCTCTCTCTCTCTCTCTCTCTCTCTCTCTCTCTCTCTCTCTATATATATATATATATATATATATATATATATATATACATATATATATATATATATATATATACATATATATATACATATATATATATATATATATATATATATATATATATATATACTCAGTGGTTCTTGATTAAAATGTTGGCCATTTACAAGGTGACATAGCAGAACAAAGTCATTCAATAAAATATAAATCCTCTTTTAGGTTGAATAGGTATCTTTACCCACAATTTGATTCATATAGTAACAGGGAGACTAAATATTCTAAGTGATGATATCTTTCTCTTATACCAGTGTGCATATGTGCATGTCAGTATTATTTATATCAGTAACTGAATGCAAACTGTTTGTGTCTGGTATGTTGCCCTACAGTCTAATTTGGACAACTGAATAATAATAAACTCTAAATAAGGAACATAAGAAAGTTAAGGGAGGTTAACTGCATTATTTCAAAAGTGTGCCTGTTTTTAGTACCCAACAGAATTTTAATAGTTCCCAAGATATTGAGAAAATATTCTTGTCCTTTGTGTGTTGCAAATAGTACCAAAAAGTAAGCTCTGTTAACCCATTCAAAAAAGATTAAATTTAGCTGATTTTTAAATTAATTTACATCTGAATTTTTGAGAATGTATTTATAGTGTAAAGAAGAATACCTTCTTTTCCACTAATTCAGTTTTTGGCATCCTTTCAAGTCCCTCCACTGTTCTCATGGGACCATTTATATCTTGGTGCAGACAGACTAGTTTCTGCCTCTACTGTAATCTTTGTTGAGACATGATGACTAGTTCACACACTGCCCTGTAAACATAAGCTATTTTCCCTCTTTCTTGAATCTTGAATCTAACTGAATGACATAACTTAAAAAGAGTGAAGATCAAGGGATGCACATTACTACTGATCAAGGAGTCAGAGAGAAATGAATAGTATAAAAAGACTCATCACCTACTAAAAGTAAATTGTTAAAAAAGGAATAAATAGGCATTTCTCACTCTACTTCTTTATTAGAAAAATAATCAATTTCACACAATCTCCTATGCTTAAACCAGAATACTGCCCTATTTATAAAATAAAAAAAAAAACTACTCATGGGGAATAAGCAATTTCTGTGGCTTGACAACATATTTGTTATCTAACCTTAAGAATCTTTTTTAGGAGGCTTGCAAGGAAATTCACACACATAAATACTATGGAAATGTCCATATGATAAACATGACAGCTGTGTTCCCAGTTCAATATTTGAATATTTATGACAAACAAGACAAGGCAGCTGGTATGCTCACTGGTGATGTGTTTGGTGTAACTTTTTTTCTCAGGGAGTGAGTGATTCTCAAGGATTACTTTTCCTTTTAAACATCCTATAACCTTCTCCTCAGAGACAGAGACTCAAAATGATTTTCTTTGAGTATGAGAAAATTTGTGATAGGAAATGCGAAAAATATTGAAGTAGTTTTAGTATCAGAGAAGTATCGTGAAATTTAAAGATGATAGCTCCAGTCATTTTTAAAATTTTTTTTACAAGGCAAATGGGGTTAAGTGGCTTGCCCAAGGCCACACAGCTAGGTAATTATTAAATGTTTGAGATCATATTTGAACCCAGGTACTCCTGACTCCAGGGCTGGTGCTTTATCCACTGTGCCATCTAGCCACCCTCCAAGTCTTTTTTGGGGGGGGTTTTAAATTTTTTTTTTTACTTTTTTTAGCTCCAGTCAATTTTAAGCCAAATGTCTGGTATATACAACCCTGAGCCAGCTGGGGAATACTAGAAATACTTTGGTTAGCTCCTGGATCATATAGTAAGAGGAGGAGAATAATGAAGAAAAAAATCAATTAGTCATCAGGATAAGAGGCAATAATATATGCATACTGGCTTTTGATCAAGGAGCTTTGTGTTGCCAAAAGCTTACAGAGAAAGAAAATTAAAGTACAGAGTGGAAAGAGAAAAATTGAGAACAGTGATGCTCATAGAAAGAAAACATTTAAGATTCAAAAGAGTCCTTAGTGATCCCTTGCTCCAATACTTTTGTTATACAGATAAAGATTTAAAACCCCCCAAATACCACATGAATCAGATTAAAATATAATTGACAAATAAAGCTGCAATAAAATGGAGATGATATCAATATTTGATTTCCTAAGTCAATAAGCATTCATAGTACATGGTTTAGTGGCCCCATTTCTTTTTGATTTAGATGCCACCAATCACAGCTGGCCTTCTGTACCACTGGACAGCTAAGCCAGATCAGCCAAGCCAGGACTGCCTGGCCATGGTTTCTGATTTGTGCTATGTCTAAGAGGCTCCTGATGGCTTCCACAGACATTGCCAGTGCTTGACTGCACTCCTTTTTTTACCCAAGGGAGATAGATCTTTCCGGCACTCCTTCTAGTTTATCCTAAACTAGAAAATAGTTTCAATCCATCTTTTTTTGTGGATTCTGCTACTCCAGAATTCTTTTCGAGCTTAATAAAAGGGGAAAGCTCAGACAACTTCCTGGCTTCTCTCTATTGCCTTCGATGCATGATTTTTTGGTTTGCAGATGATTATGTGTTCAATGTAACATCCAAGGAAGAGATTAAACAAATCTGCTGCTTAAGTTCATTTTGGCCTGATAAGTAAAACCAAGAAAATGGAGGTTCTCCAACAGGAAGCAATAGACCATAGAATTGTGATTGATCATCAAATTGATTAGAATTCTCCAGTATTTCATAATTTTGTTATTGTATGTTGTTCTCCTGGTTCTACACCTTACACATTTTATTTATAGCAAATGAAGAAATTTAAATGCTGTGTGGATAAGATCACTTACCTTGCCAGTACACTTCTCCAAGACATAAACTAGATGATGAGTTTGACTCAAACATTGTCAGAGCTATCTCAGTGTTTTGTCTTCTCTGATTAAGAAGAGTAACAATCAACTCTGACAAGCGAGAACAAAATAATCATTTGTTAATCTAACATAAAGAACAGAGAGATCTGTTCAACAAAGAGACCTTTCACAGGACATGCTTGAGATTTGGTATAGAGTCTTTTGGGATATGTTAAAACCTGAAAACAACTATCTACTGCTAGTGATTTATATGAAGGCAAATGATGCTATTAGGTACTAAAAACAGTTCTAGGAATTATGATACAATGGAAATTAGAAGGGATGAACTTCAGAAAGGTCAAACAGATTTTAAAAAATGTACTGTTGATAGTAAAAATAAAGTATGAGAAAAGAATTTACATTTTTTCAGCATAGTTTAAACTTGGCACTAGATCAAATGTAAGCACTGAAGGTTGGGGAAAAACATTATTTTCCTAAAGTTAGAAAATTTGGTAAAGGGGTTGCTAGGTGTCACAGTGGAATCCTGGAGTCAGGAAGACCTGAATTCAAATCCAGCCTCAGACATTTAATAATTACCCAGCTACATGACTTCAGGCAAGTCACTTAATCTCATTGTGTTGCAAAAACTAAAAAAAAAAGGAAAATTGGTAAATAAAATGTTCACATCCAAAAGATGTGGAGAGCATAGAAAACTAACCATGTATATAAAGCTATTATTGTTACTCAATATAATTATTATTTTTAGTCTTGATAGTAAAACAAAATGAATAGATACAAGAAGGCTTGAACTTATGCCTTGATTTTCATTCATACTGGTTGTATAACCTTGGAGCTATTACGTAAATTCTTTTTGCTTTTGGAGGGGAGATTTTGCAAGGCAATAGGGTTAAGTGACTTGCCCAAATTACACAATTAGGTAATTATTAATTCTCAAAAATGTTTGAACTCAGGACCTCCTGACTCTAGGGTTAGTGCTCTATCTACTGTGCCACCTAGCTACCCCTTAAACTCTTAATGTTCTGGGCTACATAGTGATTTAGTAAAATCACAAATTAACAAATTAACAATTATGAATTTTTTTCTTAAACATTTTTCAATGAAAATTTTCACTCAAAGTATGTTGCAAAGACACCTTGGGCTCCCAAGACACTTTTGAAGAGTCAAGAAGGTCAAAACCTTTTTCATAATATTACCAAGAAATTATTTGCATATAAAATCTCCTCTTTCTTCCAGTTGCTATAATATACATCATATTTTCTTTGGTCTTGAATCAACAGAACTTATTACAACAGTTTGAAGAAGCTTATTTGAGGCTCCAGCCAACTTCTATTAATCCAAACATTAAAAAGAATTGCCAAAATATGTAAAACTGTTTTTCTGTCCCATTTTAGAAAGCAAATATTTAATTTCCTCAGATATTTACCTAAGCTTGGAATAGATTTATTATTGTTATTTTAATAGCAATCCATAAAACTTTTAAAGCATTTAACAATAATAATATCATAAATATCAATCAATATAACCCACATATGGGGCAGCTAGGTCATGTAGTGGATAGAGCACTGGGCTGGAGTCAGGAGTACCTGAGTTCAAATCCAACCTCAGACACTTTATAATTACCTAGCTGTGTGGCCTTGGGCAAGCCACATAACCCCACTTCATTGCAAAAAACCTTAAAAAAATATAACCCACATTTAATCCATTTGAAGTAGTTGTTGGTGAAATGAGTAGATTGCTGAACCTAATGAGGCAGATGATTTAAATCTGACCACAGACACTTTCTCGCGTTGAAATTCTAGATAAATCTCATAAATTTTGTTTTCTTCAGTTTCCTTAACTGTAAAATGTAATAATAGGATCTATCTCCCAGGGTTGTTATGAAGATCACTGGGATAGGATTTGTATAAACAGTCAAATACTAGACCTGGAACATTGTATCAAATTTCCCTCTTTGTACAAATAAAAACTCTTTGTGGTACTCAGTAATTTTAAGAGTATAAAAGGCTCCTGAGACCAAAACTCCTAACAATTAATAGGAACATTCCAACTTGCCATTTCTTATAGGTAATATATGTATTATGTATAAAAAATACTTTTAATTTTAAAATTTGTAGAGCACTTTCCTCATGATCACCTTTTGAGGTAGTTTAATGATTATTTTGTATTGTTATAAGAAAATCAAGACTTTGCTATCTTTATTTCATATTCGAAAAGGGAAGAATTATTAATAAAAGGCCAGTATTTCTCAGAACAAAATCATAAGTAAAATCTATGACTTCAACATCTATAGATTATGATATGAATGAATTAGAAATGAATTAGAAATAATTGAATTAGAGCTAGACAAAAACCTCAGTCCATCTAGAATCTCACTTCCATGCATCCTTATATATTGGGAAATGAATATTTCCATACCCTTGAGGACCACCAGATAGCAGAAAATTGATATGTGAAGGAAACTTTTAGTAATGACTCTTAAATGAAACCTGAGTCCATAGCACCTAGATTTGACTCCTTTCTATCATCCAAACAAGATCAAAATTTCTTCCATTCTACCTCTTCCCATCATGGTCATGCACAGCTAACTCCCCCAGTTTTGACTTTCCACATGAGAAATTTATCTTCTTCCACACCAATTATTAGGATGTATTTATTTATTAGAAAATACACTGTTTTTAATTTCCTCTCATTGGTGGAGAGTTCACCTTTTTCATTTATGATACTTAGAATTTGATTTTCTTCTTCCTTTTTTTAAATCAAATTCACCGGGGGTTTATTAATTTTATTAGTTTTTTCATAAAACCAGCTCTTGGTTTTATTTATTAGTTCAATAGTTTTGTTGCTTTCAAATTTATTAATTTCTCCCTTAATTTTTAAAATTTATATTTAATTGGGGGTTTTTAATTTGTTCTTTCTCTAATTTTTAGTTGCTTATTTAGTTCATTGCTTTCTTCTTTCTCTAATTTATTCATATAACCCTTTAAAAATATGATATATCCCCTGCCAGGCACCATGAGTGTATCCCATAGGCTTTGGTATATTGTTTCATTATTGTCATTATCTATTATAAAATAATTCTTTCTATAATTTGTTGCTTGATCCACACATTCTTTAAAATGAGGTTTTTTTAAAGTTTCCAATTAGTTCTGTGTCTATATTTCCCTGGCCCAATATTGCATATAATTTTTATTGCATTATGATCTGAAAAAGATGTATTCACTATTTCTGGCTTTCTGCAATTGATCATGAGGTTTTATGCCCTATTACAGGGTCAATTTTTGTTTTCAGTGCCATGCACTACAGATAAAAAAATTATTATTTTCCATCTGCATTCAATTGCCTACATAGGTCTAACATATCCAGGTTTTCTAACAATCTATTTACCTCCTTACCTTCGTTTGTATATATTTTATGATTAAGTTTATATAAAATCTGAGAATGGGAGGTTGAGGTCTCCCACTAGCAGAGTTTTGCTGTCTATGTCTTCCTGTAGCCTATTTCAACTTCTCTAACAATGCTATACCATTGGGTACATACATATTTAATATTGAAATTACTTTATTGCCTATGGTACCATTTAGGAGGATATAATTTCCTTCCTTATCTCTTTTAAAGCAATCTATTTTTGCAGCTGCTTTGTCCGAGATAAGGATTGCTACCCCTGCTTTTTTTCACTTCAGCTGAAGAAAAATATATTTTGCTCCAACCTTTTACATTTACTCTATATGTATTTCTCTGTTTCAAATGAGTTTCTTGTAAGCTGCATATTGTAGGATTCTGGTTAGTAATCCACTCTGTTATTCACTTACACTTTAAGGGAGAGTTCATCCCATTCACATTCAAAGTTATAATTCCAACTCTTTATTACCCTCCATGCTATCTTCCTTCTTTTGGTATTTTCCCCTTTTTTTCCCCTTATGCATATTCCCCAGTTTTTGTTTTTTTTTTTCTGACTACCATCACCTTCAGTTTGGTTGCCCTCCTGTATCAACCCCCTTCACCTTTCTTTTACCTTTCCCTTTTCCCCTTATTTTCTTCCTTCTGTTAGTTTCCCTTTTTGTCCCCCTCCCCCTCCCCACCTCCCCTTTTCCATTTTAATGCTTAAAAGGTAAGATAAATTTCTTAACTTAACTGAATGTGTCTAAGTTCACTTTAAGCCAAGTCTGATGAAATGAAGATTCAGGTGGTTCTCCATTACAATAGGAGTTTTGAACCTCTTGATGTAATGAGATTTCCCCCATTAATCTCCTCCATCCTCATTCCAGGCCCTTCTATCCCTTAAATGTCAATGTAGCCATGACCTGCCTAATAATGGTTTCTTTCTGGCTGCTTACAGGACTTTTTCTTTTATCTGATGGTTCTGGAATTTGGCTACAACATTCCTTGGTGTTTTTCAGAGAGGATCAATGTATTCTTTCAATAACTATTTTGCCCTCGGGTTCCATGATATCAGGGAATTTTCCTTCACTGAATTCTGTAATATTAAGTACAGGCTTTTTTTTTCTCTTCAATGTTTTCAGGAAGGCCTATAATTCTCAGGTTGTCCCTCCCTTATATGTTCTTGAGGTCAGTGGTTTTGCTGATGAGATATTCTACATTTTCTTCTATTTTTTCCATCTTTTGGTTTTGTTTAACAGAAGCTTGTTATCTCATAGAAGCCATTAGTATCAACTGATTCCATTCCTATTTTTTAGAGAAGAATTTTCTTTATTTTCCTTTTTCTACTCTTTTTCCCAGTTGGTCAATTGTTTTTGAAGGAGTTTTCCATTTTCCCAAATGTGGTTTAGAGAAAATCACTTTCTTTTCACATTTGCACAATTGAAGATCTGAGAGATTTAGTCTCATTTTTCATTTGTCCAATTGTATTTTCTAAGGATTTGCTTTCTTGTTGCAAAGTGTTCATTTTCTCTTGAGTTTCTTTTCCTGATTTTTCCAACTGATTTTTAAATTCCTTCCTAATTTCTTCAGAGTAGTCTTTCTGGGCTGGAAACCTATTCATATTGTCCTCAGAAGTGCTAGATCTTTCTAGGTTAGAATCTATTTCTTCTAAGTATTTCTCCATGGGCCCCCGTTTTCACTGGCTTTTCTTTATATTTCTAGGATGTGGTGTTGAGGGGAGGAGCTGGCTCTCAGAGGTTTGCTTTTGAAGATCCTAGAGGCTTTGTTCACTTGGCTTAGTAATTCCAATGGCCAGTCAATAGGGAGTGCTGTTTGCTTTCTCTGGAGTATTTGGGGAACTCAGCATCAGGGTCTGAGTTTACTTTGAATAATTTGCTGAGCCCTGAGGGATGGAATTAATCACTTTCCCTTGAGTGAACTCTGTTGCTCACACCTTAACCTGGAATGGTGGGGGTTCTTTATTGTTTGAATTATTTTGCCAACTCTATGCCAATAAATTTAACAATCTATGTGAAATGGATGAATATTTACAAAAATCTAAGCTACCCAGATAAAATGAAGAGGAAATTGAAAACCTAAACAACCCTATCTCAGAAAAAGAAATTTACCAAGCCATTATTGAACTCCCTAAGAACAAATATCCAGGGCCAGATGGATTCACAAATGAATTCTATCAAACATTTAAGAAACAATTCATTTAAATTATATATATGAACTCTTTGGAAAAATAGGTGAAGATGAAACTGCCTAATTCTTTCTATGACACCATTATGGGGCTGATAGCTAAACCATGAAGAGTTAAAACAGAAAAAGAAAATTATAGAGTTCTCTTACTGCTGAATACATATGCAAAAATCTTAACTAAAATCTCATCAAAACAATTTCAACAAGTTATCACTAGAATAATATAATATTATCACTTGAGATCAATGTATACCATCAAAACAATATAAAGATTGACAGAATGCTTTCTGTGAAGGGTGGGGAAGGGAAGCAAGAATGGCAGAAAAGTTCTAAAACTCAAAATAAATAAAATATTTCTTAAAAAAAGAAAATATATATTGTCTTTACTTATTTGTATACAATGTGTAATTTCCTTTCTTCTCTCCTAAAGGACAGTTTCTTCTGTGTACATGTATTCCCAACAGAAATTTTAAAATCAGAAACACTTAACAAAATGATTTGATTTGAATTGTGGAAATAAAATTGGAAGTACAGAAAAGAAGGGAAGAAGCATCAAAAAAGAACAGCATAATTAGTTTATTTTGCATATTTTCTCTCAATCACAACAACTACAAAGAATATTAGTAAGAATAAATATAGTAAAAACAAATGTGAAAAGTGGATTAAAGGTAATTTAACTACTCTGTATCATTCAGTAAGTTGACATTTGAACTCCCATATTTTTATACTGTTTTTGGTCATTCTTTTCTAAGTCATTTCCTGTTAAGTATTCTGTTACTCATCAGTACTAAGCAATTTCTTTCTACCCTTCCCATAACCTTAGTCTCCTCTAACTGGAACATCTCAAGGGCTATTCAAACATCTTGACCTAAATCACTCATTTCACATGGGAGCACAACTTCATTCATTGTTCAAATTAATTAGCAATCTGTGTTCTGGATAGCCACATTTCAATTTATCCCCTTTAATAAGTCTTTTTGTGTCTCCATGGAACTCCAAATACGTTTCTAAATCTTTCTTTGTCAATCTTTTTTATTGGTATTTGTATTTCATCCAAATTACCAAGACCATGCCTAGGAGAGAAATCACTGCTTCTTATCCCTAATATATCAGTCTTCAGAAATAGCACTTTAATATATAGTCACAAAATTATAAATAGAAAACATGACTAAAGAATTTTCAAGATATTGTACTTTTCATTTTCTTGACAATGACACCAGATTTCATTTATAAAATTTTCAAATGTTACTTTTTTGAGATTAATCATAGGAGAATAAATAGCCTCTGTACTTAAATAAATAAAGAAGTTTTTGGTCTTTTCTACAATAGGTAGATGAGTCTATGTGGTCACATACTTAATAAAATATTTTCTCTTATCACATAGAGAAGCAGAATTATTAAGAACATTTAGGTTCCATCTCATAATAGCATTATTATACATAAAAATATATGATAAATTAGTGGTAATTTTCCAAATTTACACTTTGTATCAGTACCTAAATCATCACAATGCTTATTAGGCACTCCCCATGCAGTATTTGGTAATATATACTATAAAAATATAGTGATGGGATCTTGAGCTATATGTCTCTCTATCAAGCAAGTATAGAGAAAGTAAGTGAAATTTCTATCCATTGTACTTACAATTACAATCAGGAATAGAAGCAAATGACCATATGTGTTTATACTAGATACTTTAGATAGACCTACTGCTGTGAGGTATTTCTGATAGACCTGCTGCTGTGAGTATACAGAATATTTGCTGACAGCCTTGTTGTCATCAAATCTGATCCCATTCCTGATGGATTCCTTGATTAACTTGAGTGAAATGAAATAAAATATAGAGCAACTTAATACCAAATCATTATAAATAAGTGAAATGTGGACTCTGGTGAAAAATTGTTTTTTTTAAACCTAGAGCAAATTATGAAGTTTCCAGCAACATTATCTTGGAGCAAAGCAATTAAGTGCACTGAATGAATCTTTAAAAGGCAAATATTGTTTGTCTCCTCAAAAAAATATTAAACCAATATGCATTTTTGTATATATGCTCAAAAACTCAGAAGTATGTTATTGTTTTGCTTTGGAACATTCTCAACATTGAAGTTGTCAATCAACCCAACCTCTGCAACTTTTGTCCATATTCTGTCATAAGTTCACCAAAGAGTGTCCACCCAATGTGCTGGAGATGTTCCCCATTTTTTCTTGACATTATAGGTGTATCTGTGGAGAGAGAGAGCACAGTCTTTTAAAAAGTTCTTCCTCACTTTTGATTCACAACTAACTCATTTTCCTTTTAAATGATCCATTTCTATGATTACATCAATCTTCAGAGTTTCTTATTTGTTATATGTTGCCCCAGCTCACACCTTCCCACCAGGTACTTTTCTACTTTTCTCTGACCCTCTGAATATGACAGTTTTAATTTTCTAAAAAACCAAAAATTTTCATGTTTCAAAATCTCAGTCTACATCTTCCTCTCCCACTCCCTTGACCCTGCTCTGTCTCTGTCTCTCTCTGTCTCTCTGTCTCTGTCTCTCTCTCTCTCTCTCTCCCTAATCCATACATACCTGTACACACAATTATGCATATACATACATTGAAATGAATAAGTCACTTTCAGGTATTTCAAAGATCTGTAATTTTGTGAACAGAGGAAGAATCTACATCAATAGAGGTACCAACCTTTTTTCCATTTATAGCCAATCTCTCAAACAACATAGGAATTTGGCTCCCGAAATTTCAATGCTTCTGATGGTAGAGATGTGAACTATCTAATCATTCTGGAGAACACTGCCCAAAGAGGAATAAACTGATTATATCATTTGACCCAGCAATACCAATACTAGTCCTATATCCAGAAGAAATCATAAAAAATGAAAAAAGGTCCCATATTTTTCAAAATATTAATTGCAGCTCTTTGTATAGTGATAACTAGATTGAAATTGAGAGATGTCCATCAATTGGGGAATGGCCAAACAAGTTATATGAATATTATGGAATACTATTGTGCTATAAGACTCTACCAAAGCATGGAAAGAATTAGAGCAGATGATGTTGAGCAAAGGGAGCAGAACTAAGAGTACATTCTACACATTAACAGCACCATTGTGAGTTGATCAACTCAGATGAATGTGGTCCCTTTCAGAAGTTGAATGAACTAGAGGAAGTAGGGAAATCAGAGTATCTGGATGTAAAGAGAACAGGGAGTTTTGAACTTGAAACTAGAAATGTGCCTAGGGGAACCAAGTTTAACTATGAACCTAATCTTCTTCCCCTCTCTAGGGTGAAGTGTCATGAGAAGAGAAAGGAGAATCATGCCTCTCCTATGGTTTGTTTTTTTAGAATTTTTTAAAGAAAGATTTTATTTATTTTGAGTTTTATAATTCTTCCCCTATTCTTGCTTCCCACCCTCCCCCCACCCCACAGAAGATAGTCTGTTAGTCTTTACATTGTTTCAATGGTATACACTGATCTGAGTTTAATGTGATGAGAGAGAAATCATATCCTTAAGGAAGAAAAATAAAGTATAAGAAATAGCAAAATTATATGATAAGATAACAGGTTGTATTCTTTTTAAATTAAAGGTAATAATTGTCTTTGGTCTTTGTTCAAACTTCATAATTCTTTCTCTGGAAACAGATGGTATTTTGCATCACAGACAACCCAAAATTGCATCTGATTGGTGCACTAATGGAATGAGCAATTTCATTAAGTTTGATTATCACCCTCATGTTGCTGTCAGGGTGCACAATATTCTTTTGATTCTGCTCATCTTGCTCAGCATCAGTTCATGAAAATACTTCCAGGCTTCCCTGAATTCCCCTCTCTCCTTGTTTCTAATAGATCAATAGTGTTACATGACATATTTATACCACAGTGTGTTGAGCCATTCCCTAATTGAAGGACATTCACTTAATTTCCATTTCTTCACCACCATTAACAGGGCTACTATGAATAGTTTTGTACAAGTTATGTTTTTATGCTTTTTCATGATTTCTTCAGGTTATAGACCCAAAAGTGGTATTGCTGGATTAAAGGGTATGCACATTTTTGTTGCCCTTTGGGAATAATCCCAAATTGCTCTCCAGAAAGGTTGGATGAGTTCACAGCTCCACCAACAATGTATTATTGTCCCAAATATCCAACATCCTTTCCAACATTGATCATTGTCCTTTCTAGTCATACTGGTCAGCCTGAGAGGTGTGAGGTAGTACCTCAAAGATGCTTTAATTTGAGTTTCTCTGATAAGTAGTGATTTAGATCAATTTTTCATATCACTATGGATCACTTTGATTTCCTCATTTGTAAATTGCCTTTGCATAGCCTTTGAACATTTGTTAAATGGGGAATGGCTTGTTTTTTTGGAAATATGACTCAATTCTCAGTATATTTTAGAAATGAGTTGTTTGTCAGAAAGAGTAGTTGTAAAACTAATTTCCCAATCATTTCTTTTGATCTTGGTTGCAGTTGTTTTATCTGTGCAAATATTTTCTAATTTAATGTAATCAAAATTATTGTTTGCTTTCAATGATGTTCTCCATTTCTTCCTAGGTCATAAACTGCTTTCCTTTCCATAGATCTGACAGGTATACTACTCATACTCCTTGATCATCTAATTTTCTTATAACATTGTATTTTATGTCTAAATCTTGTATCCGTTTTGAACTTATCTTGGTACAATGTCTCTCCTATGTTGAGAGACTTAGTATAGTGGCAGCTAGGAGGCTCAGAGGATAGAGCATATCCATGGAGGCAGTAGGAACTGAGTTCAAATCTGGCCTCAAACATTTGATACCTCTCCCTCCAACCCTCTCCTGAAAGAGAGGGGGGGGGGAGGGAGAGAGATCTAATATATTTATGATGGAGACATTGACAGAGCTGTTAAGAGTGGAAAGCCCTAGGGAAGGAATAATTAATATAATGTACCTGATAGTCAGGCAATAATTGCCAGAGTAGTTAGAGTTATATTTAAAAATAGATTTTTAGGTGCAGCTAGGTGGTGCAGTGGATAGAGTACCAGCCCTGGAGTCAGGAGTACCTAAGTTCAAATCCAGCTTCAGACATTTAATAATTACCTAGCTGCATGCCCTTGGGCAATCCACTTTATCCCATTGCCTTGCAAGAACCTGAAAAAATAAAATAAAATAAAATTAGATTTTAATTTGTATCATTTGCTTTTCTATCAGTGCAATTTTCCCCTACAACACTCTCCCCCATCCTCCCAATCCATCCAGAATTTTTTTTAATTAGAAAAGGAAATGCTTCACATCTGTATTTCACAATGTTTTATATCTGAGGGCTCCTTTCTTCAAAGCAGTAGAGGGAGGTATCTTTTCATATTTCTTTTTTGGGGCCAACATTAATTGTTCTTTGTGATTTCACAATATTTATTTTCAATTATGTGGTAGTTATTAGAGAATATCCAAGTTTCTGTGAATCAAAAGGATTACATATACAATAGAGAATCCAAGTACATGGTTCTGCTAAGTCAGTTTGTACTTGGTTTAGAGTCCTATTAGTTGACCTGTACATGACTGAATTTTCTTTGCTGTTCTGTGCCTTTGTTCTGTCCTGTACCTTACTGTTTGCTGCATGTTCACATACTGGAGTGTTATACTTCATTCCATAGTATGGGCATGGGAAGAAACTTTGAAGTAATGTTTTTGGTATCTCAACTGAGGTTTGTTCCTGCTCCTTTTAGAGAGGAAGAATGAGAGCCAAATCTCATAAGGAAGTGGGGGAAACTACCTTTGGGTTTCCCTTGTTGACTGTTTTGTGTCTGCCAGTGCTGACCTAGACACAGTTCTCCCAGTTTTCTCCATAGTCAATGACTGTGATCCATGCTATACATCTCTCTGATATACCTTCTGAAATATACTAACAAGACTTTGACTTCCTGGAGCATCAGCCAAGAGGATATCACAGCTCTCACAAACATCTTCAAAGGGTTTAGAATGATTAGGTAATTAATATGTGCAGTGTGCAAGAAGCCGTCAAGGTTTTTAAAAAAATCTTTAGTGCCTATTTATAACAGTCTCAGTGAAAAGAAAAATGGACAAATCCATCAGAATACTTTTTATCTCCACAGCTGTTCTAACCTAAAGAGAAAAATAGGGAAATCTTGGAAACCAAATTCCTTTTCATTAAATGTACCATTAAATGGGACATTTTTAGAGAGAGGTGGATGTGTATTTTTATTGATGTTCCAATAAGGGAGGGTCTTTCTTTCAAATGAGATTCACATGGTTGAGCAGTCTCCCTAATTTTTCAATAAATTTGAAATTCCAGGAAGACAATAGAAATAGAAACCAAAATGGATAGATGTAGTATCAATTAGATTAGAGCATTGTGATGAAGTTTGCCATGTATGTCTTCAGAACATTTACCACCTCCTGAAGTGAATAGTAGCTGAATAGAAAAATATAATCATTTAATGGTGATCCATTAGATAAACTCTCTTATCATTTCACAAAGCAGAGGAGCTTTAGATGTTTGGCCTTATTTTAATGACATCAATCAATCAATCATTTTATAAAATAAATACTCTGTTCCAAAACTGTGCTAAGATCTGGGGATTCAAAAGGACATATGAGCTCCTCCTTGTCTTCAAAGAGTTTGCAATCTCCTGAATATATATATATATATATAATCATCCAGGGAAGAAAGCAAAATAGGTAGAGAGAAAGTAAAGTCAGTAATTGAAAGGATCTCTCATTTCCTTGTATAATTTAAATATAACAATTTATTTCTGGTTATTCTTATTGCCTCAAAGTTCTTCCAATTCCAGTTCATCTTCCTATCACCTGCCATAGTGCTTATCCAGAGGGACAGGTCTGATTATATCAATGACTCCCTAATCATCAATAAACCTTAATGGTTCCCCTATACTTTCATATTAAATATGAATTTTTCTCTTTGACTTTTAAATCGCTTTATAAACTGACCTCTTCCTAGCTTTCCAGTCTTCTTACACTTCATTTCCCTCCATACCTTAAAATCAAGATATACTGGCCTCCCTGTGACTCCTCAAACCAAGATACACCATCTCCCAAGCTTATATATTTAGTGATGTGTTTAACATGAACAGAATGCTCTCTTTAATCCTTTCTACCTCCTGGCTTCCTTTATATCTTCTGCAAGAGCCTTTCCTGATCTTTTTCTTATTATCTTTTTTATTTGATACTTTATGACAGTTAACGAAAGTTTTCACCATTCATCGATATGTAAATTTTTCAGTTAGGTAATTTACTTCCATGCTCCCATTCCATGACCTCCCCTTAACTGCAAAGAGTCAACTAAATGAATATACACATTTGAGTTAAGCAGGTTTTCAGATTAGTCATTTTTGGTAAGATGAATTATGATTAAGGGAAAGAGATACATAATAGAAATTTGGTTCATCAGATTCTGAAGATTTTCTGGGGTTCTTTTTGTTTGTTTTGTTTTGTTTTGTTTTTCTCCCTCTGGATAGGAATAGCATTGTCCATAGCTGATCTAATAAGATTGTGCTAGCTCTTTGAACGGTTGAGAAAAGCTACATCAATATTGGTTAATCAATTCAGAATTTTGTTGTTACAGTGTAAAATATTCTCTTGTTTATTCTGCTTTTGTTTGGCATTAGACCATTTAATTAATTCCATGCTTCTCTAGAGACTGACCATTTACAGTTTCTTATAGAACAATAGTATATTATAATATGCATATACCAGAACTTGTTCAACCATTTACCAATTGATGGACATCCTCTAAAAGTGCAATTCTTTGCCACTACAAAAAGAGTTGCTATGAATCTTATGAGACATATAGATTTTTCCCATTTTTGATGATTTCTTCTGGATTTAAACCTAGATAATTTTTGTTGTTCTTTGGGTATAGGTCCATATTGCTTTCAAAAAGGAATAGATCCAGTCACATCTTAATCAACAATGCATTAATGTCCCAATCCTCCCACAACCTCTCCAACAATGGTCATTTTCCATTTTTCTTATCTTGGTAAGTCTAATAGATGTGAAATGATAACACATAGTCCTGTTAATTTGCATTTCTGAGCAATAATGATTGGGAGTTTTTCCCCCCATATGATTATAAACAGCTTTAATTTATTCACTAGAAAACTGTCTATTCTTATATTTTCACCATTTATCAATTGCGGAATGACTTGCAACCTATAAATTAGATGCAATTTTCTCTCTGTCTCAGTCTCTTTCCATATATATATATATATGAAATGAGAATTTTTTTTGGTAAAGTTACCTATTTATTTTTCATTTAAATTTTTTTACCCTAACCTTGCTTCCATCCTGTCAGCCCCACAGAAGACAGTCTCTTAGTTTTTACATTGGTTCCATGGTATATATTGATCTAAGTTGAATGTGATGGGAGAGAAATCATATCCTTAAGGAAGAAAAATAAAGTATAAGACATAGCAAAATTATATAATAAGATCATTTTTTGTAAATTAAAGGAAATAGTTTTTCATCTTTGTTCAAAATCCACAATTCTTTCTCTGAATATAGATGATATTCTCCATCACAGATACCCCAAAATTGTGCCTGATTGTTGCACTGATGGAATGAGTGAGTCCATTAAGGTTGATCATCATCCGCATGTTACTGGAGGGGTGTACAGTGTAATTCTTGTTCTGCTCATCTCCCTCAGCATCAGTTCATGCAAATCCTTCCAGGCTTCCCTAAACTCCCATCCCTCCTGGAAACAAATAGAAAAATAGTGTGCCATGACATACATATATCACAATTTGTTAAGCCATTCCCCAGTTAAAGGACATTCACTCAATTTCCAGTTCTTTGCCACCAAAAATTAGGGCTGCTACAAATATTGTTGTCCAAGTGACATAATCCCATAGTGGTGTTGCTGAGTCAAATGGTATGCATATTTTTGCTGCCTGTTGAGCATAATGCCAAATTGATCTCCAGAAAGGATGCATGAATTCACAGTTCCACCAAAAATGTACTAGTGTCCCAGATTTCTAACATCATTTCCAACATCGATCATTATCCTTTCTGCATAAATTGGCCAGTCTGAGAGGTGTGAGGTGGTAACTCAAGATGCTTTAATGTGCATTTTTCTAATAAGTAGTGATTTAGAGTAATTTTTCATATGACTATGGATCACTTTTATTTCCTCATGTGTAATTTGCCTGTATATATCGTTTGACAATTTGTTAGTTGGGGAGTGGCTTGTTTTTTTGAAAATTTGACTCAGTTCTCTGTATATTTTAGAAATGAGTCCTTTGTCAGAAATACTAGTTGTAAAAATCATTTCCCAATTTTCTACATTATTTGTTTTTGCAAGGTAATGGGGTTAAGTGGCTTGTCCAAGGCCACACAGCTAGGTAGCTACATTTCTTCTGATCTTGGGTGCAGTGCTTTTGTCTGGGCAAAAGATTTTTAATTTAATGTAATCAAAATTATCTAGCTTGTTTTCAATGATGTTCTCCATCTCTTCCTTGGTCATAAACTTCTTCCCTTTCCATAAATCAGACAGATAAACTACTCCTGGATCTCCTATGTTTTTTTGCAAGGCAAATGGGATTAAGTGGCTTGCCCAAGGCCACACAGCTAGGTAATTATTAAGTGTCTGAGACCAGATTTGAAACCAGGTACTCCTGACTCCAAGGCTGGTGCTTTATCCACTACGCCACTTAGCCGACCCATTGATCTCCTATTTTTGCATAATATTGTTATTTATGACTAGATCCAGTATCCATTTTGATCTTATCATGGTAGGGTATGAGGTTTTGGTTTAAGTCAAGTTTCTGCCATACAAACTTCCAATTTCCCCAAAAAAGGTTTTATCAAAGAGAGAGTTGTTAACCCAATAGCTGGAATCTTTGCCTTCATCAAACAGCAGATTACTATAATCATTTCCTGCTATTGCACGTAGTCTATTGATTATGGATTCTTTATAATATAATTTTAGATCTGGTAGGGTTAAGCCACCTTGTTTTGCAATTTTTTTTCATCATATCCCTGGAAATTCTTGAGTATTTATTTTTCCAGATGAATATACTTACAATTTTTTCTAATTCATTAAATTAATTTTTTGGAATTTTAATTTGTAGGGCACAAAATGAATAGCTTAATTTTGGTAGAATTGTCATTTTTATTATATTAGCTTGACCTATCCATGAGCAATTGATATTTACCCAATTATTTAAATCTGATTTTGCAAGTGAGAAGAGAGTGAGAGGATTTTTTGAGTGAGAAGTGTTTTGTAATTGTTTTCAAAAAAGTTTCTGAGTCTGCTTTGGCAAATAGACTCCAAGGTATTTTATATTGTCTGAGGTTACTTTGAATGGGATTTCTTTTTCTAGTTCTTTCTACTTCCTCTTGCTAGTAATATATAGAAATGTTGAGTATTTATGAGAGTTTGTTTTATATCCTGTGACTTTGCTAAAATTGATAATTATTTCTAGTAGTTTTTTAGATGTTATTTTGAGATTTTCTAGTTATACCATCATGTCATCTGCACAGAGTCAAGAGTTTTATCTTTTCCTTCCCAATGCTAATTCCTTCAATTTCTTTTTCTTCTCTTATGGCTGAAATTAACATTTCTTTGTATTTTTGTCTTTCCTGTGCTTTGTTTGTCTATATATACTCCTTCTAAGTACTCTTATAAATGAGAAAGTTCATATGAATTATCAGTGTCTTCTTCCCATGCAGGAATGCAAACTGTTCACCATCATTAAGTTCCTCATAGTTAGTCCTTCTAATGTGCCATCTCAATGAGTCAAATGAGTCCTGTACATGATGTTGATCAAACTTTCTGTTCAGTTCTTTTTGTTTCAATAGGAAAGTTTGAAAGTTCCCTGTTTCATTGAAAGTCCATCTTTTCCCCTTGGAATATCATATTCCAAGCCCTACAAGCCCTTAATTTAGATGCTGCCAGATCCTGTGTAATTCTTACTATAGAGACATGGTATTTGAATTGTTTGTTTCCTGGTAGCTTTTAGTATTTTCTCTTTGTCTTGGGAGTTTTGGAGTTTGGCTGTAATATTCCTGGAAGTTTTTCTTTAGGGATTACTTTCAGGAGATGAATGATGAATTCCATCAAATTCTATTTTACCCTCTGCTTCTAGGACCTCAGGGAAATTTTTCTGTATTATTTATAGAAAAGTAAAGTCTAAACTCTTCCCTGATGGTGACTTTCAGGTAGCCCAATAATTTTTTAAATTATCTCTTCTTGAACTGTTTTTAAGGATGGTTGTTTTTTCCAATGAGATATTTCACATTTTCTTCTAATTTTTTGGAATAGTTTTATTCTTCCTGATTTCTCACAAATTCATCAGCTTCCTTTAATTCCATTCTGCATTTGAATTAGGTATTTTCTTCAGAGAGCTTTTTTATCTCCTTTTCCAGCTGGCAGTTCTGTTTCTTAAGGTATTCTTCTCCTCATTTGTCTTTTGTATTTCTTTTTCTATTAGGCCTAAACTGGTTTTTAAAATATTATCTTCACTATTTTTTGTATTTATTTCTCCAAGGTGCTGATTTGGTTTTCATGATTTATCTACATCACTCTCATTTCTCCTGTCAATTTTTCCTCTAATTCCCTTAATTGCTTTTCAAAGTCTTTTATGAGTTCATCCAGAGTCTGAGCCCATTTTCTGTTTTTTCATGAATATTTTGGTACAGAAGCTTTGTTTTTGTCATCTTCTGAATCTTGCATGGTACTCAAGTAATTTCCCATGGCCATATTCTTCTTTTTCTGTTGTTTGCTTATTTCCTCAGCCTATGACTGATTTACCACACTCCTGAGGAGAAAATTCACAGGATCCTTAATTCCTCGAAGCTTTTATGAGAGGCTTTGACTACTCTCTTGCCTGTGTTTTGGTTTGTGTATGGCCACAAACCTTCCCCTCTGCCCTGGAGTTAAGAGGAGAGTCCCTGCTTGGCTATGGCAGTATGGGAGCCCACACTGCATCTTGAATTTGGATGTGGGCAAATAGTTGATTCCTTCCCCAGGGAGAAACAAATGAATTTACACAATAAACAAACAAAATAAAAAGACTGAAAAAAATTGAAGAAAATGTAAAGCACCATTTAGAGAAAATCAATGACCTGGAAAATATATCCAGGAGAGACAATATTTGAATCATCAGACTCCCAGAAAGCCTGGATCACATGAAAAAAACCTGGAAAATATCATGCTGGGAATTATAAGGGAGAACTGTCCAAATCTACTAGAGGAAGATAATAATATAACCATTGAAAGAATCCACAGAACCCCTCCAGAAAGAGACCCCAGGATAAAAACTTCAAGGGCTTTAATAGCCAATATCCAGAACTCTGAAATAATGAAAATAATATTGCAAGCAGCAAAAAGAAAACAATTTGAATATAAAGGAAACAAAATCAGACTCACAAAGGACCTAACAGCCTCAACACTGAAGGATTGGAAGAACTGGAATAGCATATTTCAGAGAGCAAAGGACCTGGGATTACAACCCAGAATGTACAATCCTGCAAAATTCAGTATATACCCTCAGGAAAAAAAAGACTGATGTTCAACAAAATAGAGGATGTCCAGAATTTCCTGACACAAAGACCAGAATTGAACAGAGAATTTACCAAATACACAATTCAACAGTCACATAAAGAAAGGCAAATGGAAAGGGAAAGGAAAAAAATACTAAATAAACCAAAACAAATGTTAGTCAAGACTATCAAATTGTTTACAAACCTAAAGGGGAATATATAACATTTCTAATTCTTTAGAACTTTACTTCTCTTAGGATAATTAAAGGGTACAACAAAATTGAAGAGAATGAACCTAAAGTATATGGGTATAATTAGGCCTTATCTATCAATTGAAGTGGTCCAAGATGACATCATTATGTTTGAAACACAAAAGCTCTGAAGAAAAGCAGGGGTGCTAAAATTAAACTTAATAGTCTCATTATCCCTTGACTCAATATTGGTGCTTAGTTTTCTAAAGGATCTGCAGTATATCACTACAACAGTCTACTATCTGAAAAATGCAAAGACATCAGCTTCTGGGATAAGAACTCACTATTTGACAAAAATTATTTGAAGAACTGGAAAACATTGTGGCAAAAACTAGGCATAGATTCACATTTCATGCCCTATATCAAAATAAGGTTAAAATGGGCAAAGGATTTAGACATAAATAGTGATACCACAGATAAATTAATGGACAAAAAACACTCTATCTGATCTATGGATAAGAGATAAATTTATGACCAAACTGCAAAGACCATGACTGCAAAATGAATGATTTTGACTATATTAAATTTGAAAAAGTTTTGCACTAATAACATCACTGCTGCCAAATTAAGAAGGAAATCAGAAAGCTGGGAAACAATCTTCACAACTAGGAATTCTGATAAAGGTTCCATTTCTACAATATATAGAAAATTGAATCAAATTTATAAGATCACAAGTCATTCCACAATTAATAAATGGTCAAAGGATATGAGCAGATAGTATTCAAATGAAGAAATTAATGGTATAAATAATAATAATAATATGAAAATTGGTCCAAATCACTACTGATTAGAGAAATGCAAATTAATACAACAATAATCTATTATCTCATCTCATACCTATTTGATTAGCCAAGATGAGAAAAGGGGAAGATGATCAGTATTTGAAAGGTTGTGGGAGGTTTGGGACATTGATGCATTGTTGGTGGAGCTGTGAAGACATCCAACCTTTCTGGAGAGCAATATGGAGTAATGCCCAAAGAGCAATAAGACTGTTCATACGCTTTGACTCATCAATTACAATTCTAGGTCTACAGCCAGAAGAAATTATAAAAAAATGGGAAAAGTCCTGCATGCCACCAAATATTCATAGCAACTCTTTTCTGTAGTGGCAAAGAATTGGAAATTGAGGGGATGCTCACCAATTGGGGAATGGCTAATCAAATTATGTTACACAAATTCTCTGAAATATTATTGTTCTATAAGAAATCATAAATGCTCATCCTCTTGAGAAGCATGCAGTGATGTACAGGATCTGATGCTGAACAAAGGGAGTAGAACAAAAAAGAACAATGTACACATCAACAACAACATTATAAGATGAACAACTTTGATGGAAGCAACTCCTCTCAGCAGTCCAGAGAGCTAGGATACCTATATTTGACAGTTTATAGTCTATATTATCCCCATCCAGAGGAAGAAAAGCAAAACAAAACAAAGCACTCAGAAAAAAAGCTTTCAAATCTGATTAATACATTTAAAAAATTTTCTCTTATGTATCTCTTTCCCTTAATCCTAATTCCTCATGCCAAAATTACTAATTTGTAAACATGCTTATCAAAATATGTATGTAAAATAGTAACCTGACTGTTCTGTGCTAAGGGGCATATGTATGAAAATGAATAAATGAATTAATAAGAACTATTCATCCTCATTGGAGGTTAGTTCACCCTTTTCATTTTTGATAGTGGTAATTTGGTTATATTCTTTCTTTTTCAATAAAATTAATGAAAGTTTTATGTATTTTTTCATAAAATCATCTCCTAGTTTTATTTATTAGATCAGTGTGTTTCTTGTTTTCAATTTAAATAATCTCTCCATTGATTTTCAGAATTTCTAATTCTCTTTTTAATTGGACATCTTTAAGTTGCTCCTTTTCTAACTTTTTAAATTGCATACCCAATTAATTGATCTTCTTTTACTCTGTTTTATTTATATTAGCTATGAATGTAAAATTACCCCTCAAAACTGCCTTGGCTGCATTCCATAAATTTTGAATGAGGTTTCATTATCATTTTCTTTCATATAATTAGTGATAATTTCTGTTTTGCTATTTAAAATTGTTTTTTAGTTTCCAATTAATTTTTGGTTTATCTTTTTCATGACCCTTTATTATATGTAATTTTTATGTCATCATGATCTGAGAAGTATGCATTTATTATTTCTGTCTTTTTGCATTTGATTATAAGGCTTTTATACTCTACTACATGGTCTGTTTTGGTATAGGTGCCATGTAATGCAAAGAAAAAAAGTTTATTCTTTTCTATTTTCATTAAGTTTTCTCCAGATGACCATCATATCTAATTTTAGTTCTGAGAGAGGGAGGTTGATTTTCCCCATTATGAAAGTTTTGCTATTTATGTCTCCTTGTAATTCACTCAGCTTTTCTTCTAGGAATTTGGATGCTATATTATTAGGTACATACATGTTTAATAATGATATTGCTTCATTACCCATTATGGCTTTTAAGAAGATGTATATAGTTTCCTTTCTTAACCATTTTAACCAGATTAATTAATAATTTTGCTTTATCTGAAATCAGGATTACTACCTCTGATTTTTGTTTAACTTCAGCTGAACCATAATATATTTTGCTCCATCCTTTTACCTTTACCCTGTGTGAACCTCTACTTCAAATGTGTTTCTTATAAACAATATACTGTAGTATTCTTGTTTTTAATCCATTCTTCTATCCATTTCCATTTTATGGGAGATTTCATCCCATTTACATTTACAGATAAAATTGTACTCTATTGCCTGCCATACTATCTTTCCCCTTTTGTATTTTTCTGTTTTCTCTCTTCTATTCCTCTTCACAAACGCTTTACTACCTTTCCCTTTTAACTTCCCTTTGAATATTTAACTTTCAATTAATTTTCACCTATACCTATGCTTTCCCTATTCTTTCCTTCCCCCCTCCCCTTCCTCCCTATAGAGTAGGATATATATTTTAAGTCCAAGTGGGAATGTATCTTATTTCCTCTCTGGACCCAATCTGTTGAATAGTATTTTCTCCTTTATTTGACAATTTTGCAGTTTGTTGTGATAGCCCTTGGAATTTTTATCCTGGGGTTGTTTTCTGGAGATGTTCTTTGTATTCCTTCAATGCATATTTTGGCTTCTTGCTCTAGCAGATTTGAACAGGTTTCCCTGATAATTTCCTGTAAGATGTTTCCCAGTTCTTATTTTTTTTTTGATATTGGTTTTCTAGTAGTCCAGTAATTCATAAATTATTTCCCCTGGATCTATTTTCCAGGTCATTTGCTTGTCCTAAAAGTACTTTCTGTTTTTTTTTTTCAATTTTTCAGGCTTTTCCCTTTATTTGATGGACTATTGTAATCTCACAGATTCATTGGTTCTTATATTTTCAGTTCTAATTTTTAGGGTTTATTTTCTACAATTAGCTACTGTGTTTCCTTTTCCAGTTCCACAATTTTTTTTTTTTGAAGAGTGACATTCTTTTACCCTTTGGTTATTTTTACTTTTAAAGGAGTCAATTACTTTTGTCAATTTTTCATAATCTTCATGCATAACTGTCATTTGTTTTTCCATTTTTCTTCATCCTCTTTTCTTTGGTGTTTAAATTCTTTTTAGGCTCTTCTATGAGCTTTTGAAATTCATACACTGTTTTGAGACTACCCCGTGGGTAAATTTTCAATATTTCCTTTTTATGTACTTGCTTTGTAATCATCTTTATTTGCATAGTAGTTCTCTATAGTGTGTTCTCTTTTAATGGTTTTTGCTCATATTGAAATGCCTGAATTCTAATCCCAGGATATAGGGAGTCTAGACCCAAGCTTTTTATGCTGGGGCTGGGATCTGACCCCTGGCTTATTATTGGCCAATATTTTGCCTTTGTAGAGGATTATTTCTTCTTTATCCAGGTTCTGCCTATACAATGACTTGTTCCCAACCCAGTCCCATGTTTTCCTTTGGTAGTCCTAAAGTTCAGACTCACTGCTGCTTTGCTATCTGGCTGCTAGGACCTGTTGTCAAGCTGTAGGGTCCTGTACTGCACTGTGGTTGAAAGCCTCCCACTGTCTTTCTCACTCTCCTGACTAGCTTGATTATATTTTGGAGATCCTCCAGGATGTCTAGTAATGACAAATTCTTTGGATCTTGTCTTTTTTTTTTATTTTGCTGGGATCTGTAGATTTAATCTCTGTGCAGAGGCTTAATTTAGTTTTGTGTAATGAAAAGCTCCAGGAGCATGCTACTTTCACTGTGCCGTTATGGCTCCACCCTGGAAGTCTCCTGATTATCTCCTTTAATTATCTATTTTTGCTTTTCTCTAAGGTCATGATTGTGACTTCTTCTGTTTTTACTTTTCTTGAAGAAGAATGGACTCTATTTCAACCTCTTATTTTAAGTCTGCATATCTTTCAGTTAAGTGTGGGTTTCTGATTTATAATCCATTTTGCTATCTATTTCTGTCTTATGTGTTCATTCCCTTTAATATTTATTTGTGATTATTAACTGTATTTCACTCTATTCTGTTCTCCTTTGTTTATCCACCTCTCTCTCTCTCTTTCACAGCTTCCATAGAACTGTGCTCTTGACTGGTCCCTCCCCCAGTGTCAGTTAACTTCTTTTTCTATATTCTTTAACTGTCCTGGGATGGACAAAAATGATCTACTGTGTCTTTTTATTGGTTATTGTGCTTGGAATTCAATTTGATACACTTTGAAAAAGTTGTTTAGAAGGTTGAACTGGAAAAGTTCACAAAAAGTTGTTCACTTTGCTCTGCAGTATTGGCTCCTCCTACTCCTGATTTCCTTTAATGCTATAATGCCTTCCCTCTGAGTTCACTTCCAATTTCCTCTGCATATCACATTTTCTTTCTACATTGCAGTTTTCATGCTGTCTGTCCTGTTAGAAGGTGAGCTCTCTAAAGACTGGAGTTTTCTATATTTTTTTGTATTCTCAGAACTTAGCCCAGTATCTGGCATATTTAATATAGGTTTTGATATTACTTTTGCTATTACTTGACTTGAAAAAGACTTATTATCAAATTTAAAAAGCATTATAGTTTCAGTGTTGCCTTGTTCTTTTTCCTAAAACACTAACTGAATGAAATGGAAACAAAAATATATATGCGAAAAAGGGTTTGTGATAATTCTAAAAGAACAGCTTATATTTAAGATTTCTTTGAATTTGAATGAAGGGTTTTCCCTCCCAATCACCCTATGAAAGGGACAATGTAAGTAACATCATTCATATTTTACTGTTTTGGCAACTATAATAATTCTCAGAGAGACCAAATGAGTTTCTCAAGGTCACACAGTTTATGTGTGTACAAATCAAGGCTCAAATGCTAATTTTCTGATTCTAAGTATAATTTTCTTTTTTTGTCATTGTATCCATAGCAATACAATAAATAAAAAATTTCTGAAAATCCAAGACAACGTTCTCACAGCTAAGTGTTTCATTATGTTAAAGATTACACTGGGTACTCAGATATACCATATTATAAAGCTTTACAAGTTTACAAACTACCAACTATCCCAACTTTTACTGTTCCATGATACGAAGTTAGTTCCCAGAAGCATTAGCTCCAGGAAGTCAACCCAACACCATCTAAAATAAACCTCAACTACCTCAACATCACTCATAGCAATAAAAGACATTAAGAAATTTAATGAAATTTCTTGGACTTGTCCTCTCTAAAGAGGTGAATATTAGTTGAGTATAATCATTATAAAAGTAAAGATTGTAGAAAAATTCACTAATGTACAAACTGAAATGGTTGGAATCTGTTACCACTAAGGTCTTTTTCAGTTCCAAAGTTAAAATCTTGACCTCTAACATTTCAGGAAAAGTTTCATGGAAATTTCAAATGGCATCTGAACTAAGCCTTGAAAGAAAAGAAGGCAGAGATAAATATGGAAGTGGTTCAGACATTTGTTTTAGTCATGGAAAATTAAATAAATGAAAGATACTCATAAAAGACAGAACAGATCAAAAATGAGCAGTACAAGTACAGTACAAGCTAGTAGGAACATTAGGTTTATCAAGGCAATGCTAGGGCTATAAATGTAGGCTCTAGCCAGATTATGGAAAGCATTTATAAAGTCAAATCTCAATCCATGAATATTTGTTATTTTTAATTTAAATTTATTTATTTATTTTGAATTTTACACTTTCCCCCCTAATCTTGCTTCCCTCCCCCCATCCCTTAGTCTATTTTTGAGGGTTTTTTGGCAAGGCAAATGGGGTTAATTGGCTTGCCCAAGGCCACACAGCTAGGTAATTATTAAGTATCTGAGACCAGATTTGAACCCAGGTACTCCTGACTCCAGGGTCGGTGCTTTATCCACTGCACCACCTCGCTGCCCCAGTCTCTTAGTCTTTATATAGTTTCCATGGTATAGATTTAAGTTGAATGTGATGAGAGAGAAGCCATATCCTTAAGGGGAAAAAATAAAGTATAAGAGAGAAAACTTACATAATATGATAATTTTTTAATTTAAATTAAAGATAATAGTTTTTGGTCTTTGTTTAAACTCCACAATTATTTCGCTGGATACAAATAGTATTGTCCATTGCAGATACCGCAAAATTGTGCTCTTTGTTGTACTGATGGAATGAGCAAATTCATTAAATTTGATCATTACCCCCAGGTTTCTGTTAGGGTATACAATGTTCTTCTGGTTCTCCTTATCTCACTCAGTATGAGGTCATGCAAATCCTTCCAGGCTTCCCTGACTTCCCATCCTTCCTGGTTTCTAAAAGAACAATAGTGTTCTATGACATACATATACCAAAGTTTGTTAAGCCATTCCTCAAATGATGGAGATTCACTCGATTTCCAATTCTTTGCCACCACAAACAGGGCTGCTATGAATATTTTTGTACAAGTGATGCTCTGAGCCTCTTCCATGATCTCTTCAGTGTATAGACACAGTACTGGTATTACAATATTTGTTATTTTTGAAATTCTTAACAATTCATAGTTGATATAGAATAAAAATATATTATCTTCACTATATTTATATATAGATATGTTGTTGTTTTATAATTTTTCAGTCTTGTCCTTTTGAGTTTTATTTTAAGCAAAGACTCTGGAATGGTTTGTTGCTTCCTTCCCCCTTTTCATTTTACAAATGAGGAAACTAAGGAAAAAAAGATTAGATGACTTGCCCACAGTCACACAGCTAGTATCTGAACTACATTTGAACTCACAAAGAGGGGTCTTCCTTACACTAAGTCGCCTTTATCTACTGTAACATATGTGTGTATGTGTGTGTGCCTGTGTGGGTGTATACATTTATGTATGTATATATTTCCCCCTTATCTAAGAGCTAATATGCTTTAGTGGAAAGAACATAGGCTTATGAGTCAGAGGTACAGAATTGAATTCTTTCCTCCTCTGTCACTTTCTCTCCATGTGTGACCTTAGTCAAATCATTGACCTCTTGAGCTTCAGATTACTTGTCTACAAAATAAGGGTATTTGCCTATATGGTCTCTAACGTCCCTTTGCGTCTAAATCTTTGATGCTTAGAACTCTTCATTTATTTCTGCATTTATTTGCTTCTACAGGAAACAGAGTTGTGTACTGTTCGCAATCCAGTATTATTCTTGTTCAACCTTGCTTTACTCTTTCTGAAAATAAATGCTACCTTTATTTTCAAAATTAGACTTCAATATCAAATTACCCTAGATCTTTTCATGCCTTCCAATTTTATGTCTGTTAGAATCTCCTAATGTTCTTCCTACTTATTTTTCCTCCTCTTCCTTCTCCTTCTTCTTGTTTATCTTTGTTGCCCAGTCTAGGAGTTCAAGGACTGCTCACAGCCCATTCCCACTCTCCTCAGTACAAGAACTTTGACCAGCTTCTTATTCATCCTAAGTCACTTGACCCCTACTTAGTAGTGTGTCCCGACTCCCAGGGGTCACTCTATTGATGCTGCATTGAGCAGAGACATTCCATCAGCTTAGCAACCAGTCTCCAGAAGTCAAGATTTCTCTCAACCTTGAATGGAGCAGGCAGGAGGAATTACAATTATGAGTCACCAATTTAAACCTAAGTTTGTTTTTCATGTTAGAGTCTTCTCTGTATTTCAACTCATATTTAAAGGCAAATTACAGCAAACTCATTGGTTTAAAGTAAGTCAATCTTAACAAACGTTTTTTTATTATAATTATAGTAAAGAAATCTAAATCTTTTTTTCTCTTTTAGCAATATTTTGATACTTTTTATTCACATGTCTTCTTTTGAATTAATCTCATTCCTAGTCATACAGCTTTGATTTCACATAGAAAAATGGAATACTCACAGTGATAAACACTAAAGTATAACCATTTGTTGTTGATAGTATCAGGAGGGGAATATAATGTCTTCTCTTCCATGGACGTTTTTCTTGTATTGAGATTTTGTTTTTGCATGCTAGGTCTTATGGATGTGATTAGGTACTATGGTCTCAATTTAATTTTTCATGGCAAATCACATTAAAATCTTTGATGCTCATCCAGCTCAACTAAGTTCATGTAAATAGATTCCCAGGCTTTTACAAACAGGCACAAATGTTCTCTTTTGCCTGATATGAAACTTTCTGAATTTGACAAAACTGGCAAGACTCATGGATCAGGTTAGGCAGTAAGGCTTGTCAGTGTTGTTAAATGGAAAATCAAGAATGGGAATTTAATTTTTATTTCCATCATCATAAACAATTGCACCGTTGTTTAAATGGAGTCTCCTTGGCATCCATGGATTGGAAGACAGTGGATAGAACACTACATAGAGACTGAGATGAGTATCTTTTGGAACTAGGAAACTAAAGAGGCTTAAATTCATTTTTAAGATTGAAAGATCTTGGGGTGGCTAGGTGGCTTAGTGGATAAAATACCAGCCTTGGAGTCAGGAGTACCTGTGTTCAAATCTGGTCTCAGACACTTAATAATTACCTAGCTGTGTGGCCTTGGGCAAGCGACTTAACCCCATTTGCCTTGCAAAAACTTAAAAAAAAAAGATTGAGAGATCTTTTTGAAAATACAGAACACATTTTATCAGAATTTGTTATACCTAAAAGAGTATATGACAAGAAATATGGAGATTTTATTAAGATTTTTAAAGAATCTGAAGAAAACCAGAAAAATTGAACAACATCTAAATCACAAATGGGGTGGCACCCACAGAGTGGTGCTTATTTTATTTCATTTTAAAAATTTTTTGTTATTCTTTGTATCTTTAGTACCTATCATGATGTTCTTATTGATGCACTCAATTTAATTAGAACATGAAACTTTTTACACAATACCTATAGCATTATATTGGCTTTGGGGTGACACACATTTTTAAAGGGACAGTCACAAGGTGATGTATAAATCTAAAGCAGAATTCCTTAACTTTTTTCTCCATCTATTGAAGCCTTTGGATCTTTCCTCATAATAACTTTTTTTAAATTTATTTTTATTTTTATTTTTTATTTTTTTAATTTTTATTAAAGATATTATTTGAGTTTTACAATTTTCCCCCAATCTTGCTTCCCTCCCCCCCACCCCCACCCCACAGATAGCACTCCGTCAGTCTTTACTTTGTTTCCATGTTGTACCTTGATCCAAATTGGGTTGATGAGAGAGAAATCATATCCTGAAAGAGAACAGAATTCTCAGAGGTAAACAGATCAGACAATAAGATATCTGTTTTTTTTTTTTTTTTTTTTCTGAATTAAAGGGAATAGTCCTTGTACTTTGTTCAAACTCCACAGCTCCGTATCTGGATACAGATGGTACTCTCCTTTGCAGACAGCCAAAAATTGTTCCCAATTGTTGCACTGATGGAATGAGCAAGTCCTTCAAGGTTGAACATCACTCCCATGTTGCTGTTAGGGTGTACAGTGTTTTTCTGGTTCTGATCATCTCACTCAACATCAGTTCATGCAAATCCCTCCAGGATAACTTTTTAAAATTTTATTTAATTTAGTTTGAATTTAAGAAGTAAAACAAGCATCAAAAATGTTTTTTCAATGCATGAAATAAAATACATGGAAAAAAAACCCAATTATATTATCATATTGAAATACAATCATCTAACTTTTTAAAGAAGTGTATTAAAAATCATGATCTCAGATTAAGAATCCTCAACTAAAAGAAAACTATAGTGAGAGGTCTAAGGGAACATAGATTGTTTGAAGGATAGGGGTGTATTTACTCTGAAATAAGGGAAGACCCAAAAGTAATGTCCAATTTATGTATTTAAAGACTCCATAGGAAAGGAATTGAACAGTGTAAAGCCTTGGCTCGTCCTCTGCCTTCAAATCAGACCACTAGAAAACCATGCTTGATAGAAACTTAGCCACTCAACTATGGCTCCTTGCAACTTTAACTTCATGTCAGATATTTTTTGCCTTACCACTGTAGCCTTCCCTCATCACTCCAAGTTTCTACCTTTTGTTCTACTTTACATGCCCACTGTCTTTCCAAACCAAAGGACTCTTTTTTGTCAGCACTACCCTCTGTGTGTTGTATCCAATCTCCATATGTACTTTCCCATTTAAGATGGTGGAGTGAGAGCTTAAAGAACTCTCCCACAATACTCTGGCGAGAAAGTTTTTTAACCTCCTGTGAAGGACTATAAGAAGAAACTCAAGTAAGGACATATTTTTACCCATTTCCAAACAAAAAGGCCAGAAGTCTATGGACAGTAGGAAGTGAGTCCAACAGAAAAAAAAAAGCTGTCTCAGGGTACAACTAACACAATTCTTCAGTGCAGAGATCAGGGAAAAGCAGGGAAGCAGAGAGATTGATACTGAATACTAGGGGCAGAAAGCTGGAACTTGTAAAGGGTCTAGAGGAAGACACATAGAGTATACAGCTGTTTCTTTCTTCAACAGAACCAAGGTTTATAATCCTGTAGAATATAGTCTGTGAAGTCACTATTTTTGTTATGCTCTAGATAGGACTGACTCAGATTGCCTTTGTGTAACTCAGACTAATCTATCAAGTCTTAGCCCTCCTCTACATTCCCAGCCTCTACCCATCATTGTGGTTGACCTTGGCATAGAGTTTCCCAAGAAAATATGCTAGCCAGTGGCTACTAAGGTACTTGAAGGGCATAAGGGGTCTTTAGTAAGACCCCAGAAAATACAAACCCATGATTTCCTTTAAGAAATAAATTGTGAGCATACAGAAAAAAATTAGATGATAAACAAGCATTAAGTGTTTAAATGAATAATTTCATTATATTTAATTAAAAAGGTTTTGCAATTAGAACAAATGCAGTCAAGATTAGAAAGAAAGCAGAAAACTGGGAAGAGATTTTATGTATAGTTTCTCAGATAAAGTTCTCATTTATCAAATATATATGTTTATATATATGTGTGTGTGTGTGTGTGTGTGTGTGTGTGTGTGTGAGTGTGTGTGTGTGTACAGAAATTTGTGAAATCTACAAGAATGTGAGTTATACCCCAATTGTCAAAAGGACAAGGGATATGAATAGGCAGTTTATGTAGGAAGAAATCATAGTTCTAACACTCTAAATCATTATTGTTTAGAAAAATGCAAATTAAAACAACCTTGAGATTTCATTATGCACCTAGCAGATTGGCTACTATGACTGAAAGAGAGATCAAGAAGTGTTGGAGGGTATGTGCAAAAATTGGGACACTGGTCTCCCATCATTTGGAGAACAATCTAGAATTATGCTTAAAGAGTTATTAAACTGGGGTGGCTAGGTGGTACAGTGGATAAAACACCATCCCTGAAGTCAGGTGTAACTGAGTTCAAATCCAGCCTCCAATACTTAATAATTACCTAGCTGTGTGGCCTTGGGCAAACAACTTAATGCCATTTACCTTGCAAAAAAACACCTAAAAAAGTTATTAAACTGCCTAGATCCTTTCACCCAGCAATGATTAAGACAAAAAAGAAAAAAGAATTTGTATGTTCCAAAATGTTTATAGTAGTAAATATAGTTTACTCTTTGTGTTACCAACGAAGTAGAAATTGTAGCAATGCCCATCACTTATACCATACAATTGGGATGGAATAGTATTGTGCTATAGGAAATGATGAACTCCAAAATCTCAGAAAAATGAGTAAACCAGTATGAAATAAAGAAGAATGAAATGAACAGAACTAAGGTAATATTGTATGCAGAAATACCAATATTGGTTTAAGAATGCCTTTGTGACTAAGTCATTTTCACTGCTATAATATACCCAATCAACTACAAAGGGCACATGAAGTAAGACGCTATTTGATGGACAAATAAAAAGATTTACAAATATGTGTATATATATTTGTAAATCTTTTTATTTTTATATATATATATATATATATATATACATATATATGCATAATTCATCTACTGGTAACCATTTCTAGGTAGGGTAGGAAAGTAAAAAGGAAAGTAGAAAATGTTATATGATAACTTGATTATATATTAAAAAGGAATAGATGCTGCATATAATAGTTCTGCAGTTTCATATACAGACATCTTTTTTATTATATTATCTAAATATTTTTTATTCCATAAATTTAATATAAAAGAAATAAAAAATTTAAAAGTAGAAGCATTAGGTATATGAGGGAGTTCAAGATGCCTACATTACGAGAGAAATGAATAAAGTGTTCAGTTAATAAATTGAGTTCATGTATGATATATACATATATTAAATGAAACTTCTGGAGAAAAGAATTGGAAAAAGAATTAGAAGTTTAGTACATGAATTGTTCAGGTGTCAGACTCTTTGAAAATTACATGAAATTAGTCAAATATTCATGACTTCATAAGAGAATGTTGTCCTTTTTCCAATAAGATCATGACATCAGGAAGTGATGCTATGACAAGCACATGAATTGGATTTGAGTGAGGGGAATGCTCTGCTAAATCTCCAGCATCACCTTCTCCTCCAAAGCCAGGAGCTCTGGTGCAGGGGCCAGAATATGAATCAGGAAAGCTGAAGATGGCCCTGGATGTGAAATAATCAGAGTTAAGTGACTTGCTTAAGATCACACAGCTAGTAAGTGGCAAGTATGTGGGATCGGATTCAAACTCCCATCCTCCTGAATCCAAGCTTGGGGCTCTATTCTCTGCACCTCCTAGATGCCCTGAGAGAATAAGAAATAATATAATAAAAGAAGGAGATTAAAATGATAGCAGCAACATGAAATAGAATTCCCTATTAAAAGAGTGACTTGGAAAATAGATCAAAGAAAAATAATCTAAAAGATATTGGACTCTCTGAAGACCCCAACCATAAAAACAAAGCCTTGAATCTATTGTTTCAAGAAATTATCAGTGAAAACTATTCAGATCTATGAAAAACAGGGAACAAAGTGAAAGTAGAATGAATCCACTGGTCAGCTGTTCAAAGAAACATCCAAAAGAAAACTCAGAAACATCAGTTAGTCAATCAATTAACATTTATTAAATGTCTGTGCCAGATATTTATGCTAAGATGCAAAGTGTTCAAGTCAAAGAGGAAATATTACAAATAACTAGAAAGAAGGAGTTCAGTTAAAAAGGAGTATGAACTTTTGTTCTATAATTTTCACATAGTTGGATTGAAACCAATTTTGCTAAGAAGAGTATTTCTCTATTTTCCAGATCAGAAAGTGGGCAACAAATACATGCTCATGTTTTGAGGAGTGACTGCTGCATGTATTATTTTGTCATAATTGAGGGACAGATGGGTGGTTTCATCATATTGGGGGATTGCTGATAAGGAAACTCAATATATCAATGCATATCAAAAACTATTCTATAAGTTTTAGATTTAGAGAGTTATCTGAGTTAAGATGATTTTTCTCGGGTTAGACCCTAACTCAGAGAGACCTGGAACCTCTGAGGAGAATACAATCTGGACTTCAGCACAGAAAGATTTCCTTGAGGAAATAAGGCAGGAGTTTAAAAATCAACTGGAAAATTTGGGAGAGACAATTAATACCTTGCAACAAGGAAACAAAACCTTAGAAAGTACAATTGGACAAATACAAAATGAGAATAAATCTCTCAGATATTCAAATGGGCAAATGCAAAAAGAAATTAATTCTCTCAAAACATCAATTGGTCAAATGGAAAGCTCTTTCAAAAGTAGAATTGACCAATTGGAAAAGGAGTTGCAAAACGTTAATGAAGAAAACTCCTTCCCCCAAAAAAGAATGGAGTGTACAGAAACTAATGACTCCATGAGACAGCTAGAGTCACTTAAACAAAATCAAAAGATAGAAAAAATAGAAGCAAATGTAAAATACCTCATCAATAAAACCATTGATCTTGAGATTAGATCGAGGAGGGGCAACCTGAAAATAATAGGACTTCCTGAAAACACTGAAGGGAAAAAAAGCATGGACTTAACATTACATGATCTAGTGATGGAAAACTGCCCTTATATCATGGAATTGGAGGGACAGGTAGTTATTGAAAGAGTACATCGATGCCCACAAGAAAAAGATCCTAAAATGAAAATACCTAGGAAGGTTGTTGCCAAACTCCAGAACTATTAGATAAAAGAGAAAATTCTGAAAGCAGCCAGAAAAAAAAACAATTTAAATATCAAAGAGCCACAGTAAGGATCATGCAGGACCTGGCTGCATCAACATTAAGGGATGGAAGGGACTGGAATGAAATATTTCGAAGAGCACAGGAGCTTGGAATGCAGCCAAGAATCTACTTTCCCGCAAAGCTGAGCCTTCTCTTCCAGGGAAAAAGATGTGCATTTAACTAAATTGAATAATTCCAAAAATTTTTGATGAAAAGACCAGAGCTAATCACAAAATTTGGACATCAAATAGGAGGTTCAAGAGACACATGAAAAGGAAAAAAAAATGGTGTTTGTAAAAGGGAAAAAATGCAATCCAGTAAGTTGAAACTGGCTATATCCCAGCATGGTGGGGAAAAGATTCTCATAAATCTTCAGAATTGTAACTCTAACAGAGAGAATATACCTAGCCAGAAATGATGGACATTCATGACCTATCCATGAGAATGTTATCTAAAGAGATGTAACTGGCTTTAACCCCACTTGGGAGAAAGACCCTAATAACTCTCAGGAATCTTGACTCTGTTTGATAGAATATACTGAATTAGAAGGGACAGAAACTCAGAATTTTCTATGACTTAGATAGAATGATCTAAAAAACACTACCTCCTTAAAACGGGGGACAGGAAAGAGACTAGAGGAGGGAGTTGAGTGAATGGGGTAAATCTCATTATGCTAAGAGGTACCAAAAAACCTATGGTAATAGAGGGGAAGAAGGGAGCAGAGGAGAAAGACCTGAATCTTTTTCTCATCAGACTTGCCTTAAAGTCAACCTCCACATAGTCAGTTAACTTATAAAACAGCTAATCTTTCAAGTATTAAAAGGGGAAAAGGGGAGGGGGATGAAGAAAGGGAAGGGGAGTGAGGGAAAAAAGGAGAAATAACAAAAGGAAGGGAAGGGAAAAGGGAAAAGGGGGAAAGGGAAAAGAAAGGGGAGAGTGTGATATATGAGGGCAAACACACTAAAGGGGTGGTATTCAAAAACAAAATACTGGGGAATATGGAGAAAGGGGGGAGAAAGGGGGAAAATACAAATGGAGGGAAGATAGTATGGAGGGCAATAAAGAATTAGAAATTATAACCTTGAATGTGAATGGGATGAACTCTCCCTTAAAATGTAAGCAAATAGCAGAGTGGATTAAAAACCAGAATCAAAAAACAGGGGTAGCAATCCTTATCTCAGACAAAGCAGCAGCAAAAATAGTTAGTGTTAAAGGAGATAAGGAAGGCTACTTTATCCTCCTAAAAGGTACCATGGATAATAAAGTCATTTCAATATTGAATATGTATGCAGCTAGTAGGACAGCACCAAAATTCTTAGAAGAGAGGCTGTAAGAACTACAGGAAGACATAGATAGCAAAACTCTACTAGTGGGAGACCTCAACCTCCCACTCTCAGATGTAGATAAATCGAATGATAAAATAAACAAGAAAGAATTTAAGGAGGTAAATAGATTATTAGAAAAATTAGATATTGTAGACTTATGGAGGAAACTGAATGGGGATAGAAAGGAATATATCTTTTTCTCTGCAGTACATGGAACTTATACAAAAATTGACCATGTACTAGGACATAAAAACCTAATGATCAACAGCAGAAAGGCAGAAATAGTGAATACATCTTTCTCCAATCACAATGCAATAAAAGTCATATGCAATACTGGGCCAAGGAGAAATAGACCCAGAACAAATTGGAAACTGAATAACCTCATTTTAAAAAATGAGTGGACCAAAAAACAAATTATAGAAAGAATTAACCATTTTATCCTAGATAATGATAATAATTAAACAACATAGCAAAACCTATGGGATTCATTCAAAGTGACTCTCAGGGCATATATTATAGCTCTAAATGCTTACATGAATAAATTGGAGAAAGAGGGAATCAATGAATTAAACATGCAACTAAAAAATTAGAGAATGAAAAAATCAAAAATCCCCAATTAAATACTAAATTTGATAACCTAAGTGAAATGGATGAATATTTACAAAAATATAAGTTGCCCAGGTTAAATGTAAAAGAGATTAAATACCTAAACAACCCTATCTCAGAAAAAGAAATTCAACAAGTCATTACTGAACTCCCTAAAAAAAAATCTCCAGAGCCTGATGGATTCACAAGTGAATTATACCAAACATTTAAGGAACAATTGGTTCCAATCCTACATAAACTCTTTGGAAAAATACGGAAAGATGCTGTTACCTAAATCAGGAATAATTAAAACAGAGAAAGAAAATTATAGACCTATTTCCCTGATGAATATAGATGTAAAAATCCTTAGCAAAACAATTACAACAAGTTATCACTAGGATTATATATGATGATCAATTAGGATTTATTCCAGGAATGCAGGGTTGGTTCAATATTAGGAAAACTATTAGTATACTCAATTATATCAACAACAAACCCATCAGACATCATACGATCATATCAATAGATGCTGAAAAAGCTTTTGACAAAATACAGCATCCATTCCTATTAAAACACTAGAGAGTGTAGAAATAAATGGAGTATTCTTTAAGATAATTAGCAGTATCTATCTGAAACCATCAACAAGCATTATATTCAATGGGGAGAGGCTAGAGGCATTCCCAATAAGATCAGGGGTGAAACAAGGGTGCCCATTATCACCACTAGTATTCAATATTGTATTAGAAATGTTAGCATCAGCAATTAGAGAAGAAAAATAAATTGAAGGAATTAGAATTGGTAAGGAAGAGACAAACCTCTCATTCTTTGCAGATGACATGATGGTCTACCTAGAGAATCCCAAGGAATCATCCAAAAAATTACTGGAAGCAATTAGCAATTTTAGCAAAATTGCAGGTTATAAAATAAACCTTTATAAATCCTCAGCTTTTCTTTATATGTCTAGCAATATACAGCAGGAAGAGCTAGAAAGAGAAATCCCATTCAAAGTAACCTACAATGTAAAATACTTGGGAGTCTATTTGCCAAGACAGACTCAGAATCTTTTTGAAAACAATGACAAAACACTTCTCACACAAATTAAATCAGATGTAAATAATTGGGTGAATATCAACTGCTCATAGAGAGGTAGAGCTATTATAATAAAAATGACAATTCTATGAAAATTAAACTCTCTGTTTAGTTCCATTCCAATCAAATTTCCAAAAAATTAATGAGTTAGAAAAAATTGTAAGTAAATTCATTTTAAAAAATAAAAAGTCAAGAATTGCCAGGAGCTTAAAGAAAAAAAGTGTAAAATAAAGTGGCTTACCCCTACCTCATCTAAAATTATATTATAAAGTATCAGTCATCAAAACTGTTTGGTATTGCCTAAGAAATAGAGTGGTGTACCAGTGGAACAGAATAGGTTTAAAAGCAGGAGATGACTACAGTAATCTGCTTTTTGATAAACCAAAATAGTCCAACCATTGGGATAAAAACTCCCTCTTTGATAAAAACTGCTGGAATAATTGGAAATTAGTATAGAAGAAACTTAGATTAGACCAACACCTAACACCCTTTACCAAGATAAGATCCAAATGGTTACAGGACTTAGACATAAAAAACAATACTATAAGCAAATTAGAAGATCAAGGATCAGTTTACCTGTCAGATTTATGGAAAGGGGAGCAGTTTATCACTAAGGAATAGTTGGAGAACATCACCAAAAACCAATTAAATGATTTAGATTACATTAAATTAAAAAAGCTTTTGCACAGATAAAGCCACTGTAACCAAGATCAAAAGAAATGTAGTAGATTGGGAAACAATCTTTAGAGCTAATGATTATGACAAAGGACTCATTTCTAAAATATACAGAGAACTGAGTCATATTTTTAAAACAAAAATCCATTCCCCAATTGACAAATGGTCAAAGGATATGCAAAGGCAATTTACATATGAGGAGATCAAAGCAATCCATAGCCATATGAAAAAATGCTCTAAATCATTAATTATTAGAGAAATGCAAATTAAAGCTTCTCTGAGGTACCACCTCATATCACTCAGATTGGCCAATATGACCAGAAAGGATAATGATCATTGTTGGAATGGTTGTGGGAAATTTGGGACCCTATTACACTATTGGTGGAGCTGTGAACTCATCCCACCCTTCTGGAGAGCTATTTGGAATTATGCCCAAGGGGGAACAAAAATATGCATACCCTTTGACCCAGCAATCCCACTACTGGGCCTATACCCTGAAGAGATGATGAAAATGGTAAAAACATTACTTGTACAAAAATATTTATAGCAGCCCTGTTTGTGTGGGCAAAGAATTGGAAGTCAAGTAATTGTCCTTCAACTGGGGAATGGCTTAGCAAACTGTGGTATATGTATGTCATGGAAGACAATTGTGCTATTAGAAAGCAAGAGGGATGGGAATTCAGGGAAGCCTGGAGCAATTTGCATGAACTGATGCTGAATGAGATGATCAGAATCAGAAAAACACTGTACACGCTATCAGCAAGATGGGGGTGATGTTCGACCTTGATTGACTTGTTCATTCCATCAGTGAAACAACCAGGGAAAATTTTGGGCTGGCTGCAATGGAGAATACCATCCACATGCAGATAAAGAGCCATGGAGTTTGAACAAGTTTCAAGGAATATTCCCTTTAATTTAGGGAAAAAATTTAGATATTTTATTGTCTAATTTGCTATCTCTTATACTTATTTTTTTTTTCCGTAATGATATGATTTCTTTCTCATCACACTCAATTTGGTTCATTGTACAACATGCAAACAATGTAAAGACTGACAATTTACCTTCTCTGGGAGAGAGGCAAATAAGATTAGGGGAAAATTGTAAAACTAACTGTAAAATCTTTAATGATTAAAAGAATTCAAAAAAATTTAGAATTTCAAATTTGGTATTTAATTGAGGGTGTTTGAATTTGTTCATTCTCTTTTTTTATTGCATTTTTAGTACGTTGATTTCCTCTTTCTCTAATTTATTCTTGTACGCCTTTAAAGATATATTATATCCTCTGACAGCCACTTTGTGTGTATCCCACAGATTTTATGTTGTTTCATTATTGTAATTATCTAGGATGAAATATTTAATTCTTTCTATAATTTGTTTGATCTACTCATTCTTTAAAATGAAGGTATTTAGTTTCCGGTTAGTTTTGAGTCTGTATCTCCCTGACACAATATTGCATGTAATTTTTATTGCATTATGATCTGAGAAAGATGTATTCATTATTTCTGCCTTTCTGCAATTGATTATGAGGTGTTTATGCCCTAGTACATGGTCAATTTTTGTGTAAGTGCTATGTACTGCAGAGAAGAAAGTGTATTCCTCTTTCCCCTTTCAATTTCTTCCATAGGTCTATCATGTTAGATTTTCTAAGAATCTATTTGCCACTGTCTTCTTTATTTTATGGTTTGATTTATCTAAATCTGAGAGCGTAAAGTTGAGGTCTCCCACTAGTATAGTTTTGCTATCCATGTCTTCAGTAACTCCTTCAACTTCTCTTCTAAATATTTGGAAGCTATATCTCTTTTTGCATACATATTTAGTACTGAAATTGCCTCATTGTTTGTGGTACCTTTTAGGAAGATATAGTTTCCTTCCTTAGTACTTTCAATGAAATCTCTTTCTGTAGCTGCTTTGTCTGAGATAAGGATTGCTACCCTTGCTTTTTTTCACTTCTGTTGAAGCAAAATATATTTTGCTTCAACCTTTTACCTTTACTTTATATGTATCTCTCTGCTTCAAATGAGTTTCTCGTAAGCAGCAAATTATAGAATTCTGTTTTTTGAGCTACTCTGCTATTCGCTTATGTTTTTAAGGGACAGTTCATTCCATTCACATTCAGTATTATACTTACCAACTTTTGTTTGACCACCACTGTATTTTCCCCTTTTCCCCCTTTATCCATATTCCCCAGTATTTTGTTTCTTTATACTACCATCTTCAGTGTGTTTGCCCTCCTATATACATCTCCTTCTGCTTTTTCCCCCTTTCCCTTTGCCCCTTCATCCTACTCTTCCTTCTTGTATTCCCCTTTTCCTCCCCTCCCCCTTTTCACCTTTTAATACTTGAATGGTAATATAAGTTTCTTAGCATAACTGAGTGTATGTATTTAACTTTAAGCCAGTCTGAAGAGAGTAAGATTCAGACAGTTCTCACCTCCTCTTTTCTTCCCCTCTATTTCAATAAGTCATTTGTATCTCTTAATGAAATGAGATTTACCCCATTCAGTCCCCTCCATCCTCCCATCTCTTTACTTTACCCCTTTTAAGGAGGTATTGTTTTTAAATCATTCTGAGTCATAGAAAAGTCCTTAGTGCCCATCACTTCTGGCTAAGTATATTCTCTCTAATAAAGTTAGAATTCTTTTTTTAGGTTTTTTGAAGGCAATGGGGTTAAGTGACTTGCCCAAGACCACACAGCTAGGTAATTATTAAGTGTCTGAGGCCAGATTTGAACTCAGGTACTCCTGACTCCAGGGCTAGTGCTCTATTCACTGTGCCACCAAGCCATCCCTAAAGTTCCAATTCTTGAGGGTTATTAGAGTCTTTCTCCCAGGCATATATATGTATGTATGTATGTATGTGTGTATACATGTATCCAGTTTAATCTTGTTTAAAAGCAGTTTCATGAATAACTTCATATCCATAACTTCTGGCAAAATAATCAAATAGAGTAACAATTCTCATCAGTTATTAAGGACTTTCTCCCAGGTAGGGATATAGCTAGTTTTATTTTCTTGGATAGCAGATTTTTTTTTCTTTTTTTGTTGATCCCCCCCACTTTGTTTTTAACCTTTTCATATGTCTCTTGATTCCCTTGCTTGAAGTCCAAATTTTCTATTAAGCTTTGGTCTTTTCATCAGGAAATGTTGGGAATCTCCTATTGCATTAAATGTATACCATTTGACTTGGAAGACAAGACTCAGTTTTGCTGGATAATGAAGACTTGGCTGCATTCCAAGTTCTCTTGCTTTTTGGAATATCACATCCCAGGCTCTTTGATCCCCCTAAGATTGATGCAGAGAGATCCTATGCAATCTTTAGTGTGGCTCCATGCTATCTAATTTTTTTTCTGGTTACTTGCAGTATTTTCTCTTTTATCTGATGGTTCTAGTATTTGGCCACAATATTCCTTTGGGTTTTCATTTGGAGACCTTTTTCTTGAGGGGATCAATGTATTCTTTTAATAACTATTTTTCATTCTGTTTAAATGATGTTAAGGCAATTTTCCATCACTAAATCGTGTAATATAAAATCCAGACTTTTTTTTCCTCATCAGTGTTTTTAGGAAGACCAATAATTCTTATGTTATCTCTTCTTGAGCTATGCTCAAGGTCATTTTTTTGCTTATGAGGTATTTCATATTTTCTTCTATTTTTTCAATTTTTTTTATTTTGTTTAACAGACTCTTGTCTCATGAAGTCATTAGTTTCCATAGACTCCATTCTTTGTTTTAGAGAAAAATTTTCATCATTTACCTTTTGCGACTCCTTTTCCAATTGGTCAGTTCTATTTTTGAAAGAGTTTTCCATTTGACCAATTGAGGTTTTGAAAAAAAAAGATTTACTTTTTGCATTTGTCCAATTGTATTTTCCAAGGATTTGTTTTCTTGTTACAAGGTGTTCATCTACTCTTGGGCTTCTTTTCCCAAATTTTTCAATTGATGTTTAAACTCCTTCCTGATTTCTTCAAAGAAGTCTTTCTGTTCTGGAGGCCAAATCATATTTTCCTCAGAGATTCTAGATCTCTCTGAGTTAGGATCATTTCCTTCTAGAAATTTTTCTATGCACCCTCCTTTTTGATGGCCTTCCTTCATTTTCCTAAGATCTTGTGTTGGGGGTGGTGCTGGTTCACAGAGGTTTGGTGTTGGGATCCCTAGAGGCTTTACTTACTGGGTGTAGTAATTCCAAGTGGGCCAGTCATTAGAGGGTGCTGGTTGCTTTCTTTACATTGTCTTTGACCTTAATTTGAGTCCCTGTCCCTTGGCTTGGATGGTGTGGGTGAAGCTGCTGAATACTTTTATCTTTGAACAATGGTGGGCTATGCCCTGTGCCCAGGTAATTAGTCTCCTTATTCACTGCTGAGGGAACGTTGCTTCTCATAACTGAGACTGGGGGCGGGGTTTGTTCTGGGAAGAGGCTTCTGCTGAAATGAAGTTATATACTATGAATTCCTCCAGACCAGAGGAAACCAGGGATGGGTGTCTGCAACTCTCCCGCACTGGAACTTGCCCTCCAGCCCTGCTAGTAAGCCTCAACCATCAGTTACAAATCCAATGCCTCTACTCCCCAGTTGGCTCTCAGATTGCAATTTCCAGAGTAAATGTTTTCATGGCTGCCACCAGGTTAGTCCTGGTCTCAAGCTCTCATCCTGTCTTGTCCTCCTGGCAGAGACTCCTTTCTGTACCTGACTTAGCCACAATCTCAGAAGACAAACCTTGAGGTAGATGTCCTTTTCTTAGCTCCTCTTTGTGGGTTTTGTTGAATTGGATTTCTGAGGAGAAGGTTGCTTTATATTAAATATGAGGGAAGATCGGGAAACTGTAGCACAGTGCCTGTCTTCTCTCTGCCATCTTTCCAGAACTGACAAAAAAACACTTTTAAAAAGTAATGCAATGTAAATGAATCAATAGTAACTGTGCTTGGAGTTTAAAGCTAACATTGCTAAGCAAACCTATATCCAGAAGTGTCTTAGGATACTCATAATTGGAGTAAAAAGATCTGAAGAAAGTAAAGTTACTGGTTGAAGGTGCTGGTGGCCAAAGATCAGAGTGCTAAAGATTGAGAGAGTCAAAGCATATTTTTGAGACAACAAAATTTGTTATTTTAACAATTACCTAGCCCTATCATTTACTAAATACATATAAATTTTCCTGGACAAGATAGATTTTGGCTTATTGTGTTCGACATATTGTGCTTTAACCTGGATATGTATTACCATATTGCCACTACATTATAGAAAGTGACTTGACATTTTACGGCTTTCTACCCAGTGATTCAGAGTTGAATTGAGAGAGGCCAGCATTTACATTGTGACCCTTCATTGTGCAAATTCTTCAGCATTTTATCACCATCTGAATTTCTTCTAGAAGCTAACAGTCACACAGGTTTCCCTGGATTGCTGGCAAGTGTATGTCCAATTCTACATTGGTCTATGAACTCCTCTGGTGTTCTTCCAAGTACAAGGTTCTCTAAAGTAGTAACTGGAACCTCTCCTTTCACTAGTCTTATAAGTCATGAGTAATATACAGTTCAATGAGTCAAGGCCAGACCTACAAGAGGAGAGGATGCTTAACTTACTAGAGAGTGGTTAAGTGACATGTCCAAGGAAACAAAGCTAATAAGTGTATGAGGTCACATTTAAACTAAGGTCTTTCTGAGATGTCAGCTAGAGCATTTCTCTGTATAGAACCAACCCTACAAGGATATTGCTAGTAAATGCATCCTAGATGAAAATAACACTGTAATTGGAATAATAGCATGTAGGTCTTTCTTCCTCTGTGCCTTACTCACTGTTTAACTTTGGAAGGACACAGAGACAAAACCCAGAGGGGTAGTACTGAGGATGACTGCAGAGTAGCGAAGTCACATATAGGCCAAGTCTCCAGGCAAAGACAGGGATCAGAGCAGGAAAGATATCTGTCAGTGCTAGTGACATTAGGGATCCCCAGAAAGCTGACAAAGTTCCATGGTATTCTCTGGCTTGGTGTTCCCGTTGCGAATAGTGCCCAGAGCACTGCTCCCCAGCTAGGGCACAATGGATAGAGCAATGGTTTTGGATTCAGTAGTCACTTACTAGCTGTGGGACTTTGGGAAAGTCACTTAACCCAGAGTGCCTTGCATCTAGGGTCATTTATAGTTGTCCTGATTCACATATGGTCACTAGACTCAGATGGCTCTGCAGAAGAAAGTGAGAGTGGTGACTTAGCATAGCCTCCCTTGCTCAAATCCAGTTCATGTGCTTGTCATGGAATCACCTCCTTAATATCATGGTCTTCTTGAAAATGAAGGACAAAACATTAGTTTAACTTTGGGCAATTCTTTTGGCCTCAGTTACTTTTTTGGCAAAATGAGGGCATTTATACTAATTGTTCCTGATTTCTTCCATTTCTAAATTCTATTAAGTTACAGATCAGATTTTTAGATAACACCATCCAGAAAAATACAAACACCAAATTATTTGCAATTAAAAAAGTATTCCTATTTAATTCAACAAATTAGTAACAAGAGCTTCTGTCCCTTTTCCTTTCTTTAGTGTCCTTGGTATTTTGTTGCTGGGACTTTCCTTTATATAGTCATAGTAGTTTTTATTTGAATTGAATTAGGGTGATATAAAATATAGGTATAAGAAAGATAAGCTGATAAAGTCAGTTCTGATCTAATTAGAGATGTTTACTAGTTTCCCAAATTACTGTAATTTCAGAGGCACAGTGCTATCATCTGGAATTAGATTTCTTTTTTGATGGTATAATGAGTTTTTGCAAGTCAAAATTGCAACAATTCTCTACTTTTTAAAGTGGATTTAGAAATCATTGTGATAAATACCCCTTATAGCTTTCTTAACATAGAAGATATTGTTATTTAATTTTCCACTATATTTAAATATAGAACACACATACTGATACATTTTGCTAATTGAAAGTAAATTATCCTGATTTTTTAAAAAATCTGTTTGTAAACTTCCTTGTAACAGACATACTATTTTTCATGATAGAAATATTTAGTAGACTCTTTCCTTTCCCAAGCTACTTAATGTCTACTGATTTAATCTGTTTAATAGATTCAAAGCAGCAAATAACTTCAGAGATCATCAACTGAAGCCAAAGGAGGTTAAGTGACATGAAAGGGCACTATACATTAGAGATACACAAAGGTCTATTGACTCTAAATCTTCTGTACCATTGCATAGTGTACTAAATTTAGTCAATAGAACTTTTGATAATACTATTTATAAAGTGTTGAATATTAATTTAGGAAAACATGAATACTTACACCTCTAAAACTTACTAGGAATGTGATGCTAGGCAAGTTAGGATTTTTTTACAACTTCAGTTTCTTCATCTACAAAAACAATACTGACTTTTCAGAATTGCTGTGGGAATCATTTGAGATTACGTATATAAATATTTTGCAACCTTTAAACATATATAAATGCTTGAAGAAGCCTAGTGAAGCTCTCCAATCAGTTTATGAACAAATGTTTATTTTTTGTTCATATTATTTAGTGCCCATTTGAATCAGGAGTGGCAAAGATGGGGCTTTTGGAGGCAATTACTGCAATAATACCACCTTTACAGAGAAGTGGGGAAAGAATTTCTTTTCTTTGTAAAGGGTAGGGCTGCACTGAACTAGATTCACCTTAAGAGAGGGGTCCATGCCTTGAATAGTGGCAGGTCCAGTGCTCTGGGGAGTATTCTAATAGAGGAGAGAAACACAGTCCTTTGAATGGCAAGCTGACATTGTCCTATTGATAAATCTGTTGTCAATCATATCATACAGCTCAGCAGCTCAAAGGTTGAAGGTCTGAGAGGAAAGACAGTTCTGAAGATTAATCCATCAAGAGATGGGCTTGGATATATTGAATTGTCTCATTCTGTCTTCAGAAATCACATGCTGGTGCTTGCCAGCATTGATGATGTACCATGATTTAGGAGGAAGGGAAACTAATTCAAAGGTTAATAAACTCCTGTAGCAAACAGATCATCAAAAATAATACTGTTTCCTAGTCAAAGGTCATAGGATGAAATGGTTCTGGAAAAGGCAAGTGAGAAGGATGCCTTTGCACACATTCTTCTCACTAAAATAAACATAATTGTTGTCCAAGTCAGGCCAGCATGTATGATGACACAATCCTCTCCGATTAAAAAAAAGAATGAACAACATCAAATCAGTGCCCAGGCTACCAATCAGATGATTCCAGAGTCCAGCACTATGGACGCAATAAACATAACACCTGCCATCCACAATTTGATTTAAACTAGTTTCAATTGACAGCATTGCTTTCCATACATCAATGCTCCAGATGAATTACACTACACTGAGTTCTGAACTCAGCTGAGTCTTCGCTACCCCTATATGTGCATTCAAATTGTTCACAGTCTTTTAATTGCATTTGCCTCACATCACTCTGAAAGTCCAATTCTTCAGTTTAAATGTCCCCTCCTCCTTGAAGTTTTCCTTGATAAAAAAGTGATAGAAGAGAGATCATGTTCTACACATTATTATCAAGCTCTAATATTTCTTCTAAGAACTTATTCTATTCTAGCATGCATTATGCAAAATTAGCATGTTAGCTTTCTTTTTTCTCTTTTTCTTTTTTTTTTCTTATTTTTACTATATCTTAAGAAAATTTTGACTTTATTTCTACCTCTTTATAAGCAGGTTTTTCTTTAATTTATGGACAAGCATTTCCATAACATTGTACAGTAAAGAAGATTATTGCACATGAACCTGCAAATCTACTATGTAAAATTTGGTATTCCCTTCATATATGAAGCAAAATTATCATGTAAATTTCTTTCTTTTCTTTTCTTTCTTCTCTTCCCCCCTTCGCTGCCCTAAAATAGCTATCATTAAACTCAAAGAGGTGTATGTGTGTTTGCTGACACATGCAAAAATATGTAAAGATATATTAGTTTTATAAGTTCTTTCTCTAGATGCAGATTGCATCTTTATTCAAATGTCCTTTATGGTTAATTTGAGTGTTAATAAAAGGCAACATATCTTATTAGCTCAAAGTGATTCTAAATATTTCTGCTACTATATACAATGTGGTCTTGGTTCTGCTCATTTTGCTCTTCAATATTTTTTGCAAGACTGTGCTTCAATAAATAAGTAACAGAAACCTCAGTTATTTTACAAAAAAAAGCTTTAGTTTTCTGCCATGATTTAAATTTTATCAGGACAGGGAACAAGCTACAACAGTATTACAAATGTAAAGAATGAAACAAGCTCTGTTCTCATGTAACTTAATAGATCATTTTCATTTTTCTTTTTTTTTAAGTTATTGAGAGGCAATGGAGTTTAAGTGACTTGCCTAAGATGACACAGCTAGGTAATTAATAAGTGTCTGAGGCTGGATTTGATCTCAGTTCCTCCTGACTCCAGGGCTGATGCTTTGTTCACTGCACCACCTAGCTGGCCCTCATTTTCATCTTTCAACCAGTGCTACATATGGTATATATATATATATATACATATACATATATATATATATATATAAATGTATATATATATATACATATATATATACTTTTTCTGTATTTTATGTTATTTCCTCCCACATAGACATGCAAAAATAAGCTTCAACATAACATGTAAAACCTTGAGTTCTGAATTCTCTCCTTTCCTCCCAACCTCCTTGCCTCATTGAGAAAGCAAATTATTTGACATTGGTTAAAATGTGTACTCATGAACAAACATTACCACAATAGTCAAGTTGTAAAAGTAAACGTAGCCCTCCCCCACAAAAAATCAAGGAAAATAGTAAAAATAAAAAGTATGGAGGGCAGATGAGGGATGCAGTGGATAGAGTACCAGCCCTGGAGTCAGGAGGACCTGAGTTCAAATCCCAGTCATGTAATAATTAACCTAGCTGTGTGACCTTGGGCAAGTAATTTAAGCCCATTGTTTCATAACCCCCCCCCAAAAAGGATATATTTCAATCTGTTTTCAGACACCGTCATCTCTGACGTTGTGAAGGACATTATTCTTTATCATAAGTCCTTCAGCGTTCCCTTGGGCCACAACACTTCTGAAAAAGATAAGTCTTTGACAGCTTACCAACCAACAAAATTGCTGTTACTTTGTATATAGTATATTTCCCATCACATATGCTTATGCAAGGTTTTTACTATGATAATTACATAGTATATACTTGAAAGAAAGCTTATTTTACATATATGAAGGTATGGGAAATCAAGTACATTGTAATTGGGTTTTAAGATGACTAGAAGCAATGAAGAGAACTCATGTGACAGGAAAAGCAATTGTTAAATTATATTTTTAAAATGTATTTAAAGTCATAAGATCCTAGCATTTTAGTTGAAAAGGATCTTAGGGATTATTTACACAACACTCAGCCAAGTAAACTGAGACCAAGAAAAGTTAAGCAAATTGTCTTTAGATAAAGACTTTGTAGCAGAACGCAATACCTGAAAAGGACACAGGATTTTATGTCTTCTAAAACCTTTCCTTTACAGATGAGAGGAATAATATTCCTGAATAACATTCAGTTTCAGGTTCTTTCCATTATACCATGTTACTTTATGTGCTCTAGGAACTCCATGCAGTAGATAGGGTCTTATGGGAGAAGCTAGAGGCCAAAGCCCTTTGGCATCTAGGTGGTATAGTGGATAAAACCTTAGAATCAGGAGGACAGATGCATGAATCTAGCATTAGCCACCTGACTCTTACTAGCTGTGTGATCTTGGACAACTCACTTATTCCTGATTGCCTCACATTCAGAGGCATCTCCAATTGTCCTGATTCATATCCTTCCACTGGACCAAGATGACCCTGGAGGAAAAAGTGAGACTTGTGACTTAGTACAGGAATCACTCATTCAAATCCAATTCATGTGATCTTCTTTGAAAATGAAGGATAAACATTATTGTTAGAGGCCAAGGTAGCTGGATAATGTGGAATGAACTGAGAAAAGAAGTAGAGGAAGATTCACATGAGCAATAGCAAGAATAAGAGAAATGAGGGGTTCTGAGTAGACTTGTGTAATTATATTGAGCATCTACACAAGATAGTAATCAGCATATCACTAGGAGGTGAGTAATTTCTAACATTTATATCACACTAGTTAGTTGGCTCTGTTGGTAGAGTTCCTAACCTGTGGTAAGTCAGGAAGACTCAACTTTCTGAGTTCAAATCTGATGTCAGACATTTCCTAGCTGTATGGCACTGGGCAGTTCACTTAATCCTGTTTCCCTTGTTTTCCTCATCTCTAAAATGAACTGGAGAAGGGAATGCCAAACCACTCCAATAACTCAGTCCTGAAAACTCTAAATGGAGTCACAAAGAGTTGTACACACTAAGATTTGCAAAACAAAGCCCTGGAGGTAGGAACAATCATCTTTGTTTTAGAAATGAAGGAACTGGCAGATGAAAAAGAGTAGGGCCAGATAATACAGAGCTTTGAAAGTCAGTTAGAAGATTGAGGCCTACATATAACCCAGGTTACAATTAGCATGAATAATAAATCACATGAAGTGGTTGTATGTATTTGAAATCTATATATATGATCCCATTTGACAAATAGTCAAAGGATATGCAAAGGTAATTTACAGATAAGGAAATCAAAGCGATCTATAGTTATATGAAAAATTGCTCTAAATCACCAATTATTAGAGAAATGCAAATTAAATCATCTCTGAGGTATCATCGCACATCTCTAAGAATGGCCAATATGCCCAGAAAAGACAATGATTAGTGTTGGAATGGATGTGGAATATCTGGGACACTAATGAGTTGTGAATTTATCCAACCTTTCTGGAAAGCAATTTGGAATTATGACCAAAGGGTAATAACAATGTTCATACCCTTTGATCCAGCAATAACACTACAGGGTCTATAACCTGTAGAGATTATAAAAAAGGGTAAAAACACCACTTGTACAAAAATATTCATAGCAGGCCTGTTTGTGGTGGCAAAGAATTGGAAATCATGTGAATGTCAATCATTTGTGGAATGGCTTAATAAACTGTGGTATATGTGTGTGATGGAACACTTTTGTTCTATTAGAAACCAAGAGGGATGGAAATTCAAGGAGATCTGCAAGGATTTGCATGAACTGATGCTGAGCAAGATGAGCATAACTAGAAGAACACTGTACACCCTAACAGCAACATGGGGGTGAAGATCAACCTAAATGGATCTACTCATTCCATCAGTGTGACAATAAAACACAATTTTAGGCTATCTGTGATGGAGAATACCTTCTGTATCCAGTGAAAGAATTTTAAAATTTAAACGAGGAAGATTAAACAAAGACCAAGACTATTACCTTTAACGTAGGAAAGAAAAACTTATCTTTTTATGTAATTTTGCTATCTCTTATATTTTATTTTCCTTCCTTATGGATATGATTTCTCTCTCATCACATTCAACTTAGATCAATGTATACCATGTAAACAATGTAATCACTAACATACTGCCTTCTGGGTAGAGGGAAATAAGATCAGGGGAAAAATTGTAAAATTCAAAATCAATAAATTTAAAAAATTATAACTATATAAAATATGGGAATTGGTTTCAACCCAGTTAAAATATGTTATTTGAATTATAGTAATGTGACCACTTCTTTTTTCCTTTTTATTTATTTTTAGTTGATATTTTATTTTTCCAAATATGTTTTGTGAAAGTTTTTTCAACATTCACCCATATGCATATATATATATATATATATATATATATATATATATACATAATTTTGTTACAAAATTTTCTTCCATCCTCCCTTCCTACTTGCCTCCCTTCAGCAGCAAATAGTCACATCAATATTGTACATATAATTTTTGATAAACATGTTTACAGATTAGTCGTTATTAGTTTGAGGAATTAGGATTAAGGAAAAGAGTTATACATAAGAGATAATTGTTATATCGTGTTCATCAGCTTCTGAAGGTTTTTTGTTATCATTGTTTTTTTTGTTTTGTTTTGTTTTTCTTCATCTGATAGGGGATAACATTGTCCATAGCTAGTCTAATGCATTTGTTCTAGCTCTCTGAACTACTGAGAGGAGCTTCTTCCATTAAGCTTGATCATTTCTTAATAATGCTGTTGATGTGTACATTGTTCTCTTGGTCTGTTCTCTTGTGCTCTTGCTTTGGTCCCTTATTCTCTTAGTTCTGCTCCTTGTGACCACTTCTTAAGATTTATTATTTTTAGTAATTGAAATTTGGCTTAGGTGTCAATACCATATCATTTTCATTTTCCTACCTGAGGATGGACATGAACAAATCCATTCTTAAGAAAGATAAAATCATATAATGCTCAGTATGGACTAAGTTCCATGGGACTAAAAGCAGGCAGATTAGTTGGAAAGAATGGCACTTATCATTTCAGCAGAAACAGAAGAGGGTCAATTAATTCTATGTTGAATCTAATTGAAAATGAATAAAAAAGATATTCTAAAGAAAAAAAGAAAAAAATGGAATTTTGTAAAGATAAAGTATGAAGGAAAGAATGGAAAGATTTGATCATGATAAATACCTTTTGACACACACATTCTTCATTAGACTGTAGGCTCTTTGAGGACAGGGATTGTTTTGATGTTTCTTTGTATTGTTAGTACCTGGTATCTTATCTGACATGGAGAAGAATTTACTAACTATTTACTGAGTAAGCAACATTCAGGAGTTCAGATGTTTTGGCTCCCTGCTTTAAATGCTATGTTTGCAGAAAGGCAACATCAGTGGAAGCTGTAATTGATTAAGAAAAGAAAGAAGTTATAGCCAAATATATTAGAAAAGGATTCAACAAAATTTTGTTTCTTTTATCTCCAAGGTGCCTCATGGAACTAGAGATCCATGAGTCTCCAAATCAATTTTCATTTAGAGAAGATAATGCTGGATAATATTATATTACCAGTTCTAAAGAAATCTCTCCTTTCTGGTCTTAGCTAAAGCTTGTGGGAGGTGCTCACAGATGGCTTCATTTTTATGTCCTCTATTGCATGAAAACTGGCATCAATGTGGTTTATCATGCTCAGTTTCAATCGGGGAAATATGGATCAGAAGTCTGGTGAGAAATGTTCAATGAAAGGGAAATCTGAGCTTTATTTTATGACTGTGTTTGGAATATATTCCAAAATCACTGTTCTAAAGTTCTATTTTGCAAAATAACCATTGTTATTTTTTAAAGACAATCAACAGAACCTTAATCAGCAATTATAATAAAGGATAATCTCACAAAACATGCTGCTATTAAGGAAAAGTATACACAATTCACCTTTAAATAAAATTTGTCCTGGGGAGGTAGCAAGACCTCAGGGTGGCAAGATGTGTCAGTGGATAGAGTGACAGACCTGGAGTCAGGAAGACTCACCTTTTTAAGTTCAAACCTAATCCTAAAATTTTCCCCGTGAAAGTCATTTAACCTTGTTTGACTCAGTTTTCTCACTTGTCAAATGAATTGGATAGCAAAATGACAAACCATTCAATATCTAGAATACCAAAAAATTCCAAATGGGGGTCACAAAGAGTCAAATGAGACTGAAAAACCCCTTAATCACAATTGAAAAGAACCCAAGAGAAGCCTCAGAACTCAGGAGAAAAGGTCCTGTCAGGGGATGAGTCAAGATATTGTTGAACTAGGGAGAAGCTTAAGGGAAGGTGAGGAGGGTGTACGAGTGACTTCCCATTTTATACAATTAGTTTTGCTAACTGAGAAAAATCATTTTATTTGAAATAGTGTATCACGGGTTATTCAATGGAATAAATTCAGTTTTCCTTACTGATTCTCGTGGATACCACGGAAGCTTTGAGATCTGTGTCCATTCTTGAGAGATTTGGCTCTAAATAGCTTGTGTCTTATGAGGTGGATATCCATTACTAGCCATGGATTAAGAAGAGCTGATAATTTACTTTTAAATGACAATCTTATTGCTCTATTGATTTTCTAGTCCGTCAACTGAAAATTGTATGGGGACCATTTAAATCAACTTCATATAAGAGTAAGGAAGAGACGGTTTGAGAAGGTTTGGCTTGTCAGGTCCCCCATACTAGACATTCTGGACAATGAGCAAATAACATTAAAAACATATGTCCTGATTAGACAATCTTGAGTCTTGTTTTTGGGTCTTGCCTCTTTTACATTTATTTTTCCTGAGCTTATATGAAAAAGCATACATATATATATATATATATATATATATATATATATATATATATATATATATATATATATACAGAGAGAGATATGTATGTTATATCATATATATATATATATATATATATATATATATATATATATATACACAAACATACATATGTATGCATTCCAAAATGAATGTTTCTAGGTTTTGCGGTTACTTTCTTAAGTTTGAGAGATACAGAAAACCTGCATCTTTTGTATACAGAGCTAATTAGTGGCAAAGGAAAATGAGTCTCCTATAACAATTCCAATTTGTTTGAAGCTGATGCTCACCAACACAAAAAGGAGGATAAGCCTGTGTGTAACATCTACTTTAAGGGCAGTGTGTAATCAAGGAGACATGTAGAATGTATCCAGGAGTGCAAACAAGTCATTAAGTTCTTATGGTCTTAAGGGTCAACCTCCTGGAAGAGCAAAGCAGTAATTATCTCCATTTGTTGTAAATCTTTTTGTCAATCTGTTCTTGTGATTCTTTTGTTCTTGTATTCCTTTTGTGTTTCAGAAATAAACTCCTGTCCCATTACTGATTCATGAACAATTGAGTCACATTCTATGGCCCTCTTTATAGATAACTTAGTTATGAACCTCAACCTAAGTTTTAATTATTTTGTTACCAGATCATTAGGGTTGTGGGCTTAAGGAGTCTAATCTTCCTCTCATTTGAGGCTGTTTGCCCCAAACTGATCATGATCGGGACTGTATGCCTGATTCCAGAATATATACATATATATATATATATATATATATATATATATATATATATATATATATATATATATAGTACTATATGTGGAAAAATAGAATAAATGGAATGTTTTAATCACATGACTACAACGTGATAATCTCTAAGCTTTGTTTGCTCTCTCAATTTCACTTCAATTTTTGATGGAAAAAGAACATAATAGAGTGTGCAGATTATAGGTCAATGAATTTGACTTCGATTCCAAGCAATTTCCTAGAACATTTTAAAGGAATAGTGAGTAAATGTCTAGAAAAGGAATCAACTCACACAGAACAGGCACAGCTTCATCAAGAATATGATATACTAGACCAAGTAATGTCCTTGATCAAGTTATCAAAATGGCAATTAGGATTAGTATATGTTATAGATATAATTTCTGTAGATTTTTATTAAAGCATATATTCTTCTGAAAATATAAAGAGATGTAGATGATGGTATAATAAAAATTGATTTTGAACCAGTGAAATGACATGACTCACTTGATTCAAAGGTTAGTCATATCTGACACCAACAAAGAAGAAATTTCTGTGATATTTCCTAAGAATATTTTCTTGGCCCTGTGCTATTTAACTTTTGCTTTATAATGACTTAAATAAAAGCACAGATGGCATGGTTATCAAATTTGCTTAGGTTTCAAAAGTGAACATATAAGATAACCCTGGCTGTAGACATCATGAGTCCAAACCGAAATGTTGGCAGAAGTAAATGGGATGACATTAAAAAGAATCACTCTAAAATTTTGCACTTGAGTTCAAGAAGTTTACTAAGACAGATTGTTCAAACAGGGAGATGAATAAGGATATGCTAATGTCATCAAAATCCTGGCAAAACTCTTTAGAAGAATCAATATTATCAAATGGTAATAAAGAGTCAAGAAGAATGAGGATAATTAAAAAGTATTTAAGAATTAGTATTTAAGAGATTTGTGACAAGTTAGAAGTTAGATTTCAAAGAGTTGTTTGAGACAACAAGCATAAACAGTTTTTTTGGGGGAGAGCACATTTGGGAAGAGAAAGGGAGGTGCTCAATAGGGCAATAAATTAAGTGAGCAATTTAAGATTTTAAGAATTGGGGAGATCTGCAAGTTTGTATGTAGGGATAATATACTATAAAAATAAATAAACATTTGAATGGATAAATTTTTGAAGGAGAAAGGAGGGGATCAATGGTGAAAATTATAAGACTGACCTTGACAAGAACCATGAAAAAAAAATCTGTTTCTAAAATGACATTTTTTTATTACTAGCAAAATTATATTTCCTTTCTCTTCCACATCTCAACCCCATTCTAAGAATGAAAAGTATACAGTCAGACAATTAAATTATAAGAATGTTTACAAAACTCCCCCATATTTCTGAAATGGATGGGTTTCAAATCAAATCATTATAAATTCAACCATCACTATCCTTTCAAATGTAAAAAAAAGTATATACCAATAGATTTGGTATTTTCTTAGAATATGGCATTGTCTTCTAGTCTCTCCTCTTTCTAACCCATCACACACACATACACACACACACACACACACACAGACACAAACACAAAATAACACATTAGTATTTCTAAAACATGTCTGACCTCATTGCTTTTTACTCAAGAATTTCAGCAGATCCCTATTGATTATTAAACAAAATGTATACTCAGCAAAGTATTTATAGCCTTTTACAAGTTCTCTTTCTGGACTGATTTCACATTGCTCCATTTCAATTATTCTACAATCCAATTATATTGGTGGACTATTAAAACCTCCTCTAATGCTTTACATCTCTCTCTTCCGAACTGTTGCCCAGATTGTCCACTACCACCAACTAACCTGTTCCAAATAACATAGAAGAAATAAATCAGTCACATCTCTAACCCTATAAAATCACTTATGGCTTAGCATCTCGTTTTTCCTTAAAGTGTAATAATTTTAGTTCAGATATTACCCCTCAGTTATTGAAATTAATCTGTATATATCCTGCATTTCCTTATCTAAGTACATGTGTTATTTCTTCTCCTAAACATTATAGTTGAAAATTCCTCAAGTCTTTGAAGGAGACCTGTGGAAATAAAACTAGAAAGAGAAGATCTTCTCTCAATTTTCATACTTGCTAGCTGTTGGGGAGTTGTAGAGGAACTAGGTGGCACAATGGATAGATTTCTGGACATGGAATCAGAAAGATTCATCTTACTAAGCTCAATTCTATGCTTAGTCATTTATTTACAGTACGACCTTGCCAAGTCACGAAATCCTATATTTGCCTCACTTTCCTCATCTACAAAATGAGTTGGAGGAATATCGTTACCAAGTAAACCTCAAATGGAATCATGAATAGTCTTAGACAAGAAGGAAATATTACTGAAAGCTCATGGCAAAGACATCTAAACTCTTTGGTGTCTTCATTCAAAAACACAGAAGCAAAATTAAAACAAACCAAGGTTGTATTAGATGGCTTTTATGGATCCTTTTGCTTCAAAATCTATGACCCTAGGTCAGGTGCTATTTAAATTTTCTCTAGGTATATTCAATACTTAGCATAGTTCCCTGCATATAGAAGGTGCTTTAAAATGTTTGTTGACTTTTAATTGAATTGTATTTATTTGAAAGTGTTAGAATTATCAGGAAATTCTTAAAAACCTTTTGATCTGTCATTATTTTCTTTATTTTTTAAAAAATAATTCCCTAACATGATTTTGAAATTAGTATAAAAGACTGAAAATTTGGCATTACAATGTATTAAATTGATACAAATAATATGGATGAAATAATTGAGTCACATTGTTATTCTAAGACAAGGTAGTGTGATGTTTGTCAAAGAAAGCTTTAATAAATAAAGGGTTTAATTTACAGGCTCCCTGAAATTAGGCTGAAAATAATAGGTTTTGTGATTTTTCTCAGAGGCACTGAATGATTTCTTTAAAAAACTATAGTGAGCTGCCACAGTATAGGTATGATGGCTCATGGATCTGTGTTAGCATGAGTGGAGATGCTACTTCTAACAGTGCATTTCAAAGAGCACCCAGGCCTTCTCATCCCTTTTTATTCTTGGTCATACCTTTTTTGTTTATAGTTCTCCAATAGAAAGGAGGCCTTCCTCTAATTCCTTTATTTCTAGAATTTCATTGAAACACTTGAACTGTCTATCTTCTGTCTGTTAAACCACCTCTCTTTACAGGAATGTATGAAAAGGCAATTACAACAGTAATTACAATAACAATGATAATGATAACTTTTATATAGAACTAAGTGGTAGGTGCTGACTATGCTGAGAGATTTATCTTTATTATTTCATTTGAACCTCACAACCACATAAGAGCTAATGCTATTATTATCTTCAGTTTGTGGATGAGGAAACTCAGTTAAACAAAGGTTAAATGTCATTATCCAGGGTCACACTAAGAATAAATATTTGAGGCTGATTTGAATTCAGGTCTTCCTGATTTTAGGCCTAGTATTTAATCCAACTACCCCACAAGAATGAATGAATATATGAATGAATGACACACATTTATTTAGTGCTTATCATTTACAAAGACCTGAGCCTTATGAAGTTAAAATATATTCACAAAGCAAACCCTACACTCAATGAACTCATATTCTAATAGAGGGAAACAATACATAGAAGAGGTATCAGATAGAGTCAGATAGAGTGGCCCAGTCAGAAATATATCTTTAATGTAATTTCATGCATAAAAAACTCTTATCTCTTTCTGAAGTGAAACAAGTTGACAATGACAAGTATTTTAGTTGTGGTAACTTTCTTTTCCAGGTCTTTAGCAGTGGTAGTGATGTTGGGATTTGAGTGAGGGAAGGAGGAGGTACAACACTTGCAGAAGCAGATGATGGGCCAGATGGTGAAAAGAGTTGTTTCCCTTGATGATGCCTGAAGGGGCCAGACTGAAAGCAAGATTAGTGATCTAGGAGGAGCTGATTTTATTGGTCCTTACCTGCTCATTGGCGGCAGCTGGTTGGTAGTTAATGTGGCTGATGTCAGAGATGGGTCCCTTCTCTACAAGGGTTACTTGTCTTGATGTTGACTATGGATGCAGGGCTGAAAATAGGATTGGTGGTCTGGGGGTGGTGGTGCTTGAAAGTCTCTCCCAATTTGAGGATATATGATGGATTCATGGTAAAGATAATTTGGCCTGCCTGAGAAAAAAGCAAAATACTATGTCCTGTCTCTTTCTCTCAGGATGGATGCCCAATTGTTTTGCTCAGGGTGGATTATATGCCCTTTCTTTGACAGTTTGTTAGCAGGTAGGTGAGGATATGGAGTAGTGATATTGAGCCCCTTCCCTCAAAATTTTCTTTTCTGGATAATATTTGTAGGTTTAAGACTGAGGGCTGGGGAGAACTGATTATCAGGACTTTGTCCAGTCTTCCAGATTCACATCTATACCCTGGATGGCAGATGGCTCTGGAGGAGAAAGTAAGGCTGATGACCTAGCCCAGCATCTCCTCCCTCAAATCTAATTTATAAGTTTGTCATGACATACCTCAGTGATGTCAAGGTTTTCTTTAATAATGAAGGACAGACCCCCATATGTCACTGATGATAGAGTGGTGGATATCCACTTAGTGGATAGAGTATTATAAAAGGAGTCCAGCAGATTTATATTACAAACGAGGGAACTGACAGTTCTACCTTTAGACTATTACCAACTGTATGACCCTGAACAACTCACTTAACTTCTCTGTGCCTCAACTTCTTGTAAAAAGAGATTTTGATTTTGTGCTCTCTGTGTTCCATTATAACTTTAAATTTATGTCTTTTGTGCCCCTTCTTGCATACCTAATCATGTCAGATTATTTAAATCCTTCAAGAATTTTTTCATTGTCTCTGGAGACAGCATTAACCTTATTTTTTCCCTGAGGTTATGGTATCGGATTATTCATAGTGATATGGTAATATAAAAGTATCTGATCTTTTGCAACAAAAAGCAGTTTGAGAGTGTTGAAAATGAAATATACTATTTTTTAGTATGTCAACCAATAACTTCTCCCTAAGTATTAGATCATTATTCACATGAACTACCCATACAAATTATACATATAGATGAATGAACATATCTATCCATTGAGATATATATTCTTCATGCTTTATTTTTGTTTTAATAAATACTATTATGAAATGAATAAGAACAAGCCTCTCTTTTTCATTTTCATTATTATTGAAATAAACTCCCTAAAATAACATTTATATGATTTTATGTGAAAATGCCTTTCTCTATTTCATATCACTTACTATTTTAAAAAGTATATAATAGCATCTATTACTTCTAAAATCCTTTTCTGTGTTCAATTCTAAATACTTTATTTCTTGTATATTTTTGAAAGTATTCTAATACCAACCCCCCCCTTTTTATTTGGTATCATCTTTGCTAATACCTCCTTTTCTGATAACCCTACCCTTCTATTAACTGAGAGAGGGGGGAAAAGGATAAACAGAGACCTAAACATATAAGTAAAATCAAGTATAATAATATTCATATGTCCATGCCTATGTCAAATATGAACATTTCAATATATTTTGAAGAGTAGAAATGAGGATGATATATGATACATGGTTTATATAAACATTTAATAATACTATAACAAAACTATTCTATTGTTTATGTCATTTTCTGAGTTTCCTTCTCTCCTGCTTATTTTTTTGTCTTATTTTTTTCTTGGACCCCTATCATGAATTACCAACTCCTTCCCATACTTGTTGCAAATTTATACATTGACCATAACTGAAAATGTATGGATCTTCCTATACCTCTAATCCATAATTTCTTCACCAAGATATGGGAGGCATGAATCATCATCAGTCTCCTGAATTCATGACTAGTCATTGCATTTATCAGAGTTTTGCCTTTCAAGCTTGTTTTACTTTAAATTGCTGTTGTCATATAAATTGTTCTCTGATTTTTTTTTTCAATTTATTTTCCATCACTCCAGGTACCTACCAATATGTCCCTGTCATCTTATCTTACATTTGAATTCTTACATAAAGCATTTGAATATAGTAACATTATATTTGATAAACCCCAGGGCACTAAGGACTCCCCATTCAGTTTTTGATTAAAAATCTTAGAAAGTAAACTTACAGGTTTAGGCCAACATATCACACTACATATATAATGGAAATATGAACAAAATATAAAAGGTTACATCATATATTAAATAGTAAACAATGGATGAAATATTGAGACCTAGTGAAATAGTATTACAAATCAGAGAAAATGTTGGGCTTAGAAAGAAGATATGATTTCAAATCTTTATTTAGGTATTTATTTTATTTTCCAACTCTGTTTTTTAATTAATTTATTTATTTTAGATGTTATTTTTCCCCCAGCTATACACATAAGTAAGCTCCAACATTCACATCCAAAACCCTGAGCTCCAAACTCTCTCCCCCTCCTCCCACCCACTCCCCCCACTGAGAAAGTAAGCACCCTACCCTGGTGTACACCAAAACTGTGTAGACATGAAAGACACCATCACAACAGTCATGTTGCAAAAGCATACAAAGAAATAGAAAACTCAAGAAAAACAACAGGAGGAAAAAATGTATGCCTCATTCTGCAAAAAGGCACCATCAGATCCTCCCCTGGGATGGATAGAATTCCCCATCATAAGTCCATCAGAGAAATTGCTTCAATATTTTCCTCCTACAACCACCCAATGCCAGCCATATGTCCTCACATCCTATTCCTGCCCCCTTCATTTATTCTATCATCTCTCTCCTTTCACCCTATCTGTTGCGGATTTTCTCTTTCAAGGCCCATTCAGTGACAACCTCACTCCTGGAGGGGAGCTGAGAATAAGGAGTCAAGGAACACAGCCTTATGCCTCAAGCTCAAACGTGTGCCTGCTTAGCTTCTAACATATATATTGTTAGGTCTTCCAGGGTAGAACAAAGAAAAATGATGAAATGGAGGGATGTGACAAGCTGGATTTACGTGCAGCATTTGTGTTACAGGATAAGGGAGTACATTGTGGGGGAGGTGGTTAAACACAGCTGTGCTTTGTGCCCTTGGGCTGTTGGGTGGAAATACCAGCTTCCAAGTACACCGGCATACCTTATCTCTCAGGGCAGCATGCCAGCTCCTGAGGATGTGTCCAGCTGGCGGTTATTTAGAAATGACCTGGGTCATGGCTGTTAGAATAGCCTGTGTTCCCACAGCTATCCCTCCTCCAAAGTGTGTTGCATCTGTTTATCCTCTCCCACTCTTCTATCACCTAAATCCTGCCTCTGGTTCACTTGTCCCATTTCTTCCATTCTTTACCTGTCCTATGTTTTCCTTTATGATAAGATAGATTTCTATACCAATTTGGTAGGTAATTCCCTTTCTGAGACACTTCTGATGGGAGTAAGGCTCACTCACTCCCCCTCATGTTCCCCTTCTGTTCCACTGAAAACCTTTTTCTTGATTCTCTTAAATGAAGTAAATTATCCCATTCTACCTCTCCTTTTCCTTTCTCCTAATATATTCCTTTGTCCCCAATTAACTCCATCATTTTATCTTATATCTTCAAATAAATCTCCCTCCTATTCCTTGTCTATATCATTACTTCCAGCTGTCCTAATAAATGAAAGGGTTCAAATGAGTTATCAGCATCATCTTCTCAAGCAAGAATACAAGCATTTAAATATCATTAAGTCCCATACAATTTTCCCTTCCCATTCACCCTTTCTATGTTTCATAAGCACCCTGTACTCAGTTCTGATAATTTCATCTGAGAGTTTGAAAGTCCCCTATTTCATCTTTTCCCTTCAAAGAGGACGCTCAGTTTTTCTGGGTAATCTCTTGGTAAGCTAAGATCTTTTGCCTTCTAGAATAACATATTCCAATCCTATGAGCCTCTAATGTAGAAGCTGCTTAATCTTATATTATCTTGATTAGAGTTCCAGGATATTTGAATTACTTCTTTTTGGCTATGTGTAGCATTTATTTTCTCCTTACCATGGGTGCTCTAAAATTTGGCTATAATACTCCCCTTTCATTTTGGAATCTCTTTCAGGAGGTGATTATTGAAGTCTTTCAGTTTCTATCTTACTCTCTGCTTCTAGGATGTTGGAGCAGTTTTCCTAGAGAACTTCTTGAAGTATAATATCTAGGATGTGGTTTTTTGGTCATGATTTTCCAGTAGTTCAAACATTTTAAATTATCTCTCCTGGATCTGTTTTCAAGCTCAGTTATTTTTCCAATAAAATATTTCACATATTTCTAGTTTTTAATTCTTTTGGTTTTATTTTATTGTTTCTTGATTTCTTACAAAGTCATCAGCTTCCCTTAGCTTCATTCCACATTCTAAAGAATTATTTTCTTCAGTGAGCTTTTGTATATCTGCTTTTCCATCTGGTCAATTCTGATTTCTTCTCCTCATTGGCCTTTGGATAGCCTTTTACATTTTACTCAAACTGGTTATTGAGATGTTATTTTCTTGTATTTTTTCTCTTTCACCAAGCTGCTGACTTGATTTTCATGATTTTCTCCCATCACTTTCATTTCTCTTCCCAAGTTTTCCTCTAGCTCTCTGATTTTCTTCTATAACCTGAGACAAATTCATATTTTTCTTGGAGGCTTTGAATGGAGGAGCTTTGACTAAGTTATCTTCTGAGTGTGTATTATGATGCTTAATGGGACCAAAGTAATTGTCTATGATCTGATATTTTTTCATCACTGTTTGCTCATTTCCTCAACCTATGACTGGATTTTAGCTCTTTCTTATTGTGGAGCTCTACTTTCAGGCTGGAGAGGGCACTACCACAAGCTTTTGAGGATTTTTGCAACTGTTTTCAGGGGAACTCCTCCAGGGACTTACAAGTTCTCAATGCCTCCAAGGTCTTATGAGAGACTCTGACTGCTTTCTTAGCCTGAGCTCTAGTCTGTGGATGACCACAAGCATTACTTTCCACCCTGGAAACTTGAGGAGAATCCCAGTTCTGCTGCAGGCAGTAAACTGTTGTACTTCTGCTCCACTTCCTGAGACTGGGGCTCCAGATTAGGACCCAAATCTGAGTATGGGCAAAGTCACAGAGTCCTGCCTCAGGGATAACAAATGCAATCTCCCCCAACCTCCTTAACTTCCATGAGCTGAGCACTCTGGAAATAACTGCCAAGTGACTCCGTGCTGGATGGCTAGCCAAACATGTTCCTGGTCCCCTGATACTGGATTTGTTTTGAAATCTAATCTGGACTGGGCTCTGCTCTCACTCTGGTGCTACAGACGTTTCCTAATGAGCTTCCCAATAATTGCCCTTGGAAATCCCTGGGCTATTAGCTCTACCACTGCAACATACCCAGCTGTCCCCAGGGATCCAGGCACCCCTCAGGCTGTTCCTGGCCAACTGGAGATGACTGGCTCAGGTGCAGCCTGGGCTATGCTGCTGGGCTGCAGGTCCTTCCTAATCTGAGTGTAATGTACTCTTCCAGTAGATCTTCCAAATTGTTTCTGGTTGGAAATGTTTTGTAGGATTCTGCCTCTGTAAAATTTGTATAGAATGCAATCATTATTTGAAGATATTTAGAGTATTTGGAGGGGAGAGTTATGATGATTCCCTACCTTTACTCTGCCATGTTGGCTCTTCCCTCTGTAGATCCTTATTGACTGTCCTAATCTGGTCAGTTTAAAAAAAAATCAGTGCACATAACTGAAAATTTTTCCTGATGTTAACTTATCTATAAGAGACTCCTTCTTTGAGGAAGTCACTCAGGAAGCATTTTGCTTAGTTGAATTATTAACAGGTTGCTATTTTTGCAGTGGTGCTTTCCTGGGTTACCTAAGAGCTACCATGATGTCAGCCTCTAATAGAGGTATGCTTAATCCCAGTTAACTTTTGAACGAATTGAGTGAACCATACTGACTCCTTATAATTTTCTAGATTTAGCACAATTTCCTTATTATCAACTTGGGTGTTTTGTATATATTTTCTGTCATGTTTAAAATTTTTATTCAGTTATGAAAATCATGGGAAAATTTTATTGCATTGTTTGAACTTAGCCTTGTGTTACTGAAAATCTGGACCACCACTACTTATTTCTTAGGTACCTGTAACTAAGAACCTCTTAGATTATGCTAAACAGAAACCTAGTCATATTTAAGCACAGATGCAAGTAGTTTTCTCACAATTATACATCTCAAGTTCTGAAAACATGTCCTCTGTAGTTAATTATTTATTGTTATCTTGTTCTTTTGGTTGAATACAGATACTTGGAGACAGTAATATATCTGTTTTTTTCTGATTTGGGGGAGGTGTATCTATTTGATCTTTTTTTCCCAGATCAATGAGATCCTAATCTTTCATCTAATGAGAAATTACATTATCTAATCTTGTATTCTAGTTTATGGGTTATTAATTGCTTCCTTACTACAGAAAAATCTGTCTCCCACTGTATTCAGTGATCAGTACTTAGCTGAGGGGTCCTGATTAAAATTTTCCATGGGTTACCTGCATTACATAACAAATAAATATGTTGGGAACCTCAGAACTTTGTTTCCTCATTAAGTTTAGATTTTACCTAAAACCGTCTCAGGTCACAAATGTGAAGAGGAAAAGAAGAACAGAAAGTGGTGAACCTTATTATTCTCCCCACTATAGAGATGAAGGCAGAAATGGGAAAAACAAGGCTTCCAGAAGGAAGAAACTGTTGCCTCTTGTTCACCCTGCCAGGGAGATCATGCTAAGGAAAAAGAGAGAGCTAGGGGATTGACCATAAATCCTGTGCACCTATATGTCTTTTTTACTATTTCCCATCCATTCAGATAGCCGCTCCATAGAATGAGAATATCTTTAGCGAGCATCTTCAGAGACTCTTTGTCAAAACTGAACCCCCTGCATTGCTAGGTCTGAGGTTGAGTGAATAGTTGCTTCTCCCCTTTGAGCAATAAATGATCATTCATTGATTCATACATTCATTGAACTTAGTTTGAATCAAAGAGGTTGAAAGTTATCAATACTAGTTAGGCAATCTCCTAATTATAATCATAACTCTTGTTACTGGTCTCTTTTCTGAGCCTATTATTTTGGCTAAGAAAGATGAAAGTGATAATAATTCTTTATTATAAATAGCTGCAATTGTTGCTATGATATTTCTAATTATAGCTGACATGTGAAGCTAGTATTCTTACAATCCAATGATCCAAGTTGGGCTCCTAAGTCTTTTTTTTATTGTATTAACTTGCATAAGCCAAATAACATCACTGAGTCTGCCTAAGGTATACCAATCATCAACAGTTGAATCTGAGAGTTTTAAACAGTAATAATTTTATAATAAATGATTTTGTTAAAATTTACTGAAGAAAAAATTATCAGGACTGCTTTTTTAAGAATTTATATTCTTCACCGGAAGTAGACTGCCCTTTCATTGATATACATCTTGTTTATGCATGTTTTAATGAATTTAGGAGTATCTTTTGACCTTAGAAATAGTACTTTTGGACAGACATTCTCTGTTTGGGAATGGATGAAAATTTATCTGGTTGACAGAACTGAAGTAGACAATGAATATTCTGAAAAGTTTTTTGTGAAAAGTAAATTGTTTGCTTTACCAATTAATTTATTTGAGTGTATATCATTCCTACTAATCTACCAAAACTGCTTTCTTCAAGGTTGTCGATTTTCCACTAATTGTCAAATCCAATATTCTTTTCAGACCTTATGCCCTTCAACCTTAGTAAAACATTACAAATTATTGATTCCCTTCAAGATTCTTGTCATGGCTTTCATTACACTATTCAGTCATGGTTGTTCTCCCACCTCTCTGACATCTATTTCATTAATTTTCTTTCTGCCTATCGCCCCATAAGAGGAGGAATTGGGAGAACAACTTAACAATGATGCCAATATGTTCACTAAGACAAAACTATGAATTGCCAATCTTTAAAGAATCTATTATCTATTTGCATGTGCATGTGCAATATGTAAATACTTTATATGTATATAAATATATGGGGAGACACAGAAAGAGAGAAATACAAAGAAAAAAGAGACACATACAGAGACAGCAACAGAGAGATAGACACAAAGAGAGAATAATATAAATCTATTGCATTTTTTAAAATGGGTAGCTTTCCAAACCAATGAAATCTGAAAACAGGTCATGGGTTATATATAAAACTTTGGGAGATAGCCAGTTGTTTCTCATTTGAGATCATTAAGAAAAGTCTAGTTCATTACTTATAGAGAGTATGGAGACATTATTGTATAGGAAAGATTAAGTTAGATACTTTGAGATTTTCTAATATGGTTTCATTTGTATTGTGAAAATCCCATTGTGGAAACGTCCTAAACCAATTAAGAATGATGATTCATTTGGAATTTATCAATCAAAAAACAAAGCAATTGATATAATTATTAAATTCCTACTGTGTGCTAGACACTTTGTTTGCTTCTAGGGATATAAAAACAAAAAAAAAAGTGTCTGTCATCAAGGAGCTTTTATTTTCTCAAAGGAAATAGCAGGAACATAATGAAAGTTTGTGCAAAATAAATACAAAATAATGTTTCTTTTCCATGAGAGAACTTGAAGAGTTGCCTTGAGTCTTGAATAGATAAAGTACTTGACTGTGGTCATACAACTAGTATATGTCCACGAGAGGACTTTACCTTTGTCTTCCTGACTCCAGTACCTTTTTTCTAGCCATTGCTTCAAATAGTATCTCCATTAGTAATAATAGTTCTCTTTTCTATAATTTTATAGTTTATCGATTATTTCCTTCACAAAACTTCATTCTTTACAGTATTTTGATTATGCACCCAGAGAAGTTAGAAAATCTGGATGAAACAAGACCTCTTAGTAACTGTATAATCTAATCCCTTTATACAAGAGAATTGATAGAAAATTTGTGCTTATATACACACTTTATCTACCTCGGAAATATTTTCCTACTTCTACTAGTTCTGCTCTTTTGGTCTAAGATGAATATACAGCAACCTTTTGAATGACTAAGTATAAGTAATTATATATTTATATATGCATGCACATGCATATATGAACACATACACAATGTATATACATACATACATGAACTTACATAATTTGTAACTCCTAATTCTTTTCTCTAGGGTAAATGTCCTTTAACCAATCCCTGCATGACTAAGCCTGAAGCATTGTGTCATCATACAGGCACTCTGTTAACCATTTTCTAACTAGTCAGTTTCTTTTCTAAAATGGAAATTCTAAACAAGTCTTCAAATGCTGTCTGAATAAGGCAGATTACAATGAAGACATTACTTCTAGTGTTTTAGATAGTAGGTCTTTGTTTATGTGTGTTAAGGCATACATGTTAAGACACACATGTTGACTTCCTTGTCTCTCTATTGATTGACTCTTATTGACCTAAATGCTCTAAAACTAAATTTTACTAAAACAAAACTCACTATAGTTATCACTTTTTTCACATTAAAGTGCTTTTCTAGATCATTTGTACTTATGAGACAATATTTCAACTCATGTGGAGCAATTATTTTCACTAAAATTTCATGAATTATAAATTGCAAATAATGAAAAATGTAATTTCATAAATATTTATTGAAGTAAATTGCATTTTTAAAATAAAATAAAATTTACACTAAATTTTAATTTTATTACATGAAACCATAATAATCTATGAAGATCCTGAGCTGGGACTTCAACTCATGTCCTCATTTCTAATCCATTATGTTTTCAATAGGATTATATTTCATATCCAACACTGATATAATTAACCTAATTTTTATGAACTTACTCAATGGCCATTCATTCACTAAATAAAAGTAAACCTCTGATCTCTATGTTTGGGCTTTTATTTACTTATTCATCCCTAGATATTCTTCATCCCTCCTTCCACGTGTGTCTATTGAATTCTCACTTATTTATTATTGATAACAAATTCAAGTGCTTCATCTTCAATATCCTTCCTACTTAAGTGTCACATCATGCTTTGTTTTCTGATTTAAAGCCAAACTGTGCACTATTATTTATTTTTCACACAAGTTTATGTCTTATCTCTTCACACAGAATAAAAGTTCTTTGAATTCAAATGTTTCTTAATTTATATATTTGTATCTCATACTTAGCAAAGTCTAACATATAGTAGATATTTTAAAAATAGTTTCAGAGTCATTAATGGTAACTATCATAGTTATATATTTCTTATTCTTTTATGTAATAAAAAATCTTATTCATGTATGTATTTTCTCTTTCAGTGACATAAACTCAGATACAATTATGACTTGTGCTGGGTAATACTTATCCATTTTGTTTGGTTTACATACAGTTTTCAGGGAGGATTCCCCCAATACAAAGGGGATATTTCTCTGATTTAAATGGATATGTTTATTAAATATTGAATTATTAATTATCAGATACATTAAATATTAAATATACTTATACATGTACCTGCACATATGTATTATCACTTATCCTGTCTGATACTGTAAACCTCTATAAACAATTTTGATATTTTTGTGTTTGTATCCATTTGTATTTTTAACTTTTTTAGTTAAGTAATTTAGTCTAGTGGTAGATTCACACAGTTTTGTTTTATAGGTTGTTGTTTTGAAAGTTTCCTTTAACCATTTAGTCCAATCTCAACTTCATCTTAAATATTGACTCCTACCCATAATCTTTTTTCAACAAATGTTCAAGGAATAATATTTGACTGCACCAATTTAATCGGTGCAGTTTTTAACATGAGCAATATATATTTTTATACAGTTTGACTCCTTCTCACATATACCCCAACACTGCATGGATACTTATTTCAATCCCATTTGAATAATTATGGATTTTATTGAGGAAACTTTGTATTGTTCTGGAACCAGGTTTAATTATTATGATACCATTTATGAATAGAACCACTTTGGAGAAACTGTTTATGAAACAGAATTCTTCTATTTTTCTGTGACAGTTGTATAATATTAAATACCTTTTTGGTTTTAAAACTCTTAGGATGATGGCACAGAATACATTTTTAAAAAAATCCAATTCAATACAGAATAAATTTGCATACAAATGAATATATTTGAATCATTTTAAATTTCTTAAGGTTTTAAATTGATGTCAGTTTCAGTAATGGAATATTTTTCAAATAATAGAAGTATAAACAAAACCACAATTAATAATGCACATATATTTACATTAAAATATAAATCAGTTTAACTGTAACTGTAAGACTATGATCTGAATATTCTAATATAAGGCCTACACTGAGAAAACAAAAAACCCAGTGATGTTTTGGAGGAGAGGGTAAAGAGATGAGAGAGAAATCTTCTTTACTAAATAAGTCTGGACCCCTAGTCTACCTTTCTTTCAATAATCTTGGTATTTAAAATAATCGCTTGTTAAAATGTCAAACTAATTTGCATAATTGTACTCAAGTTGTTTTCTTAATCTCTGTGACCCAGTTATATATATGATGCTTCCCTTAATGAGGAATTTTCGTGCCATCTCCTTTCCCACACATAGAATATTGTTGCCCGCTGTCTATTATTATCATGACTAGTCCTCAGATATTCAGTACCTGTTGAAATCAATTAAACAAGCACTCATTACTTGCCTAGTATAACATCTTTCTTTAGGTAATATCAGAAATGAAAAGAGTGACAAAAACACCATTTCCCATTCCATTTCTGAAGTGTGTAACCTCAAAAAGAAGTATGGGATTCGATGCAGAAATAACTAGGCCTTCTCAACTAAACTCCTGTTTATTTTATACTTCCCAAATGAAATAGGATCATAGATGGAAAGCTATAAAAGACCTCTTAGGCCTTCTCGTACAACTCTTTTATTTTACAGACTTGGAAACTGAGACCCAAGGAAGTTAAGTGACTTTATCTGAGATTACACAAGGAGTGAGCATCAAAGTTGGGATTTGGACCAAGTTGTATAACTCTAGAACCATTGCATTTCCCATTGTATCAAGTAACCTGTGATCTACATAATGTATATGGGTACTTTTAACTTACACATTTTTTATTGTATTCATTCCACTTCTTTCTTCCAACAACTTCAAAGAGAAAAAAAAAAACTTGCTTAAATAACAGAATTTTCAAAAGTAACTTTTTGGGCACTTGGGTAATGGCTTAAATTTGTATTGGTACATAGTCAATGACCCTCATTAGCAGGTTAGAAAAGGAATGAACGCTGACTTGGAAACCTTGGTTAAGAACCATAATTTATTGCACACTGAATAAGTAGAATGCCTTTAAAATAACCCGGATGATTAATCCATGTTCATAGCTGCTTTTCTGACCTCCAAATGAGCAAGTTTTAAATTTAATAGTTTAGTCTAAAGAGTTGTCTATTTTCAAAATTACCGAAAGAGATATTACTCCAGTTCTACCCTGTGATTTTGGATGACTTCTAAAATCTCAGCAGAGATATAAACTCGAATGACACCAGCTTTCTGGGGCTGGCAGTCTATCAAAGCACCTTATGGATAAACATTCAAATGACTGTTAGTCTCAGGAGCATGATCATAAAAAGAAAAGGTTCCCATATTTGGTCTGCTGTACCGATACAATTCTAATATAAATAAGTTCATACACAATCCAATAGACCCTATACTTTGGTCCCTTATTATTCAAGACCAAGTGTTCTTGGTGACTGTGAGCACTGTCAGAGGCATGCCAGGAAAAGGTGCTGACTCTTAGGACTAAAAGGAATAGTGTGAGGCCACAGTGAATAAATGCACTGGGAAGAATTCAAGGAACCTGACTAGGTACAAATACAAATTCTGCTATTTAATGCCTTTGTCATCTTGAGCAAGTTACTTAATTCTCTGATTCTTAGTTTACTCTTCTGTAAAATGAATGGATTGAAGCAGATCAAGGTCCTTTCATCAAATATATGGAACTTTAAAAAAAATCTTATTGAATGTATGTTTCAATTTTTGTGTAATTTGTGCTGTGGTATCAGTAGATTGCTACCAGATTCTCAGGTTTAGGTAAAGATATAATATCTATAATTGACTAATTAAAAAAAGAAAATGGAGGTAATTTGACACTAATACAAAAAACTCCTACATCTTCTATTAATGACAGTAAATTCCCCCCACAATATTTCTGCATATTAAAATCAGAACTCTATTGACAACATTATCCTTAAAGTTTGCCTAATATTCCAACTTCCTTTGATGTCACTTCAGTATTTTTCCCTCACCAGATAGCATATCATTAAAAATTAACTTCAAAGCATACTTAAAAATTAAACATGTTTGTGCCTTAGTTCTAGATTATTATACCACATGAAGAAGAATGAGGGGTTAGAAAAAATATTGAAGGAAACAGAGAACTTGACCTCTGCACTGTTATACCAGTTTAAGAACAATCATGCTGGCTATGTTGCATTCTCTTTGAATATATTCAATACAAACTTGTTATTTATTTGAATCTTTTTTTTCTTGTTTTATTAACCTGGAGCTATCATAGTCAATGATTTAAAAAAGATGTCCTAATATGAAAGTGATCAAAAAGTGCAATGAAGTGGCAATAATTTTGTAAGGATAAAACAATATTTACAAAAAAAATGATTACTCTGCTCGGCAATGTGATTGATGTACATCTGCAATCCTTCTATTGGGTAAGAATGAGATTGATGCATTATTGGATTTGGGAAGTTTTGACCAAATGGTACTGTGAGCCTCTTAGAAAGAAGAAGCCCTCCGGCTACCAAAGGATACATAATAAGATATAGGCTGAAAACAGAAAATTAAAGATTCCTTCAGTGTGTTTAGGCACATGAGTAGGCACTGCCCTTCCAACTTGGTCAAAACAGAAATATCCATTTTTTGTGTGTTTTTTAATTATATTTTATGTTTCCCAAAAACATGTTATGAAGGTTTTTCAACATTCATCCATAAACATATGTATTTTCTTCCATTCTCCCTTCTCACCACACCTCCCCTCAGTGGTGAACAGTCAGGTTAATATTGTACATACACATTTGTGTTAAACATAATTACAGATTAGTCACTTTCAGTCTGAGGAATTAGAATTAAGCGAAAGAAATACATGATATTTTTTTTCAGTTAATGTAGTTGTCATCAGATGCTGAAAGATTTTTTTGCTTTGTTTTGTTTTGGTTTTCTTCCTCTGAATGGGGATAGCATTGTTCATAAGCATTTTAATAGCGTTTTCCTAGCTCTCTGAACCTCTGAGAGGAGCTGCTTCCTTCAAGGTTGATCAACTCACAATGTTGTTGTTAATGTGTACATTGTTCTCTTGCTTTGCTCCAGTCACTCAGCATCAGACCCTGTTATTCTTTCCATGCTTCTCTAGAGTCTGACCATTTGTGGTTTCTTATAGAACAATAATATTCATGAACCATAGATTCTTTAGTCATTCCCCAATTGATGGGCATTCCCTCAATTACCAATTCTTTGCCATTAGAAAAAGAGCTGCTATGACTATTTTGGAACAGGTGGGACTTTTCAATTTTTTTTATGAATTCTTCTGGATATAAGTCTAATATTGGACTTGTTGAGTCAAAGAGTAGGAATAGTTTTATTTATCTTTGGGCATAGTTCCATATTGCTCTCCAGAATCCTTGGATCAGTTTTAAACTCCAGCAGCAATGCATCAATGTCCTAATTATCTCACAGTCTCTCCAGAATTGATCATTTACCCTATTTGTCATATTAGTTAATCTGATAGATGTGAGGTGATAATCTCATAGTTGGTTTAATTTGCATTTCTCTAATCAATAATGATTTGGAGCATTTTGCTATATGATTATGTATAGTTTTTAGAGATAAACAGTCTTAAATTTTAAGGAGGGGGCAGCTAGGTGGTGCAGTGGATACAGCACTGGCCTTGTAGTCTGGAGGACCTGAGTTCAAATCTGGTCACAGACACTTAATAATTACCTAGCTGTATGATCTTGTTCAAGTCACTTAACCCCATTGTCCACAAAAAAAAAGAAAAAAGAAAAAGAAAGAAGCAAAAGCAACAACAACAAAAAACCAAAACAAAGGAAGAGAAGGGAGGAAGAGAAAAGAAGGAGAAAAGAGGAGGAAAGGAGGGGGGGGAAAGAAGGATGAGAGGGAGAAAAGAAGGAGAAGACTGAGCTGAGATTTTGATTAGTTACAATTCTAAAAATGCCTTCATAATGGATGTAGCTTTCAAATTCTGAGTATACGTCTCATATCTTCTAGTAGTTTCTAAGATGATATGATGCAGCAACAGAAACTATTTTTTTTTTGGCAAGAAAATTTACTCACATTGGTCCATTCTGATAAATGTTTGGCTTGAACATTTATAATAAACATTCTCTTCTTTTACTATTGTTTTATCTTTATGAATGAAAAGATTTCTCATCCATTACTCAATGTGCACTATATCAATTTTTATATTGTTGAGCATTCTTGTCTCATGATTTATAACAAAAGTTACTGTTGATCAAAATCGATGCTTCCCATTCCACCACCTTTCATAAAATCTTATAAGAAGTGAGTGAAAGGACTTTGGATGCAACTTGCTATCTAAGTATTTATTTCACCCTCTTTTTTCCTCATTGGTTAGTTTATAGTTTTAAGACAGGCTTCCTGGTCAGTTTAGTAAAACAAATTGCATAGAGAATCATTAAGGGCGTGAATTATTGGTAGCAATAATTTAAGAACAGCAGAGAAAGAATGAGGAATTTTTATGAACTACATGACCCTGTCTTTTGCATTAATATTCATGAGAAGCAGTTGGTCATGTAATGCCTAGAGATCCAACCTTGGAATCAGGGAGATGTACAATCACATCTTACCTTGGACACCTACTGGCTAAGTGACCATGGACAAGTTCCTTGAACTTTCAATACTTCTAAGCAATTTTCTAAGATTAAAAAGCAAATATAACAATGCAAGTAGTTTCTGTGCTGGGAGTTTCATACATCAATGACATAAGAAGTTAATAGCATTCTTCTACCACCTTGAAAATAATCATTTTCAACTAGAATTAAAAGGGTTTTTTTGTGACAGGATCAACTCAGGCAGAAAGTCACCTTTCTCATCAGGAATTTTAGGTCATTTTGGAAGAGATTCTAAATAACTTAAAAAAAGAGGCTGAATTAAAATCAAGATTATTCATATGACATCTTATTAGACTACTACAAAATTGATTAATCTATATTCAGAACTTTTTGGAAATAGCATGTAAAACTGATTGGTTGAAAAATGCTAGATGACTGTTGTGCCTTAAAAGTGAAGGATTTATGTGGTTCATTACTTAGGTGAAATTCAACTTCTCTATTTATAAAGTTAAAAAAGAGGAAGACTTAAATGTATTAGCCATGTCTCTTCAAATTTGCTAAGAAAACTATTTTTATATTTGACCTTGGGTGTCACTATATGGTCACAGAAATCATTAAGGAAAAAGAGATACAGCACTGAACACAGCATTAACTGAATATTTAGAACACTCAATACTGACATTATCAAACTTATTTTCTTCTTTTAAGAAGATTCCAAAAAAGAAAATGCCAGCATCAAAATGTTTATCTTTGAAACAACTAACAGCTCAGTAAGTGGTTATGTTTTTGTAATAAAGATAAGAGAAAAGTTTTTATTTTCCTCATTATGTTGGAATAAATTGTATTATTCCTTGTCCATGAAGACTAATATTGCTTTATCATTTGAAGAATCAGCTTGGATTGCAGTTTAAGTTGAACTGTGTTCTTCCTTCAATTTTTTTTCAAACTGGCATCTGGTCAATATCTGAGTTTGTCTCAAATTATTCCAGTATTCCATTTCGAAGTGTATGGCCTTAATAAAATAAAACAAAAAGACAAAAATAAACAAATGAATCCTGAAATGAGAGAGACATGCAGAGAAAGATTCCATCCCCTCACAATTACACATCATAATGCTTTACAAAGCTCTACAGTTTTCTCACAATAGATAATAAGATATAATTATCTTCCTTTCATAAAACCTGAGGTACAGAAAAGCTAAGTGATTTGTCCATGTCCAGACTAACAACATATGGTAGCCTCAGGATATGAAATCTGTCTTCTTATTCTAAAAGACTAGACTTTGGATTTCCTTATAGAAGTTTGTTCTTGAACCCAGCTATTAGGTCAATCCTTTATTTTACAGATTTATTATCTTGAAATGAAATGTGAGTTCAGAACTTTTCCATAATTGTGATTTAGTGCTTTTTTTAATTCATTGCTTTGAATTTTCTTGCACTGAAGTTCCCCTCCTATTTTTCAGACCACCATAATGGCTCATGATATTTTCTTTTACCCATTCAGCAAACATTTATTAGTGTCTACCAGAGATCTATATACAACATTTGTAGTTCTGACCAAGGTCCTTGATACCATCAGTCATGGGATTTTATGGAAAAATCATGTTATTAATTATATTTTCATGTTATAAAACACCTTCATGGGGGATAAACATGACCTCAAGATCAGCTACTTCACTAATGGCAAATTCTTCAACTTGAAAAGACTACAAGCCAAGACAAAAGGTGGAAGGAGTGTTGGTACATGATCTTTCGTTTGCAGATGATTGTTTACTCAATGTAGCCTCTGAAACTGAGATGTACCAAAATGTGGATCAATTCTCTTCTGTTTTTGCTCATTTTAGTCTAACAATTAGCCCCAAGAAAACAAAGGTGTTCCATCAGTTAACACCACACAACATATAAGTAGAACCAGCAATTAGAGCAAACTGAGAAGTTTTGAGTACTGTGGACAAGTTCACTTGCCTTATCAGTGTCCTTTACAAGGAGGTTCACACACATTGGCAATGAGGCTCACACACACACACACACACACACACACACACACACACACACACACACTGCCATAACTAGCTCAATATTCAGGAGGCTCTGAAAGAAAGTGTGGGAGAAAAGAGGTATTAGACTGACTTCCAAACTAAAGGTATAGAGAGCCATTGTGCTAACCTCATTGCTATATGACTGTGAAAACTGGGGAGTCTACCAGCACCATGTAAGACTGAATTGTTTCCATTTTAATTATCTTAGAAAGATTCTGAAAATCACCTAACAGAAGAACATACCAGCTAGAGGTCCTTTCTCAATCTAAACTGCCTAGCATTCCAAATTACTACAGAGAGTGCAACTATGATAGGCAGGGAACATTGTTAGAGTACCAGACATATGTATACTTGCCAATAAAACTATTTTATGGAGAACTCACATAGGGTAAATGCTCACAAGGGGATCAGAAGAAGGAAGCAATACCAGGACACCCTGAAGTTCTCATTGAAGAACTATTGAATTGGTTAACCCTCCAACATGGCATGCCTCATCAGTGAGGGGGCTGCACTCTATAGGGAAGGCAGAATTGAAGTAGTTCAAAGGAACTGTTACATTCATAAGTTTACAATACTCACCCCAGGTGTTCACATGGATTATTTTGTGCCATCCTGGAGTAGAGTATTCTATGCTCATAATGGACTGTTCAGTCATAATCAGACACACCATTATTTGTCTCAGATAAAATGATAACATTTTGGTCTTCTTTGATACTGAAGGACAAGAACCAACCAACCAAAATGCACTATGTTATTGAATGAAAATTTGGTGACAACATAAAAGATAGCCCCCATTCTCCCAGATTATAAACTAGTATATGAACTAAACTAACTAGAAAACTAAGTGTAATTTAGGCTAAGATCAGTGCATTGATTGATTCTAAAAATATAAAAAGTTTATGGAGAAGAAAATTATGACTATGACTAGTGCCATCAGGAATGGTGTTAAGGAAAGATAAATACCTGAGTTGTGTCTAGAGTAATAAGGATCATGACAACAAACACTTAGTTTGTGTTAACTTTTATGAAACACTTTGAAGTTTTCTTCAGAATGCTTCAAAAGTAGGGGCCGCTATGTAGTGCAGAGGACAGAGCAATGGCCCTGAAGTCAGGAACACCTGAGTTCAAATCCAGCCTCAGACACTTCATAATTACCTAGCTGTGTAACCTTAGGAAAGCCACTTTTACCACCATTGCCCTGCAAAATCTAAAAAAAAAAAATACAAAAGTGATTTGCCCTTTCCAATTCCACCAGTTTTATTTTATAGCTTAGGAAACTGTGGCAAACAGGATTAAGCTACTTTCTCAGGGTCACATAGTTCATAAATATCAGATCAGATTTGAATTCCCATTCTACTGACTTCAGACAAGTACTCCATCTAGTGTGTCACCTCACTGCCTTAAACCATTATATAAATGTGAGCTATGTATTTCTTTTTTTTAAATAACTCCATATCTAAAGTTTAGAAGAACTTTAAAATTCCCTAATATCAATGCTTATATGATTCTGACAGGTGTATAACAAGACCACCTAGAATTGAGCAGGGACACTTTTGTTGGTATGACATCATTAAATTTGTCCTCACTTCATAGATGAGTAAACTGTGGTCAAAAGAGTGTCATCACTATCCAGGGTTGCTTAAGAATTAGTAAGTAGCAGAACCAGAATTTGAACATAGTCCTTCTGACTCTAAGGACAATATCCTTGCTCCTGTGAAACATTCGTTCTCTGTGCCTCATCTTTAGGCAAACATTGACTTGTAAGTACATGTGATAAAGAGCTATGACTGTGTAAAATGCCCACAATGATAAAAATCATGGTTTTGATACTGCAGATCCAGTTCTGTAGGCCACTGGAACCACAGGCATTAGTAAGAAAGACCTCATTCCAATGTGAGCCCCAGAATCAGTGTGCCAGCACAACAGACTCGGCTGGGCTACCTTAATGCAGGGAGCAAGCCACCAGTATCTAAAACCCTAGTGCAGAAAGCCAAAAACCATACCCTGGAGCAAAAATAGCATAAAATTCTGCTCCCTGAAACACAGGAGCAAAGTTCAACTTTCAAAATGAGCAGAAAAGCAAAAAAAAGAGCAAAAAAATTTACAGAAATTTATTATGGTGACAGGGAAGAACAAATGCCATCTCAGAAGAGGAAAGCAGTGACATAATGCCTACATGTGAAGCCTCAAAATGAATTATAAATTGGCCTCAAATCCAAAAAAAAATCCTTCTGAAAGATCTCAAAAAGAATATTAAGAAACCAAATAAGGGAGAAGAAATATTTAGAAAATAATTGAGAGTCATAAATAATTATGAAAAATTGGAAACGGAAAAAAATACCTATAAAGTTTGTATTGGCTAGATGGAAAAGAAGATACAAAAATTAATTGAAAGAAATAAAGGTTTTAATATTAGAATTGGGCAAGTGGAAACTAATGACTCTGGAATATATAAAAAATTCTTCAACCAAAATTAAAAGACCGAAATGGTTAAAAAAAATAAGTAAGATGCCTCATAGGAATAAAAGATAAAACTAGAAAAATAGATCAAAGAGAGATAATTTATTCTATCTGAAAGCTATGATTAAAAAAATACCCAGATAATATCTTTAAGGAGATAATCAGGGAAACCTTCCCTATTGTCCTTGAACAAAAGGGTAAAATAGACCTTGATAATTCACTGATCACCTCCTGAAAGAAATCCCAAAATTCTCAGTTAAAGGAGAAAATACTGTAAGTAGCCAAAAAGAAACAATTCAAATAAAAATAGTCACAATCAGGATTTTGCAAGATTTAGTGTCTTCAACATTAAAAAAATAGATGGATGGAGAATATGATATTCTAGAGGGAAATGGAGCTTGAATTACAACCAAGAGTTAGCTACCTTGCAAAATTCAGCATATACTTTCAGGGGAAAAGATGGATATTCAACAAAATAGTGGACCTTCACACTTCACTGATAAAAAGACCAGAATTGGACAGAAAAATTATCTTCAAATACAAGATTCAAGAATGTGTAAACAGCTGATTGGAAAAGAAAAAAAAAGTAATAAATTGCCTGGTAGAATTAGCTCTTCTGTGTCATAATTACTGTGATTAAGGTCCCCTAAATTCCATTTCCCTCTCATAGTCTTATGATAGCCTTGAATATATTTATGCTAACTTAACAAATGTCCCTTCTTGAACCAGAGAGTGCATCTTTGACTGCAGGAGAATCTAATCAATTTCCTTGGTGTTGGAGCCTTTATAAAATTAGATTAATTTGCACAATTGTGGGGTTAAAAGCCCTGCCTATAAATCACAGTGTGGTGTTGAAATTATCCCACAGCTAATGAATTATTTTCGTGTCAAGATGTGAAAAGACATTTAAATGGAAACTGATTCATTCAAAATATTATATACATGTCTTTGTCTTATTATTATTGACAAGACACTAAATAAGCAAATTGGAAAGTCAATGCAAAGGAATATTTCTGCAGCCAAAAGACAATTTTTGACTTCTGATTACCTCACATCCTTTCATTTAAAAAAATCATTAACATTGTTATTTTAAAGTAAGATGTATTAATGTCCTTTAAACAAATTTCAGTCATTTCTGAGTATACCTCCAACACTGTACATAAAATTAACATTCCTTTCTATTACAGAAAACCTTAGCAACAATAGTACCAATAAAATGATAAGCCAAAAAAAAACCAAAACATGTGACTTGCAAAAACCTAAAAAAAAGAATTAGCTACTGCCTGAATAGATGATGAAATGTGACTAAAGAAAGGAGATATTTCAATTTTCTGTCATATCAGTTGCAAATAATTTATGATTAAAATGAGTGTACCTTTAGAAGAATTTTCTGATTGCTAATAGCTCAACTGATCACAGAAGACTTTTTACTAAAAAATTGCACCATTTCCTGAGAAACAATGAAACGTGAGTCTAAGAAATAATTTCCTTATAATCTGGTGTTGCTACATGGTTCTAGGGTAATCTAGATGGAACAGTGGCTATAGTGCTAGGCTTAAAGTCAGTAAGACTCATATTTTTTTTTTTTAGGTTTTCCAAGGCAAATGGGGTTAAGTGGCTTGCCCAAGGCGACACAGGTACGTAATTATTAAGTGTGTGAGACTGGATTTGAACCCAGGTACTCCTGACTCCAAGGCCGGTGCTTTATCCACTACGCCACCTAGCTGCCCCAAAACTCATCTTTCTAAGATCAAATCTAGTCTCAGATACTTACTACCTGTGAGACTTTAAGCAAGTCACTTAAACCTGTTTGCCCCAGTTTCCTTATCTATAAAATGAACTAGAGACGTACATGCAAATCATTTTACTATCTTTGCCACAAAAACTTAATGAAGCAATGAAAATTTGGATAATACTGACTGAAAAACCTAAGCAACAGTAAAATGTATGTTCAAATGTGAACCACAATAAAAACTGAAGAATCTGAAATGAGTATCACCAAAAACAAATCATGAGAAGACAAATAGTAGATGTGGACAGGTTATAATACAATTCAAACAGATGACAGTAAAGAAGTAACAAGCAGAATGGCATTCAAGTATATAATGCATGAAGGAAAATATATATATTTAGGAGCTTTCTCAATTCTCTTGACATTGTGAGGATGCTACCAAAGCATTAGTTTTTTTTTCTTCTCAGCCTGAAACCAATATATATATATATATATATATATATATATATATATATATATATATATATATACACATACATACATATATATAATCATACAAATGCATACATTAGATGCACACTTGTACATATATACATATTTATCCAGATATGTATCTACATAATCTACATATATAGACAAAAACATATGCGTGCATATGTTTACATACATCTATATATGCACATACATGCACTCCATACTCTTCTTGAATTTTTAAGCTTTTTATTTCACATTTCTGATGAATCAGTTTACATAAATCAACTGGTGGTTCAATGAATCTCAAGCCTGTCGTGCTACCTTTTTAAGTACTCTCTCTATGGGGCAATTCCTAGATTCTCCAACCCTTACATGGTATATAGACTATCCCGAGATGACCTCCTGAAAGGGGATACCAAGAGTGGCATAAAATGAGCAGGAATAAAATTAATGTGAAGAAAACTGCATATTCATCACTCAAACCAATTTATGACCTCATACATTTGTTTGAATGAACATGCATTTTTCTTCACAAAATAATTTTTAAGAAAAGTTACTCTATTCTCTCAGTTGTATATATGTATGTTTGTGGTTTGTGTGTGAATGTGAGAGAGTAAGTCAGACAGAGAGTGAGAGAACTAGGTACTGTTTAATTATTTAAAATCCATACTTCAAAAGACATACTTTCTTGCTCTTTTTGACCCATGCTATCTTATTTGTCATGGAGGTTAATATCCACCTCAGGTGATGCTATTGCCTGCCTGTGGAAATATGAGGGAAAGTTCAAAGGAACATTTTTGCTCTGTGAATCTTGGCTCTACAGTTGATGCATGTATAATCATCATCAAAGCAGCAAACATTTACTTCTACTCTTGGCTATGCTGGAAATGTCAGAAAATTAAAAGAGAATTTAAATATCACTGTTGGATGTAGAAGAAACTATAAATGTGATCATCTATTTGTTCAACAGATACTGTGGGCTTAACCATAGTCAAGGTCCTATGTGTGGTGGTATGGGAGACAAGTAAAATTGCTTCTTGCTCTAAAGAACTTTTTAATCTAGTCCCAGACTTCAGTAATATTCTCCATAAGAACATGCAAAGTATATGTTCAGAAGAGAAGGAAAAATGCAATGTTGTCTCAAAGGAAAGATTGATCACTTCTGCTTGAGGAAAGAAAAAGTTGTATGGAACAAATGGAATATGATCTTAACTTTTAATCTTAATAGGATTTCAACTGCTGGAGATGGTGTTTTGAGAATGGTGGTGGTAGGAGGATTGGGGCTAACTTTGGAAAAATGCCTGACCATAGAGATGAACACCTATTGATGCATGTTTTCTTCCCTTCTAACTCATTCATACCATATAAGCAGTGGAGGGTATAGGAATTGCCCAGCATAGAGTGGAATTACAAAGATGACATCACAGTCTTGAGATGCTGAATTGAACCAATGCCAATTTATATGAATTGATTCATTGAACATACACATAAAAAAGCTTTAATGTTCAAGAAAAGTACACACAGCATGCATGTGTGTACATGAATGCTTATAAACACACATGCACAGATACAAACATACTTACATGTGTATGTGTATGTTCATATCCATGCTTGCATGTATGCATGTGCATGAATAGAGACACATCTATATGTGTACAAATAAATGTCCATTATTATATGGGAAAACCCCATACACATATTTCCTTGAAACTGAGAGAAACCAATCATATTAGTCTTGTACATGTATATATAAGGCATACACACAAACAAGTATGTACTTGTTTGTGTTTGCATTCATGCATATGTGTTCATATGTATGTGTGCACATACATGGATACATATATATGTGTATGGGTGTGTGCATGTTTACATAAATGAGCATTATTTCAAGGCAAAACTCCATACTCATATTTCTTTGAAACTGAGAGAATCCAGTTGTATTCTTCATCAAGATGCATAAAACATACATATGCACACAATTCTAGATAGACATAGGTGTGCATGTATACACATGTGTATCTATGTCTGGGTGTGCTGCATGCACATTACACATGTGTGTGTGTGTGTGTGCATGTATACATAAATGACTACTATTACAAGGGAAAACCCCATACTTGAAATTGTTAGAAAGCAATCATATTCTTCTTTTGTTTTTCTGTTAATCAATGGAAGATCTTTTCTTCTCCTTATAATTTTATTCAATAAATGAAATATTTCTGATTAACTTAGACAGTCGTTCTATCCTGACATTATTTGAGAAACCAGAACATGCTTATTGAAAAGGGAAAATAATAAAAAAAAATGAGCAGGAAAATTCTCACTAACAATTCTTTAACAAGTGGCCATTCAGTCTCAAGGTGATATTCTTTATTAATGGGGGAGAGGGAGAAGAGGGGGGCATAGTGTACTACCTCTTGATACAGGACATTCTACTTTTATTTGCTCATATTTTAAGGAAGGGACCGAAGGAAAAATCATGTTAAACTACTACTATATGCTGGGGGCTGTGTTAAGCTCTTTAAAATTATTATTTCACTTCAGAATCACAACAACCTATGAAGGTGCTCTTATTATTTCCATTTTAAGTTGAGAAAACTGAGGCAGATAGAAGTTAAATAATTTACCTATGATTGAACATCCAGTAAGTATCTAAGATTGAATTTGAACTCAGACCTTCTCAACTCAAGGCCTGACTCTCCTTCTAATGTACTTCCTGTACTTTTCCCCCCTATGTTTCTCCCTATTCAGTGATAAATTAAATTAGAAAAATAATTAATTCTGCAACAGACCTTCAAGATAACCTAACTAGTTGATATTGACTTTGTTTCCATTGTATTATGGACCCATCAGGGAAATCACAATAGGCATTATACGAGTGAGTTGACAGGTTTGATGTATGTGCTTCAAATAAAGGGGATTAAGGAAAACAAAGCAAAACAAACAAAAAAAACAAACAAAAATACCTTTCATTCAATCATGTTGTTCAAGTTTGAGTAAAATTTATGTATAGAAACTACTTCAGAAGAATATAGTGAAGAGAGTGTATAATAATGTCTATCAGCCGAGTGGAGCAGACTGTGAATTCCTGCCATGCCATCTCTATTTAGTGTCAATGAAGAACTAGGCTCAGCCCTAGAAAAGCAATCCTCTCTTTAAGAGCTAAATCTTATTTGTGTAAAGCATTAGCACGAGTCCCAAGGCAACAATGAAGGCATTTTTTTCCCCAAGGATTGCTTAAGAATCTGTATATGATTCTCATTGACATTAATGGGAGTTCCATAGAAAGCTTTAACACGCATCATTTTGAAATTTGTAAGTGCATATGCCTAGCTCCTAGAGAATGTTTTGTGCCTGTGGAAATTGTACAGCAAAATTTCTGTGTTTTCATTGGACTCATGAAGAATTTAATATCCTGTGACTGCCAACAAAACTAAAAATGGTGGGGGGAGGTGATATGAGTTCAATTAATCATCAGTGGAAAAAGAAAAATAATTAGTTGCATCAATTATTAGGCATGCTGCTACAGATTTAAAAATAGTTGTTTTGCTGAATTTTTCATTTTTAACTAAAAATGTGCTTGCATCATCTATAAGAATCAATTGCTTCCTATGGAGCTTTAAAGGCTCACAAAGCCTTGGATAAGGAAGAGACTAGAACTAGATGTCTACTGAAATATGCCCATTTTTGCAGAAAGAACATATTGACAATTTTAATCACTGTATAGGTAATGTTAATTCTCCTTGTATACTTGAGTTTGGATACAAACATATATACACACACATATATATATATATATATATATATACACACACACACACACATATATATACATATACATATACATATACATATACATATACATATACATATACATATACATATATATATATACATATATATTCTTAAGCAATATATAGAATCAATATAGGACCAGGTTACATAAAAAATGTACCCCCTTATAATTTATGAAGCTATTTGGGAAAGTGGATAGATTATTGAATTATTGAACTTGGATTCAGAAAGATCTGGTTTATATTCTGCCTCAGGCACTTAATAAGTATGAGCCTAGATAATTCCCTTTACCTGTCTCATCCTCAGTTCTTTCATCTGTAAAATGGGAATAGCAGGAACACCTGCCTTACATAGTGCTTATTGGCAGAGGAGATAACAAATATGATAATCTGAAGATCAATATACATGATAACTATTATTATTTAAGAGATATTCAGAGGATTGATTTATTTCCTATTCTACTTTGAGTAACTTGTACTTTATACAAGTCAGAATGCATTTTCTACATTAATGATAGATTCTGTGTGGGAGGAGTTTGGTTGAATTTCAGAGCATGTGCAGGGAAATAATGGTGAAGCTATAATGATTGCCTGTTATAAAGAACTTTAAAAACCAAAAAAAAGAGATTTAAATTTTAATCCTCAAGTCACCAGAGACCTATAGGTAATCAGCTGAGTATGACACAGTTAAATCAGTGTTTAGGAAAAATTATTTTGACAACTACATGAGGACTCATTGGAATAGGAAGAGACTTTGGTGAAGGAGACTTCTGATACATGTCATTTTTTCTCCAAGAATAGTAAGAAAAACTTGGAATATTTGTGGAAATGTAAGTAAGCTTTAACTGCAACATCCCTCTGAAGAACCAGCCAGTCTAGAATCTCTTTAAGAATAAAATAAAATTAGTTTGACTTTTCTGTCCTTGATTAAATCATTCCATCTCATTTTGATCTTTTCTAGATATTTGACTTAACATTCCTTCAATATTTCTTAAAATTCTGTTAGAATTTAAAGTTAATCAAGCTAGTGTACAGACTTTATTGTCTTCTAAGTTTTGAAAATCTGGGTAGACATTGTTAAATTAATGGAAACAATGAGGCACTGAAGATTGGAACTAGCAAGACAGGCATAATGTTTGTCCCCATTCTCAAAAAAGACCACGATTTCAGGGAAGTGATGCCATGATGACCATATGAATTGGATTTGAGTGAGGGGAACCTATGCGAAGTCACCAACCTCACTTTCTCCTCAGGAGTCATCTGGGTAAAATGGCCAGATATACATTTGGACAACTGGAGATGGCCCTGGATGTGAGGCATCAGGGTTAAGTGATTTGCCCAAGGTCACACATAGTATCAAGTGTCTAAAGCCTGAGCCAGGTCCTCCTGACTGCAAGATCAGTGCTCTATCCACTGCTCCATCAGCTCCAACAAATAAGACAGGCAACACTAGCATTAAGAGACAGTGAGAACCCTATATTTCCAGTAATTGAATGACCCTGGGCAGGTATCTCTTGACATCAGAATTCTTATTCTATGAGTTGTTTATACTAGAATACTGCTAATTTTTAAAAAATGATTTCCTGTTTTGTATAGTTGATTTTTTTTTAACCTAAGCACAGGACTTTGCATTAATTTCTGTTTCATTAAGCAAACTTCCTTGTTTCTTTTTTTGTTTGTTTTGTTTTGTTTTTGTGTTTATCCAACTTTTTAGCCCACTAATATTTTTACAATATAAACATGCTTTCTAGGTCATTATCTAAGTTGCGCAGCCAACTGATCTAGGAAAGAGGCATTATGGTATTCTACTGGACACTTCCCTCCGGGTTAACATTAACCACCATTTTTTTTATAATGGTTGCTCAATTAGACATGATCCATTTACCTAATACCATGCTATTTCTCATTTTTCCATCATATCCTCAAGAATATAGTGAAAGATTTTCACAAATACTTTGTTCAAATGAATGTTAATAGAATTCCAATGATTGACTTGGTTATTAAGTCTATTGAAAATGAAATAGTAGTTAGTTTAGCATGACTCATTACTGTACCCATTGTGATTTCTAGTGATCAGCATTTCCTTTTACAAGTGCTTAAAAGTTATCTGCTTAATAATCTATTCTATTCTAGTCCTTTGCAGGCATTGACATCAAACTTCCTGGCTTTTTATTTCTGGAATGTACTCTCTATCCCCTTGTAAAAATCAGCCCCCCCCCCCCCTTACTCTCTTACCTTTTATTATTATTCACATTGTTCCTTATAATAAGGATTGACTGTCACCTCTTCTCCTTCTAGATTTTTTTAATCCTATCTAACTCAGTTAACAATCTTTCTCACTAATTAATTTACATTGATTAAATATGCTTGAGGCAGTTCTGGACTTGAAGTCATTAAGGTCTAAATTTAAAATCCATCTCTGGATGCCTCTGTCTAAGACTGGACCAGACAACTTAATCTCTCCCAAGCTCATGCATCTGCCTACTAAGACAGAGATGGTTGCTGACTAGCTAACTTGCTGACCATTAGAAATCATGATGGGTACACCAAAGCAATATATTAAGTTAATTTCTATTTCTTTTTGATGATTTTGCAACTAGATCAATCAACTATTGACAATTATCTTTTATTGTAATTTTCAGTCATATCCAAATATTTGTGACGCACTTTGGGATTTTCTTGGTAGAAATACTGAATGGAATTCTCCAATTCACTTTGCATATGAGTAAACTGAGGAAAATAGGCTTAAATGACTTTTCCAGCTTCATACAGCTAGTGATGTCTGAGACTACATTTGAATTCAAGTCTTCTACCTAGGTGCAGAGTTCTATCCATTGTGCAACTTATCTACCTAAGAAAAATAAGCAATAAAGGCTTTGTTTAGCTCCAAGTGGAGCTCATGGAGTTTTCTTGGCAAAGATACTGGAGTAGTTTGCCATTTCCTTCTCCAGTGGATCAAAGTAAATAGTGTGCCCAGGGTCACACAAAGCTAGTAAATCATGAGGCAAGATTTGAACTCTGGTCTTCCTGACTCCAAGCCCTGTGCTCAATCCACTGAACCACCTAGCTGCCTCATGATGTTATTATTATTGAAAAGATAAAATAAAAACAGAATGAGAAATGTTTTCCCCAGATTATGACCCTGAGGGCACATTTCCCCTATCCTGACTCAGTCTCTGAGTAGAATAGGCTCATACTCAAATTCAGTCCACTGAGATGGATATCTGTGGCCTCTGGCCCCGTCAGCTCATTCCACAAAGCTCAAAGCTAATTTGGCCAGTAACAAAGCCATGTCCAGACTCTCAGATCTTCTTTTGATTTGCTCCCCTAACCTTTCAAAGCTCACAGAGAGAACATGAGTGCCAGTCTCTTTCTCAGATCAGAAACAACAGTGGCATCACATGATACCCAAATCCCTCTAATACTACACTCTAGGAAATCACAGTAGGTCTTCCTTCTTCAGAGAATGTCTTGGCCAGTAGAATTTTCCAGTTGGGTAATATGAATATCTTCAATCAACAATCCATCTTTTCATCATGTGATTAGCAGAATGTCATGTTTTGTCCTTCATTCTTGAAGAAGACTGGAGGGGGTGTGGTAAATCACCAGCCCCACTTTCTCCTCCAGTGCCATCTGGGTCCAGTGCCCAGACATGAATCAGAATGACTAGAGATGACTCTGTATATGAGGCTGTCAGGATTAAATGATTTGCCCAAGGTCACAAGGTTAGTAAATGTCAAGTGCCTGAGGGTGGATTTGAACTCCCAACCTCCTGACTCCAAGATCAGTGAAGTACATTGTGCCACCTAGCTTCCCTGATTAGAATCAACTACAGAAACTCTTTGTCCATTCCAAATTGTGGATTTTTCCATTACACAACAGCATGTCTTTGCAGGAGCAAGTTCCCAACCTCTTCTAAATAGGGGATTAAGACAGATCCCCCAATCCCCTTACACAAAGGAATCAGATGGAAGGAAGCATTGGAACCTTTACTTATTTCAATGATTTAGTACAGACAAGTAGAACGAAACCTGCAAGCTTTGAGCAATAGAATTGCTCAAGATGAGTTTTCTTCAATTTCTCTTCTTGCACAGTTATTGGCAGGTGAACTATATTAGATGCCATTTATATTCTATTTTTCTGGGTGCCAAGTATTGATATGAGTTACCATTGGAATGCCACTTCTGCACTTTCTCTAACAAAGAAAGAACCTGATATCATTGATTCTTTCAGTGAGTTTCAGAATTTGGTCAGTATCTGTACTCATAAATGAAGACTAGGATACCAAATAGAGTGTCTCAGGAGAACTAGTCAGAGAAAGAGCCTCTATCTGTTACAAGAAAACTCTTATCTCAAGCATGAATCAAGTTTAGATAGGGGTTTGAATAAGGAGCTTCCAGCTTTAGCCTGGCAGGAATTGGACAGGTTTTACATTATTGGCTGACATTATCATTTTTTTCCCTCCTGCCACAGCAGTATTTGTAAACTGAATGGTCTGGTGACTGATGATGCCAGGTATAAACAATAAGCAGCAGGCAAAGAAACGAATGAAAAGAATCTGTGTTGGCATGGGGAAGAGAGGCAATTCTTCCTCATTCTATCAGAGCTGATTCTTTATGAATTACAGACCCCTGTCATGAGCTGGGAAACCAGAAGGAGGAGAGAACAATAAGCAGATTAAAATAAAGTAGTCTGAATGTTACTAGGATTTATAATCAGCCATGGGGGGGAGTTTTTTCTGTCACTTTCACTAACACTTATCTTTCGTTGACTGAAAGATTATATTATGTGAAATGAATCCTTATCAATTATGTAACTGGGAAATGTCATTAAAAATCATAGCATTAATGAATTTGAAGTTTATTGTTGGGGGAAGAAGGGGGTCTTGCAAATGAATTTTAAGATAATTTGGAATGAATTAATATTGCTTTTTTTAACTTTCTGTAATACACATTCCAATACCTCTAATGTCAAAAGGACAGTTGGACCTTTGGAGTAGTCACCTTCTCAGTGAATAATTTAAAATAAGTGAAGATTACTTTCAAGATTTTTTTATCTGACATCTAATAATTTGAAGTATAACCAGAGTTGTGATTTATCAATAATATCACTTCCCAATTAAAGTATCTCTGAGGTATCACATTATACCTTTTACATAGACAAATATGATCAGAAATGACCATGATCAATATTGGAGGGGATGTGGGGAATCTGGGACATTAATGCATTATTGGTGGAGTTGTAAACTGATCCAAACCCTCTGGAGAAAAATTTTGAATTACGTCCAAAGAGCAATAAAAATGTGCATACACTTTGATCCAGCAATACCACTGCCGCATCTGTATTCTGAAGAGATCATGGAAAAGGGTAAAAATCCCACATGTACAAAATAATTAATAGCAGCTCAGTTTGTAGCAGCAAAGAATTGGAAATTGAGGGCATGCTCAGCAATTGGAGAATGGTTGAACAAATTATGGTATATGTATGTGATGGATCACTATTGTTCTATAAGAAATCATGAGAGATAGGATTTCAGAAAATCCTGGAATTAATGCTGAGTGATATGAGAAGAACCAGAAGAACATTGTACATACTAACAACAACATGGGTTGATGATCAACCTTAGGAATCTGCTCACTCCATCAGTTCAATAATCAGGGACAATTTTAGGGGATCTTGATGGAGAATACTATCAGTATCCACAGAAGGAACTGTGGAAATTAAAGGAAGTCCCAAGCTTATTATCTTCAGTTTTTACAGTTGTTTCATGTATTACATAATTTTGCTATCTCTAATTTTTTTCTTCCTTTTCAAATTGTTTCTTCTCTCACAACACATTCAATTTTGATCTATGTATAAACATGGATGTTAATGTAAAGATTATATCAGATTACCTTCTATTGGAGGGAGGGGGTGGGAAGGTAGGGGAAGGAGAAAAAAATTGAAGCTCAAAACTTTGCCCAAAAATGAATGGTAGAAACTGCCTTTGTATGTAACTGGAAAAAATAAAGTATTTATATAATGGAAAAAATAATATACTTTCCAAAAGTCTAATGATATAGGTATTTTATTCAATATGCAAATTTTTAATTTAACACATATAATGATATATTTGTTTTTTGAGGTCAATATCTTGTCAATATTTAAAAATGGCATGGGTTTCTATGGTGAAAAATGTGATTTTCTTTTTAAGTATAGGAGAAGCAGTTGAACTAGACAGTAATGTGAGAAGCAGGATGGCATAAACTTTGGATAAAAAATCAAAACAGAGAAACTTAATGATAATTGCATTGTACCACCTGGCTTCTGATTCTTTAGCCACCTTCCTTGTTAAGAATTTAATTATAAAGTCTATTTATTCTGTGGGCATGAACTAGACCAAAAGTAAAATGGGGGATACTTATGGAACCAAGGAGAAAAGGGATATATGACCAGAATAGAGGGATTACCAGATGCAATAAGGAAAAAGAAAGACTTAATTAGAGGTAAATGTCCTATCAGAAAGATATGCTGAAGATCACAAACATTCATGCTTACCTGGAGAACTTATGAAGTATTGTAGTCATTTGCATCTGAGTCACTTAACTTACTTTCTTTGAACTCTTACAATCTAATTTGTCTACAGATGAAAATTAACTTGGGCTACTTGTTTTGGGAGGCTTTATGAATCTTAGATCTTATAGCATTGTAAATCTTTGATATGTTGACTTTATTTAATTCTATTGTGATTATTAAAGAACCATATCCAACTATGTTATATTTTTGTGAGTTGTAATCGTGAATCATTTCAATCATGTCTGAATTTTTGTGACCCCATTTGGTGTTTTTTTCAACAAAAGAGAATGCTATCTATGCCTATGTCTGTCTGAAGAATGTTGTCTGTGTGTGTGTATGTGTGTGTGTGTGTGTGTGTGTGTGTGTGTTGTGTTGATCTTTTTCCAACTGAATACATTGTTTGTTACTGGGTGAGTAGCTGAAATGCCATGATTGATATTATGTATGGGAAATGGGAAGTGGAGAAGAGAAAAAATACCTACCCCCTGTCCTTTGTGACTACTTTCTGTTTTCCTTGTAAAAGGATGACCCTTAATGGTGCTACTCTCTGACTTCCACATTTCAAACCTGAACTACTTTTTCTTTTCTTTTACAACTCCCAGAGATATAACTTACCTTTCCCCTGCTAGTGCCAAAACTGCTCTTCTAAATCAGAAAAGCTTTTCCTACTTCATAAGGGGATGCACAATACAGACTTATCTTTGTAAAATAGCTATAAAAATAAACAATGGATGAATAATAATAGTAACAATAACAATTACATTGTGTTAGCCTGAAATTCTGCCTCTCACATGTATAGCTCTTGAGGTAAGGCTGTCATGTGGCATGCTCCAAAGTGATTTGTGGTCTAGAACATGGGTTGAAAGAAGCATGCAACTAGGAAACTAAAATCTACTATCAGTAGGGAATAATAATAGAGCTTTAATTAATTTTCATGACACCATTGGCTTTCTTTTAACTATCTTGTTTGCTGGGTGTGCTATAAAAGAGTCATAAAGAAATTCAGATGGAATTTTCTGGGATGAATCCCTTAATAATTAGGAAATAGATATTGAAAACGTTCATTTACATAGAATATATATTCAGATTCAAACCAGCTGTATTCATTGATTTCATAAGTTTCATTATACCTGAAGCTTTTTCAAGATTGATTGAATATGGGATTCCCATCAATTGGGGAATGGTTAAATAAGTTATGATATATGAATACTATGGAATATTATTGTTCTATAAGAAAGTATGAATAGTCTGACTCTAGAGAAGTATGGAATGACTGAAGCTGAGCAAAGGGAGCAGAACAAGAGAACAATGTCCACATTAACAACATTGTGAGATGATCAACCTTAATGGAAGCAGCTCCTCTCAATAGTTCAGAGAGTTAGGACAACCCTATAAGTTAACCCCATCCAGAGGAAGAAAAATAAACAAAACAACAACAGCAATGAAAAGAAAAAGAAGCCCTTTAGAATCTGATGAACACTTTATAAAAATTATCTCTCATGTATCTCTTTCCTTAATCCTAATTTCTCATATAGAAAGTGACTAATATGTAATCACATTTATCCAAAATATGTATGTACAATGCTAATCTGACTGTTCACCACTGAGGGGATAGGGGTGGGAAGGGAGGGTGCAAGGAAATTTTGTAATTTAAAAATATACATGTGCATATGAATGAAAAGAAATAAATAATTTTAAAGATTGAATATTTGTGTATAAATATAGACATAGCTGGAAATATTATATTTCTGTACATATAAATAATGCATGTATGCATAAATAAATAATATATAATACATAAAATTTATACATATGTAATTTATAGCTATATATAAGTAGACACTTCATAGACATAGTTTCACATTTTCTCATCTTTATCAGCAGGAGAAACAAGTTTAGGATTATCATCCTGAAAGAAATTCTGTTCCATCTCTTCACATCCATCATAGCTAAGCTTATATAAACTTCAAGTAAAGTTTGTAAATTTAAGATTGTAAATTTAAACTTTTCTTCTCTTCCTGCTTCTATAACCATTCTTTGAAAAGCAAATTAAGAAAGTAGCTCACCTCCTCCTTGCACTTCTAGCTATCCCTTGGGAATAATCATTAGTCTCCCTAACTTCCACACAAAATCAATGCCAATGTAAATCAGATTGCAGTGGCTTCAGTATTACTCTATCTTCCTGTCAGATGGGTTCCCTTTTATCCAGAGAATGAACAGAATTAAAATAAATTGGACTCCTGAGAAGACTCCATATAGCAAACTCACTTCAAGATGCTGGTAACACCCTTCAGACTGTTTAATCATCCTTCCTGTCCTCATAGTCATCCAAAAAAGTCAAAACTAATATTGAATCATCATGATCCTAATGAATGAGCTTCTGACTTATAAGGGATAGTTTACTCAATCTGGATAAGTAAGATCTCATTCTTACCACTTGTTCAGGGTCTCTTGCCATGTTACTATGTGGGAGAAAAATTCCAATGTTCTCTTTTCAGTTAAATTACTGAAACTGAATTTATGTTCTGTAATCATTTTTGAACCTTATTTTGTCATCCTACCCTCCTTCAACATCACTGAGCAGTTGCTGGTTAAAACCAAAACATTCTGAGTAGAAACATTGTATAAATATCTGGAAGCACAATCTGAATGCTGTAGGTCAAGTTTTGACAATGGAAATGATGGTACTATAATATGGAGTTCAGATGCCTCCCACAATATTGTCAACCCTTATGCAGAGGCCCATGAGAGGGTTAGGCAAGTAAAAGCCTTTGAAAGAAGAGCTCTGTGGGAAGCAAAGATGCCAAAAGAGTAAAACTGAGAGGAAACATTTGTAAATAGTTCTAAATGAACACCCACATTGCTCCCTTGCTAAGAAGTCTGAGAAAGGAGAAGGAAAAAAGTCTTTAGTGTGGGAGTTTATTATCTCTAAATCAAAAGGATAATAGAAATGCAATTTGATGTTTTATAGAATAATTCAAGTGACAGTTGTAGACAGAAGGCAAATTTATGAGACCATCTGCTATAACAATCCATTGGGGGAAAATGACCATAATCTAGCCTGAAATAAACTAACACCCCATTACTCTCCCAGCTTTCAATAGGTTCAACTCACTTATTATCTATTTAATGCTTTTGAGTGAAATTGGGACCTTTCTTTTCTTTCTTTTTCTGCCTTTTGCCAACAGGATTGCAAGTTATAATTTACAAGGGCACAATTCCTGTCCTAGGTTGTTGGTTAAATGCCTAGTCTATGATTTGGTATTAAATTCTTACTTGGTCCATTATACTCATTGTGCTAAACACTGGAGATACGAAATAGTCTCTGACCCTCACATGGGTAAAAAGAATTATATTTTAGTATTAAAAATATCTATGAAGTATTATTACTTTCTACATCTTATATATAATTGTTCTACATTTCCTAGCAGAGACTTTTTCATAGTACCAAATAATAAACATTCCTTCATAGCTTAATGTTGAGAAAGAATGAATGAATTCTTTTCTGTGGTATCCCTGAGTTATGTACCTCCAGTTCAGTCCATTGTCCATTCAATGATCAAACTGATCTTTGTAAAGAGAATGTCTGAACATGATACCCCACTAGTCGAAAACTCCATTGACTATGTCTAATTTCCAGGAGCAAATGTTAAATATTCTGTTTGCTTTTTAAAGGAAAATCTGACCTTTTCCCGCCTTTCAAATCTTCCCCCTCCATGTATATAGTTTTTGAGCTAGTCACAGTAGGTTCATTTATGCAGGGCTGTACAAGATACTCCATCTTTTCTCCTTGCATTTTCACTGACTCTACCTCCATTTCTGAAACACTCTACTTTTCCATGACTTTCTCCTAGTTTCCATGACTTCCTTTCTTTTCTTTTCCCCTTTTCCTATCATTTTGATTTTTACAAGGTTAGGTAACTTGCCCAAGATCGCACAGCTAAGCAAGTATTAAATGTCTGAGGCTGAATATGACAAGAAAGGACAATGATCAATGTTGGAAGGGATGCAGGAAATCTGGGACACTAATACATTGTTGGTGGAGTGGTTAACTGATACACCCTTTCTGGAGAGCAATTTGAGATTATGCCCAAAGGGCAACAAAAATGTGCATACCCTTTGACCCAGCAATAACACTACTAGGTCTATACCCTGAAGAGATGATAAAAAAAAGGATAAAAACATCACTTGTACAAAAATATTTATAGTAGTTCTTTTTGTGGTGGCAAAAAAATTGGAAATTAAGTGAATGTCCTTCAATTAGGGAATGGCTTAGCAAACTGTACTATATGTATGCCATGGAACACTATTCTGTTAGAAATCAGGAGAGACTCAATTCAGGGAAGCCTGGAAAGATTTGCATGATCTGATGCTGAGTGAGATGAACAGAACCAGAAAAATATTATACACCCTAATAGCAACATGAGGGCAATAATCAACCCTGATGGACTTCCTCATCCCTTCAGTGCAGCAACCAGGGACAATTTTGAACTATCTGCAATGGAGAATACCATCTGTATCCAGGGAAAGAATTATGGACTTTGAACAAAGATCAAAGACTATTACCATCAAACTAGGTAAAAAAAAAAAGCAATAAATTATGTAATTTTACTATCTCATACTTTATTTACTTTCTTAAGGATATGATTTCTCTGTCATCACATTCAACCAAGATAAATGTATATCATGGAACCACTGTAAACACTAACAGAATGCCTTCTTTTGGGGGATGGGTGGGGGGAAGGAAGAAAGAATGGGGAAAAAGTTGTAAAACTCAAAATAAATAAAATCTTTCTTGTAAAAAAAATGTGTCTGAGGCTGTATTTGAACTCAGTGCTCTAGCCACCATGCCACCTAGCTGCTCCAGAATTCCTTTTCTTTCTTTTTTTTCATTCATTCATTTATTTATTTAATTTTTATCCATTTGCACATGCATATTTCCAAGTTACAGAATTTCCCTACACCCTTCCTTCCCATAATCCTCCCCTCAGTCTGGAACAGTCAGGTTAGTAGTTTGCGTACATATTTTGTTAAACATATTTACAAATGTGTAATTTTTGTCTTGAGGAATTAGAATGAAGGGAAAGAGATACATAAGAGACAATTTTTATAAAGTGTTCATCACATTTGGTAGGGATGCTTTTTTTTCTGTGTGATTTGTTATGCTTTTTCTTCTTCTGGTTGGGGCAGACTTCCTTTACTTTCAACTAAAACTTCACCTTCTGCAACAAGCTCCTGTCCTAAATCCAATTTAATACTACTATTTATGTCTCTGAGATCACCCCAGTTCATGCTGTATATATCTTGTTGTTATATGTCGTCATTTTCATCTTTTTTCCCTCCAGTTAATGGTGAATTTCTTGAAAGCAGGTATTATTTTTGCTTTATTTTCATCCCCATCATTTAGCTTTTGAACTAGCACAATTTATGTATTTACTCTTGTTTTTCAGATGGTACCGACCCCAAAACAAAGATTTTTTTTTTTACGATTTGCCAAGGAAAATGGGGTTAAGTGCTTCAGAGTTAGGTAATTATTAAGTATCTGAGACTAGATTTGAACTCAGGTTCTCCTGAATCCAGGGCCAGTGCTCTATCCACTGCACAACCTAGCTGCCCTACTGTACCACCTAGCTGCCCCTTACTGTGCCACCTAGCTGCCCCAACAAAGATTCTTAACATTTAGGCAATGAAACATGGGCTATAATCATCATTATAGGTCTATTCAGCCAAAATATTTGCAGACATGAATGAGATCATATGTATTCTATTACATACTTCTTTCATTGCAATATCTATTAGATTGTGGAGCATTACTCTCTTAGGCTACAAAAAACCCCACAAAATTCCTGCATACAGAAGATTTTTCAAAATGATTTTTAAAAATTGTACTAAAACTACCTTTGAAACTGAAACTATATGTCTATATGGTACATCTGACTTTCTGTCTATCTCTCAAGCTGTCAATCCATCTATATCAGATTTGTGTGTGATAAATTCAAAGACAAAGTCTATTTTTAAGGACTTAATAAGCTGAAAATACCCTATTTTAAATTGTCAATTTCTCTTGTTCATATCAGGAAGGCTGCCTCAGAGTGGGCTTTTTTCCATTTTTGACATGAGGGTTTCAAGTATATAATGTATATCTATATCTGTATATATGAACAAAAAGATAGAACTTTAAACATTCAATTATTTACAAAGAGAAAAATTACTGAATGTTTTCAATACTCTTGAAGTACAAGGAAATGTGCCATAGGAGTTTGTCTACCTTGTCTTCTGATTGCAGTTGTAGATGAATATTTATGCTTGGATCACAGGATCTTCAACATAGAGAAGGAAAGGAACTTAGAATCGCCCTCATTTTATAAATGAGGAAAATGAAACCTGGGGATGTTAAGTAGGAATATTGGATAAAAGAATCATTATTGAAACTCAAGTCTGTTTTGAAATTCACTAGTCTGCTCACAATTCCTGTCACTATTGTGGCACTTGAACTAACTTTGGGAACTTTACATTTCAGTTTTTAGACTAAGGAAAATCTTTCTCATCCCTCATATTGTTTTCAGGAACACCTTTGATGTATTTCTTGATTTGACTATGGTGTTATAGAAAGATTGTTGAATGTGGATCTAAGTTTTAACTCTATAGTATTTCAAGACCTTACACAATGCACAACTTTTCTGTACCACAGTTTCCTTACCTGGATAATAAAGTTTGGACTAGATGATCATGAACATCCTTTCCAGCACTTAAAAACTTGTGACTTGTTATTTACTTGTCTTAAGCATCATTAGTATGTTATTATTTTACTGTACTGACTTGGCACAGGCACAGATCATCCTCTAATACTGCGAGGCTCTGAGACCTCTAGTACATTTAGACCCTATGCCACCAGATTTTTTCCTTTGCTGCCTGATTGTATTACATCCAATTCAGATTAATTTCTGATGTGGTACAAAGCACACAAAAGAATTCAGTCAAGGTTCCCCCATGAATTCAAACAAATGAAGCAATTACATATCCTTTTAAAGAATAATCCCTTTGTTACTCACTGTCCTAGTGTCCTTAATTTGAACACTACTTTTAGCAAAATATTTATTTCCCAGGAGCATCTAATCATTAAAATCTATTGAAATAGCTCTTTACTTTCCCATTAACTATAGCAATTGCATCCACAGAGAAGAGAAATTTTTCTTAGAAACAGTTTTTGATAATCTTATTAATTCTGTTATTTAAAGGCATTTCTAATTTTTCCTGACATCATAGAAATGTTTCCCCCATGATATTGCCTTTTAAGTAGGCCATAAGAAAAGATGATGCCATGATGTAATGGAAAAATATATGGTTTAGGGTTCAAGGATCAGTTGAGATATTTAACAGTTAAGGGATCATGGAAAAGTCACATCTCTCTGAACTTCAATTTTCTCATCAATAAAGTGAAACTAATGACAGTACTTAGATTTTTTCACCTATTTGGGTACTAGTGGGTGAAGTGCTTTGTAAATCTTCAAAAAGTCATATAAATATGACTGATTATTCTTGACATTTATCTTGACTTTATCTCCCATTCCAAGTCTCTATTAGCTATATGATCAGTGAATATATAATTACATAAAAATAGTATAAAGCATATATAATTATATTATAACAGTATATTACACATAATAAAACATGTAATATACTAATATAATATAATATAATATACACATATAATATACATATAATCACAAATGTTTCCCTTTAATAGAAATAGTTGGAAGGTAGATATATGAAACTGATTAGAAAGTGTTTCTCATTACTCATTTTAGGAAGACAAATAAAGAGTAGGGCTGGGGCTTCTGTTGTTAGTTCTGACATAAGATTGGTCATCTATGGGGGTGAGAGTGAAAAGAGTTCCTATATAATTGCTCCTTATGACATTCTGGATGTAAATAAACTGAAGAATATCTAAAAAGGATATGAGATGATTGGAAAAAATATATTTAAAAAAGTACCAGTTTAGGAATTGTATGACCTAGGTTCACATGTTACTTATAACCTATAAATCTTGAGCAAATCACAGTCTCTTTGTTATTTAATTTCACCATCTATAAAACAAGGAGTTGAACTCAATTTTTTCTAAGGTTTTCTTAAATTACATTGTGCATATATATGCATATGTGTACATACTCAAACATATATATTCACATACATGTGCACATATACATCTAATACTAAATATATTCACATACATAATCATAAAATGTCAGTATAATAAAGACCATATGATGCTCATATAGTATATATATAATATATATATATATATATCCAACACTAGATCTTAGTTTTGGATTGCAACTTTGGTAATTTTTTTCTCTGCCTTCCCCCCAAGAGATGATATTTGGCTTTAAACAGACCTTGAGGCACTTGAATTCTTGTTAAATTGATACATATTGAAAATGGGAAATGAACAAAAAAGCATTTTTAAACCACTAATACTGCTACTATCACAAATGTATACATGAATTTAGGATAGATTCCTGAAATTACAAATACCCAACTGAGAAAAACTTTTAGGTTATATATTATAACCTATATCTGAGAAGGAAAGTATATCAAAGTACCACAATCTGTCCTTGAATACCATCAAAGTTATAGAGTAGTCCATTCCACTTAGGGAGAGAAATTCCTTCTTAGACTAAACCTAAAACTATCTTTTTTTTTGCAGTACCCACTCTTTTAACTCTTACCTTTTGTGTTCTAGTTCAAAGTTGAACCGTTTCCCACATAATAACATTTGACATATTTGAAGGTCATAATCCCCATCCTTCTCCTCGCCCCCACCCCACCCCACCCCACCCCAATCTTGTCTTAGACTTTTAAAGACATCCACAGTATATAAACTATTTTTGCATGTCAATGTGATAATATGGAAAAAAAACAGTAAATTTTGAATCAGAGAATCTTCATCTAAATATCATTTTCTTTACAACAATCCTGTGAAACAAGTCTTCAAAGAGTAATAATTTTATCTTTGAGAAAGCTGAAATTCTGAAATGTCCTGAGTCATCCAGAAAATAAATTCTAACAGAAATTGAAATTGAACTCAGGTCTCCTGAATCTCACACCAACACTTGTTTTTGCAACAAGCTATTTGGCAGCTGTAAAAAAAATATAGACAGTAAGTTCACTAGCCATGATGTCTAATTCAAAAAGGATCAGTGTACACTAAACCACAAGGGACATTTAAAGGAGAAAGAGAGAGAGAGAGAAAGAAAGAAAGAGAGAGAGAGAGAGAGAGAGAGAGAGAGAGAGAGAGAGAAAGAAAGAAAGAAAGAAAGAAAGAAAGAAAGAAAGAAAGAGAGGTAAGAAAGTAGATGTAGTCTCATTTTGATTCTACCTATTTAATATCTGATACAGTACACAAAGAAATATGTTGTCAGTCAATAAAAATTTATCAATGCCTACAAGCTACTATGCACCAAGAACTGTGTTGGATAAGATAAAAAGAAAAACAAAAGACAGGTTCCCCTTGAAGAGCTCATAATATAAGGCAAAGGCATTTGAAATGATGGTAGGCAGTGTTGTTATAATTCTCTTGTATATAAAAAATGCTACATTCGGAATCAAGAGAATCTGGGCTCTAACTATTATTGTAAATAGATCCCAACCTCCTTGGACTTCAAATACCAAACTCCTCATCAAAAACTCATCTTTTAAACACCAATATCTTCTCAATGAAGCTATAAATGCTAAAATAGTGAAATATCAGAAAAATCATTCAGGTGACCCAGAAAACAAGACATAACCCCAAGATGGTAATCAGTAGTATGTAGCATATGACCAAAACTGCAAAGGACAAACCCAGTAAGGATATCATCAAGGAAATGTGTGCCTGAAAAGGGAGTGGGCCAGTCTTGAAGCAGCAGTGACAGCAGATGACCATTATATCATGCTTTTTTAACTCCTCAAACATTAAAAGAACCCAAGAATGGATCGATTTTGAAGGGTTGATGGAAAGATACAGACAAGAATTAAAGCAGAATTAAAGTGAATTTCAAAATTCACTTCACAATCTTGTTGTTAGGAACCTTCAACAGACCCTATAAAATGTGATCTATATGTCTTCTCCTTAAAGGAAGAAAAGGGTTTTTATAATCTCATGAATAAGAAATGATATAATAGGAGATGTGAATAAGTAGAAAAGAATGCCATCTATTCAAACTCCCAGGTAGGCTGTTTACAAAAGATGTACCATGGAGACAGTTTCTAAAGGAGCAGAGTTTCTCATTGGGTAGCTTTCAGCTAGTATTCATAGTAGAAGGCACTTCACCAGTTACTGAATCAACTACCATCTCCTCTTGTATTCCTCCTTCTCTTTCCTAGAAATAAATGCTTCTTTGGAACTATTACAAGAATTCTCCAACTTAATGTCAATCAGCATTTTTTTTTCTGAAATTCTTAACCAGAGATGTCAGATAACATTCATTTTCTGACTCCTAAGACAGTTCAAAGAACAGGTAGAAAACTCTTGGTTAAGTTGGCCATTGTCTAGATTTGCTTTAATAATAAAGAAAAAAAATAATATATAAATTCTAAGAGGGAAGTAGCACATAAGTTGAAAATGATTCCAGAAGTTGTATTGAGAAAATAATATGGAGAAAATTAATTTTTGCACTCTTTCTTTGGCTTCGAAAGGCAAGTGAAAAGGCTATTTATTTCAAAATGTCCAGAATTTTCATCCGAAGCAGGGTTAGACAAACATTGTTGAACCAATCACACAAAAATGTAGGGATGCTCAGTATAATATCCTAAATATAGAACAGAAAGCTTCACAGATAGTAAATATACCCTAGTATTCTCAGTAGAAACCAAACCAAACCCCTTACACAAGGACATATTGTGAAGCTGACAAAATATAGCCAAACAGAGGAAATTTTAATTTGCAGGACAAATGATGAGAGTAGCTATTTCCATTCTTCTAGAAATGCTTTTTTTTCATAAAAGCAATAGTCTAGTCCTGGGATTCTTCCTCTTTATTGTGTCATTGATTGCTTTGGTAATCTCATGAAGCTTGTGGACCAATTCTCAGAGAAATAGTTGGTACCTATGCTCATAATCGAAGGAAATGAAGGAACCAAAAGACATTTCTTCTATGTTAATGAAAATAAAAATGTAATTCCCCCATTCAAATTCACAGATATCATGAAATCTTTCCATGGACCCCCTTGATCTATAAATATCACTGTGAAACCTATCTCAACATTGATGATCTGACTTGACTTCTTGCCAGCCTTTGTAGAAGTCCAGGTATCATTGAGGGATGTTGTTAAATTCTGCATTGGGGATGATCATAAGAATAGATGGTTTCATTTACTGATTTTTCTTCCCTTATTCATTTTTCTCAGTTGCAAAGTTTCCTTGAAAACTCTCCATGTGAATTTAGGTAGAAAAAGCAGTGTTCACTAGGAGAAAAGAAATTCCTGGGAGGGATTTATATCTGAGAGCAGCAAGAGGGGAATTGGGCTAATCTCCTATGTTCTTAATATTAAGATCACTTGTATCAATCCCCAAGACTTGATATGTATTTGCTAATGATGTGATAGAGTATTAGGATTTACCTAAGAATGTAGCTCTGAGACAAATCTTATTGCTCCCCATTACACATAAGGAGGATAGGGGTGGGGAGTAACCTGACAAAAGATCTGATGTGAATTTTGTTTGTATAAGAATTTTTCATTAACAAATATGATCTAGATTCATTGGTTTTGTGTGAGAAGACAGTCATACTAATAAAATGATAATGGAACTGTGAATTATCCCAACTTTTCTAGGACAAATATTGTAATTAACTGAAAAAGTTATTAGATTTTCAAATCTGTTCATCCAGTAATACCATCATTTGGGATTTATTCCCAAGTCCATAACATAAGAGGACTTTTCCAGTTCTATATTATAATCCTCTGATCCAAAAAGGCCAAAGATAGAAGAAATTCTTTCTTATATATAAATATTAGTAACACAAATTTGCATCAAGGAAAAAAATGGGGAAAAGTACATGACCATTGATTGAGAAAGGATGAACAAATTGGTACATTGAAATCATATAATGCATGAATTCAGAAATTATAAGTATGAAGGATTAAAAGAAACATGGGAAGTTATGAACTAATTTATAGTGAAGTGAGCGGAATCAATTATTTTGTTATTGATTGCTTTGGTTATCTCACGAAGATCTCATAATAACATTAATAATTTAATAAACATTTATTCTGGGTAACTAGGATGATCATTCTTGGTCCAAAAGAAAAAATAACAAAATTAACTCCTATCTTTTTACCAGAGGACAAGAGAATGTGTGTAACATTTCATACCTTTTGTCTGCCTCCCATTCCTCGTCTGTAAAATTGAGATAATAATTGAAGGGTTCTTGTGAGGATATAATGAAATAGTATTTGTAAAGTTCTTTGCAAACTTTGAAATGCTATATAAATGCTAGTTTTCATCATCATCATCTGACCTAAAAAGAAAAGGCATAAAGGAACTCATTTAAATATATATGCATATGTGTATATGAATATATTTTTTCTGTATTTAAGAGTCAGTATAGTGCATTCAAAATATACTCTAAATGGAGGCAAAGAATGCAGCATCATGACATTAATATCAACAGCCTTTTCCTTGGTTTGCTCATCTGCAGAATGATAATAACTATAGTGCTGTTTCACAGGATTGCATTGAGGTTCAAATCAAATGGTATATGTTAAATATTTTTAAATGCTACTAAAAGTCATGTGTTGTTGACTTGTTGCTGCTGCTACTACTGTTGCTTTTCTTAGCCTTACCTTTATAACCTTAAGCAATAATTTTATCTTTCTAGCCTCAGTATAATCATTGGTCCCTTAAAGTCTTCAAAGCTTCAATGTTCCAAATATCACCCAAAATGATTTAGACTTTTGGATATATTAAAATACATATATTTAAGTTATTGCTGTTTCTCATATGAAAAAACAATCAAAAGAAATCATTGTTTTTGACTCATTTTACTTCAAATTGAAACTAAAAGGGAAAGATAAACATTCTTCAAGAATTAAACTGAATATTAACAAATTGTTTTTTTAGGTTTTTGCAAGGGAGATGAAGTGGCTTGCCCAAGGCCAAACAGCTAGGTAATTATTAATTGTATGAGACCGTATTTGAACCCAGGTACTCCTGACTCCAGAGCTGGTGCTTTATCCACTGTGCCACCTAGCCGCCCCCATTAACAAATTTTGAAAACACTTTTTAAAGTCATAAGTTTATTTTTTTATTTTGTTTTTGCTTTTCACAAAATGCAAATATCATCTGTGGAAGAATAGGGATTGACAAACAATCAAAGAAAAATATGTAGGAAAGTAGAGATCTATCCTTTGTCTAGATATTTTTATTTCTGTAATCACATTAGAAAATGGGAGTCAGCATCCACAGAAATCATCATGAGATAGTAGAGGTACTAAAGTAAAGAGTTTTGAATAGGATAGAAGGTAAAAAGTGCTAGTTCTGAAATCAGAGGACCTGGGTTTAATTTTTTTTTTTCTAATAGTTATTGAGTGAAATTTGTTTTAAAAAGATCATTCAACCTCTGGGTCCCAGTTGTGCCATTTGTAAAGTCTGGAGTTTGGATTAGTTAGCATCGAAGATTTCTTCCTTGGATTCCATAAAGTACTTCCTGGTGGAACTAACCTGGAATTGATAGAATGATCATAATATTGATATTTTTGATGTTTTGACATTGCCTTTCTCCTTATTTGAATAAAATGATATTTGAAAAAACTTTTTTAGTCTGTAGCACACATAAAAACAAGGATCTAGCTATTCTCTTCAATTAAATCTAGCCAAACAGAATCAAGTTGGTGTGTATTTTCCTCTCCCCATGTCTTACTCTAAACCATCAAAATGATGATATTCAGTCAAAGTGCACAGTCTTCAAATCATCAGCCTGACCATGTTGTGACTGATACCTCCTTTCTCTTAGCAGAGAATCAGGTTAACATTATGGTCACAGTTAGGTAGGGGCAGCTAGGAGGTGCAATGGGTAGAGCAACAGCACTGGAGTCAGGAGGACCTGAGTTCAAATCCAGAATCAGGCAATAAATAATTACTTATGACCTTGGGCAAATCACTTAACAACATTGCCTTATAAAAATATACAAAAAAGCAAAAAAACAAACAAACAAGCAAACAAACAAAAAAAGAACAGAACAGTGTGGTCAACAGAGCAACTATGTGCTATATGATTGGGAAATACAAGCTAGTTGGCTAAATACATATAATTCTCTTAGCTTCACTTTCCTCCTCTGTAAACAAAGAGAGTTATACTAGAAAATCACTAAAACTCTTCCCAATTGTAGATCCTATATTACTGTAAAAGAATGAATTTTAAAAGAACATTGAAAAGAGAATTTGGAATATACAGTCAATTCTAGGGTTATTTGCTGTATAGTAGATGAATATAAATTCAGTCTTTGAGAATCATAATAAAAAGAATTCAGATAACAAAATTTTTTTGAAGAGTACAGTTTGACTTGAGGTATAGTTAGAATAGAAAATGATGAAGTATACACCTTGAATTTGGTATTTGAAGAAAATAGGTAAAGAGATGGCAGGTAATAAATAGATGATTGATGAATAGATAGTTCCAGGAACTAAGTAAGCAGTAAATATATACTTATTTAGTTGATTGATTGCCTAAATCCTTGTTTGATGGAAAACAGCAACAATTGAAGAAAGACTTGCATAAGCTGTAGTATATGAAGGAAATGGAACACTTTTGAGTAATAAGAAATAACAAACAAGACTTCAGAAAAATCTGAAAAGATTTGTTTGAACTTATGTAAAATGAAATGAGGAGAACCACAAAAACAATATATACAGTAACAGAACCATCACCAGAAATGACTCAGGTTTTATCAGTAACACTAATATGAAGCATACATGAAGGAAGATATCCATTTCCAAAAAGATGTAATAGACTGAATACAAATCAAAGCATGTGCTTTTTATTGCTCTATTCTTATTCATTTTTTATTTCTTTTGATGTTTCGTCTCAAACACCTGAGAGTAATATGAAAATAAGGAAAAAGAAAATAATTGAAATTCAAAATCTTATGAAAATGAATATTAAAAATTCTCACTATTTGGGGAAAAATATTTCCAAAGATTTAAAAACCAAAGAAAGAAAGATAGGAAAAACAACAAAGCAGAAACCAAGAAAGAAGTTATAGCAATTCATTTGCATAGTAATTAGGCTTCATTTGGGTTCAATTTCTTTTATTTTTTAGCAAACATTTTCATTAATATTACATATAAAAATCATCTCTTTTGGTTCTATTGGATCTTTAACAGTTGAAGATATCACATGAATCTAAAACATAATAGAAAACACAAAATAAATCAATTTAATTTCACACAACATGGGAAAACTATTTTATTTTATTAATGCATTCCAAAGACAGAATATGTACAATGCAAAAACATTTTTCTATACTGAATATCATGCCATTTGTTCCTTAAATGCTACAATTCATCTTTCTAGAAGTTCTTTAGCTGATTACTTTTCTCTTAAAAACTCTTGGAATTATGATGGATAAAGGCTTTGTCCCATATGAGTAAGGGCCTTTCTGAATTCCCTCCTCCCTTGTACAGTCTATACGACCCTAGACATAACTTTTTACTGCTCCAGGCAAGGCACTATGAGGATAATTAGTAGAATAACTAAATTGTCCAATTGCATTGGTAGGGAATGTTTGATCACCAATAAAATAATTGAGTCCCACCAAAATATGTTTAAATGGTTTTATACTATAGTCAAAAACCCTAGAGTATCAGTGATAAGCCACAGTTCAGATTAAGGAATGTTTTGTTATATGGGCCTTTTCTTAAACTAAAAGACTATTTCTTTACAGAATATATCATTTAAAAGTCATTATTGATTATACAACAAAATCCCAGAAGAAACACAAAAGCCTGCATGGAAGCCCAGTCATTTCCTCATGGAGTATAAATGACACTCCTTGAAATTGCTTATGTATGCAGACATAAGAGTGCACTTAGTAGCTGTAATTACAGCTTTTACAGCACTCTAATTAAACACCACATCTATCATCTATATTGTCTGCTTAGCTGGAAATGGTATAAATCAGTTTGAAGAAAAACAGACAGTAAGTTGTTTCTCCTTTCCCACCTGCTGATTTTTATAGTAAACAAGCAAGGGCCCTAGGAAGGAAAAAATCTTCCAGGATCAAAAAGTGGTAAAGGATGTGATTTCCTGGTCCCTTCTCAGCTCATGGAGAAAAAAACCCAACACCTATTTATATGATATAATTAGAAGAGATTGGATATTATTTTTTCCAGCACTGAAATGTATCCTCTTATTTTAACGATATTTTCTCTACTTTTAGAGTAAAGTCCTTCTCAATATTATACATTAAATGGAGTGGGAAGACATATAAAAAGTTCCAAATTCTAATTTCATTTGACACCAACATTTACTTTAAATATGAGTAGTTTCTTTTTCATATAAAATTTTCTATCCCACCTCCATGTCTTTAGACAGGTATTCCCCTTTGTTGTAGATGCATGGCTGTCTTACCTCTACCTTAGAGAAGGCAGATAAATCTATTTTTTTTCCATCATAGTACAGTTCCAAATATGAGAACTTACCTCTCCCAAGTCCCTTGCTGTTAGACCTGTTATCTTTTTTTTTCATTCTAATATCCCCAGAATTTAACACAGAGCCTGGTACCTAGTAGACACTTAATAATAGTGATTTTTGACTGAATGACTTTTTCAGATTTCATATATATATATGTATGTATGTATGTATACACACACACACACACATATATATATATATATATACATATATATATATTTAATGTTTACTTATCTTTGCTACCTCCCAACTGAATAAAACTTCCTTGAATCTAGTTTTTCCTTTCTCTTTTAGGTACTTCATAAATATTTGCTTAAACTAAAATTGAATTGAACTGAATGTTACCTTCTTTATCTGGTCATCATTTTCTCTTATTTTAAAAAGAAAGTAAAGGAAATGACAAATCATACTTCTATATTTTCCAATAATAGGTTTTATACTTCCCTTCCGCTTTTTTATCAAAGAGTCTTCAAGTAATTTTCCAACATTAATCTTCTTCCCTTGCTGGGAGGGAAATAAAGGATACATTAGTCAGTAACATCAGATGGTTGATATTGGCCCCCAAAGATGCAATAAAATGGCACCATGGGCCTCACTGTATATGACTATTTTATATATTCCCTGGGGCTCCAATTATATTGGTCTGAAGGCTTTCTAGATTACTAAGTCTGCCTGGACACACATCTGAGACTTGAGAGGAGTAGAAATGGCATGATTTTTCATAATCAGAGTTAGAATATGATATATAAATTGCAATGTGAAACAACATTTTTCTGAGAAAGGAAAAAACCTGCTTTTCCTTTTTTCCTTTTGTCACCCACCATTACTCTTTGACATCAACTTTTCCTTGAAGTATTTATCACAGGCAAGAAGGAGGTTTCTTTGTGAGGGGAAAGCCCTAGTCAATATTTCTCAGTTCACTCCATAGTGTGAGCATTAGTAGAAGTCCCAGATAAAAGAGAGCTCCAATAATTTTCTCCACCTAATGCTCTTTTCTATTACCAGAAGGAAGGTGGCATAGAATGAGTCATGATTTAAGGAGTTCATTAAGTCTATAACGGTGGGTAGCTAGACAATGAAGTAAGTATGTGCTGGAATTGGAGCTCAGTAAAAACTGGATCCGAACCCTGATTCAGATGTTAACATGTGACCTGGTTCAACTCAATTAACCTTTATTTGCATGTTTCCTCATATGTCAAATAAGTTTAATTATTTGTTTTGAAGGTTTGAAATGAGAATTCAAGGAGATAAAATATGTAAAACTCTTTGAAAATTTTAAAAATTATCATAATTATTAGTAACATTTTTATTATTTTCATCATCATCCTCAGTCATACATTAACTCCAATGACCCCTTGAGTTGATCGCTGAAGCCCTGGGAAACAGAAAAGGAGCACACAATTTCTTAGATGCACCTTGAAATAAAGTTACCTGAGACTTAGTAAGGCAAGTATGGAAGCCTACTTTATTGACTCCAGTCAAATCTCTCCTGAACTGTTGGTGAGTTCTCTCAAAGTCTGTTCACAGGTGGGGTCAAGCATGGATCTGGAGACTGGTAGAACAGCAGCAAATGGAAAGCAAGGATTTTGCCAACCTGACCCATGGAACATTACATGAGAGGAGGCGATGAGTGTGAGAGCATAAGATCCTTCCAACAGCAGGTTCATCTGCCTCTCAATTCCTGCCTAGCTCAAATGGAACAGACAATGTCATAGGCCTATCTAGTACTTTAGACTTTTCTCTCCTTCCTCTTCTGAAGCCTACAAGAGATAAATACAAGAAGAATCAACAAGAGAGAATGACTCTGCATAAAAAGTGTAATCGCAGAAATGCCCTTTTATTCTTCAAATATGCCTTAATCCAAATCATCCTTCATTATTTCAAATTGATTAAACACTATTTCATTCAGTATTGTTTGATTTACTAACGAGAAAGGGAAGCAGTTCTTATGATCCATCATTTCTATTTTGAAATCCTTTGCCTCAGCCTTTCCCACCCATATATACCTCTCTTTCTATTCACACCCTCCTTCCAATTAAGCCAATAAAAAGTGATGCACATTGGAAAGAGTACTGAATTTAGAGGAAGCTCTCCAATGACTCAAAATCCTTAATGATGAATGTTGAAGTATGTCATGTCTTCTTAATTTTTCTTCATGTGCTGATTGAAAAAATAAGATACTGACTTCCATTAAGTTTGACTTGTGACTCAAATGAAATTGAGTAATCTTTTGCATTTTTCTATTTATTTATAGGTTTAGAATTAGTCTCAATTTGTACTGGGATTTCTTTACAATGTAGGGGAAAAAGTGAGAGGAACAAGGTTCAAATCAAGTGATTTAATCTCTGTGGTCCCCATTTTCCTCAATAGCAAAACTCTGTTTTATTTCAGTTTATCAGAGATATAAACTCTCAGCTACCTTTAATCTGTAAATCAGTGATCCTGTATCAATGGTTTGAATCCCATCCCAGCAACTTCTAACTTATAGAACCTTGGAAAAGTCATTTTCTTCCTTAATGTTTTTCAACACTAAAACCGTTTTTATTGGAATTGGATGAGATTGTCTTCTAAATTTCATTACAAATCTAAATCTATGAAGTACAATTTATCACTTCTTCTGCATGAAGTGGATCTCCTGAGGTTTTTAATTTAACCTCAAAACCAAAGGAGCTAATAAATTCATCAAGAAAATGAAGAGAAAGAGATACTCAAGATGTTTCATTGCTAGTCAGGATTCGGGAATGGAACATAAATCATCCAACAGAGGAAACTGAAAGTTATTTGACTCATAGAAAATGTCAGAGTATTGTTATAAAACTAAGAGAGGGGAGAATATCCAGAAAGAAATATAGGAGATCACTGAGATAAATATAGAACAAATTTTATGTTTATGTTAGATGTTTAATAGTAACAGGATTTATAGCATTTGAGTTTAGATTGAAATCTAGAAGAGTTTTATACTAAATAAGGTGAATCACCTGCACTTCATAGATGTAGAACCAGAAGGGAACTGGGAGCTGGGTCTTATCCCTTTATTACTGATGAGTAACTATAGTAAAGAACCATGCAAAGATTTCTCAAACTGATCAAGGATTCATATCCAGGACATAGGATCATTATCTATCTTTCTAACTATCTATCTAGATGTATATATGCACATGCATTTATATATATATATATATATATGTATATATATACATATATATATATATAATATGACTGATATTTCAACTGCTAAATGTGGTTTTTCTAACTATTTCTCCATCTTGATATAATTTTCTCTATTAATGAACCCTTCCTTTTGCTCCTGAATACTCTCTCCTCCCTTGACTTTTATGACAGTACTCCATCTAGGTTCTGCTACCCATTTCTCTGTTCTGCCTTAATTATCTCTGAAAATAATTTCTATTTGCTACTCCCTAAAACATGGGTGTCCCCAAAGTTCTGACACTGTTCTATTTTCTCTTTGTCTATACTCATTGACTTAATCAGTTCTCATTGTTTCAGTGACCATTTCTGCATGGCTTATTACAAAATCTACATTCTCTCCTCAAGTTCCTTCTTGAACTGTAGTTGTCCTATTCCAAAGGCATGTCAAATTCAAGATGTTTTTAAAATGAAGCCTTTCTCATCCTTCTTTAATTCTGTTGAACAAACCATCATTTTTCTAGTTACTCAAGTTCACAAACTTGAAATCATTTTTAGTTTGTTTCTTCTTCATCACCTTCCCAACTTATATCCAAACAACTTCTGAGTCTTCTTGTTTCTCCTTTGTCTTAATAAAGATTTAAAAGAAATAATACATGACATCAAGTTAACTTTAATAAAGGGATACGATTATGATAAATAAAGGTAATCAAGGAGACTGGAAACAGGTCAAGTCTGCTAGAGTATGAGATCAAATTGGACAAGTAGGGCCAGTGATTAAGGATAATGAGAAAGGATCCTGAACTTGAGTGCTATTGTTGATTCATGTTGGGTTGGAGTGGAATGAGGATGGGGGAAGGGTGGGGCACATTGGTGAGGAACTGGGAGCTAATTAACTACGTTCAAACTCTATTCCAGAGGGAAAGGTGTCCGTCTTCTCCCAACCTCTTCACAGCAGAAGAAACAAAAAGTTGAAAATTCTGTGAGTCCTTACCCCAAGCAAATAAATTAGCATGGCCCTCAATCTCACTGAACATACATTGAAATTGTGGTATCTTTTCCTTTTTCTACTTCAATTTGGCAATCTCCCAAATTTCAATTATTATCTTTTCACCTCCTGTGCTACTTGTTGGATGACATCATCACTTCATAAACTCACTTATAGCATTCAGAATAATGTAGTCTGAAGCATAATTAATATGCAATCATTGCTGAGAAGAGACACACTGCCCTTATCTTTATGATCATGTGAGAATGGAGGGGTGAGTAACAGTAGAGTTTCTGAAGATTAGGGTTTACAACAAAGGAAAAGTGTGATGAATGTCTTTTTTTTTCACTGATAACAGCACAAACTTTTTTTTGTAGTATAGTGTAAAGAATCCTATGTTGGAATTTCCAAATTTTGGTGTGGGAGGTTGGGAACTTGATACTGAGAAGTTGTAGTAATGGTAACTTATATTTATTTACATTCTAGAAGTTTAAGTTTTGAAAAAATATATTTAAGCATTCTCTTATTTGATCCTGACAACAACTCTATGAAATTAACAGTAAAACTATCATTAGATGGAGAAACTGAAGTACAGTTAGGATTTAATTTATTCTTATTTGCATGGTTAATAAATGGAGAATCTTAGAATTGAAGCCAAGTCCTAGGTAGGATGTCAAGTACATTATTGTCTACTATATACCATCGTGTCTCTTCATTGGAATCATGACTTTTTTTTTTATCTTGCTCTTTAATCCAGTTCTGTCCTTTCACATATTTTTAATGTCAGCATTTATTTAGTATCTGTTATATGCTAGGCAATGGGTTAAGCATTAAGGATACAAAAAGAGGACAAAGATTGTAAAGGAGCTCAAGTCCTACTGGAAAAACAGATATACAAATGTATACACAATTTACAAATATGAACATATATGTCAAATTTTCTAAGTACAAATGTTAAATAATTATCAGATACTGAGTAGAATTAAGTGGGATTGGATCAGTCTTCCCATAAAAAAATAGTATTTCAGTTTGGTCTTAAGGAAAACCTGAGTAGCTGAAGTGAATGGGGGTAGAGTTTCCCAGACACGGGGGATATTCAGAGAAAATTTTCCAAACAATAAAATTTCGTGTTAGTGGGACAGTCAATGGATCAAAGTGTGTTGAGGAATAAGTTGTAAAAAGAAGGAAAAAATAGTAAGTTATGAAGGGTTTTGCAGGTTATAATCACTTGTTCACAGAGAAGCATTAGCTAGAAGTCTTAGCAATATTTTTAACCTTAAAATGTTATTGGAAAATATGTACTTTTAAAAAGATATTCATATTTTAAAACAAGTGAAGGGCAACATCATGACAACTAATACCTTATTCTTCCAAATGGAAATCTTAATGGTAATTTCAAAGAAGTGTCAGAGACAGATTCACATGTATTAAAAATGGGGCTTAAAATTTTGTATTTTTGATAGACATGTAAAAGATTTAAATTCTTGAAATAACATTCCTTATTTTTTCTAACTAAAAGCAAAGATTATTCATGACCTTAAGAATGACTAGAAATTCACTGTCAAAGAAAAGTAAGTAATTTCAGCTCAAATTAAGCCAAATAAGAGAAAAACTACTTTGAACATTTTTTAATGGAATAGAAAATGTCACAAAATGTAAAGCAGCGTTCAAGATGGAAAGAGAATTTCGAACTCCAAGTCAGAAAGTTGTAGGTTCAAGCCCTGTCTCTACTACACACCTACTGTGTGATTCTCCTAAAGTTGCATCCTTACTTCTGCTCGTTATTCCTATTCATTCACAAGGCAGTCACTTGCCAAATACTATTTTTACCTCAATAACATAGTATCATGGAGTCATAGAATTTGAGATTTTAAGGAACCTGAGGAGTCAACAATACCAGCCCTTCCTGGATTGCATGGTATGACAGCAAATAGAACATGACTGGCATCTCTTCATTTATCTTCACCACATAGCTATAGTTCAGCTGATTACTGAGACTGTAGCTGTAATTTCCTGCTTTATATTCATAATTACTAGAACTGATTGACATATGCTGATAGGTATAGACAGGTAGGTAGAGTAGTGGATAGAGTTATATGCTTAAAGTTAGAAAAACTCATTTTTTTGAGTTCTAATATCATCTCAAACACTTGCGAACTGTGTGACCCTGGGCAAATCACTCAACCTCAGTTTGACTCAGTTTCCCTATCTGTAAAATGACCTAAGGAAATACCAAACCACTCCAGTATCTTAGCCAAGAAAACTTCAAATGAGAACATTTAGAGTTGCATATAAGTGAAAAGTAAGAAAAAAATAAAATAATTTGTCCTCAGAACACATGTAACTGTGATTCTAAGTCATCTGCTGGGGAACCATGATTTTGAAATATGAAGGATTTTCTATTGGAAGATGAGTTAGGAGAAAGACTAATAAGCTTTTAAAACACTAAGACAAATGTCAGGAAGGAATTCCAGCCTAACAGCTTCTAAAGAGATAAATATATGCTCAGAGAGGAAAAAACAAACAAACAAAATTTTTTTAATGAAAGAAAGATTTTTTTTATTTTGAATTTTACATTTTTTCCACTAATTTTGATTTCCTCCACCCACTCCCCAGAGAGGGCAGTCAGTTAGTTTTTACACTGTTTTCATGGTAAACATTGATTTAAGTCAGATGTGATGTGAGAGAAATCATGTCATTAAGGAAGAAAAATAAAGTATAAGAGATAGTAAAATTGCATGATAAGATAACAGGTTGTTTGTTTGGTTTTTTTTTAAATAAAGGTAATAGTCTTTGTTCAAACTCCACAATTCTTTCTCAGGATATAGGTGATAGTCTCAATCTCAGATACCCCCCAAATTGCACCAGATTGTTGCTCTAATGGAATGAGCAAGTCCATTAAGGTTGATTATCACCCCCATGTTGCTGTTGGGTTGTACAATGTTTTCCTGATTCTGCTCATCTCACTCAGCATCAGTTCAAACAAATCCTTCCAGGCTTCCTTGAAATTCCATCCCTCCTCGTTTCTAATAGAACAATAGAACATACATATACCACAGTGTGTTAAGTCATTCCCCAAATGAAGGACATTCACTTAATTTCTAATTCTTCACCACCACAAACAGGGCTTCTATGAAGATTTTTATACAAGTGATGTTTTTACCCTTTTTTCATGATTTCTCAGGGTATAGCTTCAGAAGTGGTATTGCTGGATCAAAGGGTATACACATTTTTTATTGCCCTTTGTCTCTAATTCCAAAGTGCTCTCCAGTAAGGTTGAACCAGTTCACACCTCCACCAACAATATATTACTGTCCCATATTTCCAACATTCTTTCCAACATTGATCATTTCTGGTCATATTGGACAGTCCGAGAGGTATGACGTGGTATCTCAGAGATGCTTTAATTTGCATTTCTCTAATAAGTAATAATTTAAACTATTTTTCATATGATTGTGAATTACTTTGTTTTCCTCATCTTAAATTGCCTTTCCATATCCTTAGACCATTTGTCAATTGGACAATGACTTTTTTTTAAAATTTGACTCAGTTTTCTGTATTTTTTAGAAATGAGTCCATTGTCAGAAATACTAGTTGCAAAAATTGTTGCCGAATTTACTACATTTTTTTTATCTTGGTTACAGTGGTTTTGTCTGTGTGAAAGACTTTTAATTTAATGAAAACAAAATGGTCTACTTTGTTTTTTGATGCTGCTCTCCATTTCTTCCTTGGTAAAACTTTTTTCTGCTCTATAGGTCTGACAGGTAAACTATTACTTCCTTTCATAGTTTGCTTATAATATTGTCTTTTATGTCTAAATCCAATGCCCATTTAGATCTTATCTTGGGATAGGGTGTGAGGTGATGGTCTAATCTAAGTTTCTGCAATACTAACTTCCAATTTTCCCAACAGTTTTTATCAGAGAGAGAGAGTTTTTATCCCATTAGCTGGACTCTTTGGATTTATCAAAGAGCAGCTTACTGTAATCATTTCCTTCACCTAGTCTATTCCACTGATCTACCACCCTATTTCTTAGTCAATACCAGATAGTTTTGATAATTGATTCTATATAATATAATTTTAGATCTGGTAGGGATAAGCCACCTTCTTTTCCATTTTTTCAATAAATCCCTGGAAATTCTCGTCTTTTATTTCTCCATATAAATTTACTTACAATGTTTTTCTAACTCATTAAAGTAGTTTTTTGGAATATTGATAGGTAGCTCACTAAAATGGTTATCATACAATTGTCATTTTTATATTTGCTTGACCTATCCATGAGCAGCTAATATTTGCACAGTTAGTTAAATCTGATTTGATTTGTGTGAGAAGTGTTTTGTAATTGCTTTCAAAAAGTTTCTGATTCTGCCTTGGCAGGTAGACTCCCAAGTATTTTATATTGTCTTAAGTTAGTTTAAATGGGATTTCCATTTGTAGGTCATTCTTCTTCAAATTACTAGTCATATGTAGAAATGCTGAGGATTTATGGGAGTTTATTTTATATCCTCCAACTTTGCTAAAGGTGCTGTTTACAGAAGTGGTATTTTTAGATGATTGTGGGGGATTCTCTAGGTATACCATCATGTCATCTGCAAAGAGTGAAAATTTTCATTCTCAGTTCGAATCCCTTCATAAATTTCTTTTTCTTCACTTATTGCTGCAGCTAACATTTCTAATACAATAGTGAATAGTAGTGGTGATCATGGACATTTTCGTTTCAACCCTGATTTCATTGGAAATACCTCTATCCTATCCCAATTACATATAATGTTTGTTGGTGGATTCAAATAGATAATGCTTATTATTCTAAGGAAGAATCCATTTATTCATACTGTCTCTAGTGTTTTTAGTAGGAATGGGTGCTGTATTATGTCAAAAACATTTTCAAAATTGTAAATACATCTTTCTGAGATCACAATGAAATAAAAGTCATATGCAATATTAGGCCAAGGAGATATACACGCAGAACAAATTGGAAACTGAATAACCTCATTTTAAAAAATGAGTGGACCAAAAAAACAAATTATAGAAAGAATTAACCATTTTATCCTAGATAATGATAATAATGAAACAACATACCAAAACTTATGGGATTCAGTCAAAACAACTCTCAGGGGATATATTGTAGCTCTAAATGCTTACATGAATAAATTGGAGAAAGAGGAAATCAATGAGCTAAATATGCAACTAAAAAAGTAGAGAAAGAACAAATCAAAAGTCTCCAATTAAATACCAAACTAGAAATTCTAAAAATTAAAGGAGAAATCAATAAAATCAAAGGCAAAAAACTATAGGATTAATAAATAAAACCAAAACTTGGTATTATGAAAAATCCAATAAAATTGATAAACCTCCAGTCAATTTGATTAAAAAAAGAAAGAGGAAAACCAAATTGCTAGTATCATAAATGAAAAAGGTGAACTCACACCAATGAGGAGGAAATTAAAGTAATACTTCAAAATTATTTTGCCCAACTCTATGCCAATAAATTTAACAATCTAAGTGAAATGGATGAATATTTACAAAAATATAAGTTGCCCAGGTTAAATGAAGTAGAAATTAAATACCTAAACAACCCTTTCTCAGAAAAAGAAATTCAGCAAGCAATCACTGACCTCCTTAAAAAAAATCTCCAGGGCCTGATGGATTCACAAGCGAATTCTACCAAACATTTAAGGAACAATTGGTTCCAATTCTATATAAACTCTTTGGAAAAATAGGTAAAGACGGAACTTTGGCTAACTCTTTCTATGAAAGCAATTTGGTGCTGTTACCTAAACCAGGAAGAGTTAAAACAGAGAAAGAAAATTATAGACCTATTTCCCTGATGAATATAGATGCAAAAATCTTAAATAAAATCTTAGCAAAATGATTACAACAAGTTATCACTAGGATAATACATTATGATCAAATAGGATTTATTCCAGGAATGCAGGGTTGGTTCAATATTAGGAAAACTGTTAGTATACTCAATTATATCAACAACAAACCAATCAGAAATCATATAATCATATCAATAGATGTTGTAAAAGCCTTTGACAAAATACAACATCCATTCCTATTAAAAACAGTAGAAAGTGTAGGAATAAATGGACTGTTCCATAAAATAATTAGCAGTATCTATCTGAAACCTTTAATGATCATTATATTCAATGGGGAGAAGCTAGAGGCATTCCCAATAAGATCAGGGGTGAAACAAGGATCCCCATTATCACCGTTACTATTCAATATTATATTAGAAATGTTAGCATTAGCAATTAGAGAAGAAAAAGTAATTGAAGGAATTAGAATTGGGAAGAAGAAACAAAACTCCCACTCTTTGCAGATGACTTGATGGTCTACCTAGAAAATCCCAAGAAATTATCCAAAAAACAACTGGAAACAATTAGCAATTTTAGCAAAGTTGCAGGTTATAAAATAAACCCTCATAAATCCTCAACTTTTCTATATATGTCTAGCAAGATACAGCAGGAAGAGCTAAAAAGAGAAATCCCATTTAAAGTAACCTCAGGCAATATAAAATACTTGGGAGTCTATTTGCCAAGACAGACTCAGAATCTTTTTGAAAATAATTATAAAACACTTCTCACAAAAATTAAATCAAATTTAGATAACTGGGCAAATATCAGCTGCTCATGGATAGGTAGTGCTAATATAATAAAAAATGACAATTCTACCAAAACTAAACTCTCTGTTTAGTGCCCTACCACTTAAAATTCCAAAGTATTACTTCAATGAGTTAGAAAAAATTGTAAATAAATTCATATGGAGAAATAAAAAGTCAACAATTGCCAGGAGCTTAAAGAAAAAAAAGTGCACAAGAAGTTGGCTTAGCCCTACTGGATCTAAAATTATATTATAAAGCAGCAGTCATCCAAACTGTTTGGTATTGGCTAAGAAATAGAGTGTTGGACCAGTGGAATAGACTAGGTGCAAAAGCAGAAGATGATTATAGTAATCAGCTGTTTGATAAACCCAAAGACTCCAGCCATTGGGATAAAAAAAAATCCCTCTTTGACAAAAAAAAACTGCTGGGATAATTGGAAGTTAATATGGAAGAAACTTAGATTAGAGCAACACCCAACACCCTTTAACAAGATAAGATCCAAATGGTTACAGGACTTAGACATAAAAAAACAATACTATAAGCAAATTAGAATATCAAGGACTAGTTTACTTGTCAGATCTATGGAAAGGGGAGCAGTTTATGACTAAGGAATAGTTCGGGAGAACATCACCAAGAACCCATTAGATTATTTTGATTACATTAAATTAAAAAGTTTTTGCACAGATAAAACCACTGTAACTAAGATCAAAAGCAATGTAGTAAATTGGGAAACAATCTTTACAACTAATGATTATTACAAAGGACTCATTTCTAAAATATACAGAGAACTGAGTCATATTTTTAAAACAAAACTCCATTTCCCCAATTGACAAATGGTCAAAGGATATGCAAATGCAATTTACAGATGAGGAGATCAAAGCGATTCACAGGCATATGAAAAAATGCTCTAAATCATTAATTATTAGAGAAATGCAAATTAAAGCTTCCCTGAGGTACCACCTCATACCTCTCAGATTGGCCAATATGACCAGGAAGGATAATGATCATTGTTGGAAGGGTTTTGGGAAATCTGGGATACTATTACACTGTTGGTGGAGCTGTGAATACATTCAACCCTTCTGGAGAGCTATTTGGAAATAAGCCAAAAGGGCAATAAAAATGTGCATACCCTTTGTCCCAGAAATACCACTACTCTGTCTATATCTTGGAGAGATGATGAAAAATGGTAAAAATATTCCTTGTACAAAAATAGTTATAGCAGCCCCGTTTGTGGTGGCAAAGAATTGGAAATCAAGTAAATGTCCTTCAATTGGGGAATGGCTTAGCAAACTGTGGTATATGTATGTCATGGAACACTATTGTTCTATTAGAAACCAGAAGGGATGGGATTTCAGGGAAGCTTGGAGGGATTTGCATGAACTGATGCTGAATGAGATGAGAAGAACCAGAAAAACACTGTACATCCTAACAGCAACATGGGAGTGATGTTCAACCTTGAAGGACTTGCTCATTCCATCAGTGCAACAATCGGGAGCAATTTCAGGCTGTCTGCCAGGGAGAGTGCCATTTGTATCCAGATAAGGAGCTGTGGAGTATGAACAAAGTTCAAGGACTATCTCATGAAATTTAGAAAAAAACACTTATATCTTATTGTCTGATCTCTAAGGATATGATTTGTCTCTCATTACACCCAATTTGGACCAAGGTACAACATGGAAACAAAGTAAATACTGACAGATTGCTTTCCGTGGGGGAGTAGGGGCATGGAGGTAAGATTGGGGGGAAAATTGTAAAAGTTAAATAATATCTTTAATAAAAATTTATAAAAAATGAATTAAGAATCTAAAGCCAAAAAAACCTTTTTCAGCATCTATTGATATAACAATTTGATTTATGATATATTTGTTATTGATATTTTTGCATCTTTATTCATCAAGGAGATTAGGGAGATAGGTGTATAATTTTCTTTCTCTGTTTTAACTCTTCCTGATTAGGTATCGGCACCATATTGGTGCCACAGAAAGATTTAGGCAAAGTTCTCTGTTTACCTATTTTTCCAAATATTTTATATGAAATTGGAACCAGTAGTTTCTTAAGTAGTAGATAGAATTCACGTGTGAATCCATATAGCCCCCGACATTTTCTCTTAGGAAATTCAATAATGGGTTGTTGAATTTCTTTTTCTGAGATGGGGTTATATAGGTATTTAATTTCCTCTTTAACATTGGAAACTTACATTTTTTTAAATGTTCATCCATTTCGCTTAGATTATCAAATTTATTGGCATCGAGTTGGGCAAAATAATTCTGAAATATTACTTTAATTTCTGCCTCATTGGTGGTGAGTTCATTTTTTTTTTCATTTATGATACTCGCATTTTGGTTTGATTCTTTCATGTATTTAATCAAATTGACCAGACCCATTTTATTGGTTTTTCCATAAAAACAACTTTTGGTTTGATTTATTAGTTCAATAATTTTCATGTTTTTGATTTTATTATTTCTCCTTTAATTTTTAGATTTTCTAATTTAGTATTTAATTGGAGATTTTTAATTTTTCCTTTCTCTAATTTCTTTAATTTCATATTTAGTCCATTGAGTTCCTTGTTCTCTTATTTAATCATATGAGCTTGTAAAGATATAATATATCCCCTGACAGTTGCCTTGAGTGTATCCCATAAATTTTGGTTTGTAGCTATTGCCATTATCTAGAATGAAATATTTAATTCTTTCTATAATTTGTTCTTTGATCCACTCATTCTTTAAAATTAGGTTACTTAGTTTCCAATTAATTGTGATTTTTATTGCATTATGATCTGAGAAAGATGTATCCTTTATTTCTTGCTTTCTTCAATTGATCACTAGGGTTTTATGCCCTAGTACATGATCAATTTTTGGGTAAGTGCCATGTACTGCAATCAAAAAAAGTATATTCCTTTCTATCCCCAATTAATTTCCCCCATAGGTCTATCATATCCAGGGTTTTTTTTTTTTTTAGGTTGTTGCAAGGTAAATGGGGTTAAGTGGCTTGCCAAAGGCCACACAGCTAGGTAATTATTAAGTGTCTTAGACCGGATTTGAACCCAGGTACTCCTGACTCCAAGGCCAGTGCTTTATCCCCTATGACACCTAGCCACCCCAAAATGTAGGTTTTCTAATAATCTGTTTACCTCCTTAACTTCCTTCTTTGGTGCTATTCATCTAAATCTGAGAGTGCAAGGTTGAGGTCTCCCACTAGTAGAGTTTTGCTGTCTATGTCTTCCTGTAACTCCTTCAACTTCTCTAAGAATTTGGATGCTATACCATTGGTTGTATACGTATTCAGTATTGAAATTACTTTATTGTCTATGCTACCTTTTAGGAGGATATAATTTCTTTGCTTATCTCTTCTAACTATATCTATTTTTCAGTTGCTTTGTCTGAAATAAGGATTACTACTGCTTTATTTTACTTAAGTTGAAGCAAAATATATTTAGCTCCCAACTTTTTCCTTCACTCTATATGTATCTCTGTGTTTCAAATGAGTTTCTTGTAAGGAGAATATTGTAGGATTCTAGCTTTTAATCCACTGCTATTTGCTTATATTTTAAAGGTGAGTTTATCCAATTCACATTAAAACTTATATTTACTAAATCTTTATTTCCCTTCTTGCAGTTCCTCTGTTTGCATTTTTCCCTTTTTCCACTTTATCCATATTCCCCAGTATTCTGTTTCCAAACAGCACCATCTTCAGTTTGTTTTCCCTCCAATATCCAACTTACTCCCCTTTCACCTTTCCCTTTTTTCCTTCCCTTCCTTTTGTTAGTACCCCTTTTCCTCCCCCTCCCCATCTCCCCTTTTACTACTTGTAAGTTAAGATGAATTTCTCCTTTTTCCTGTTTCATGAAAAATTTTTAATATTTTATAAAGATTTTATTTTTTTGAGTTTTGCAATTTTTCCCCTAATCTTACTTCCCTCCCCCACCCCCCATAGAATGCAATTTGCCAATCTTTACATTGTTTCCATAGTATACATTGATCTAAATTGAATGTGATGAGAGAGGAAATCATATCCTTAAGGAAGAAAGAGATAGCAAGATAAGACAGTAAGATATCAGTTTTTTTTTTCCTAAATTAAAGTTAACAGTCCTTGGTCTTTGTCCAAACTTCACAGTCCTTTCTCTGCATACAGATGGTATTCTCCATTGCAGACAACCCCAAATTGTCCTTGATTGTTGCACTGATAAAATTCTTAACTTAACTGACTGTTTTCATGTTACCTTTAAGTCAGATCTGATGAGAGTAAGATTAAGGAGTTTCTGACCTCTTTACTTCTTCCATTTATTGCAATAGTTCCTTTGTACCTCTTAATATTTTGAGATGTAACCCATTCAAACTCCTCTATCCTCCCATCTCCTTAATGCCCCCCTTTCTATGGAGGTATTATTCTTAAGTCATTCTGTCTGAGTCCCAGAAAAGTTATGAGTGTCCAACACTTCTGGCTAAGTATATTCTCTCATAGGGTTACAAATCTGTAGAGTATTAGAATCTTTATATAGTCAGTTTCTTCTTATTGGATAGCAGTTTTTTTTTTCTTTAATCTTTTTGTTTAACCTTTTCATGTGTCTCTTGAAACTACTGTTTGATGTCCAAATTTTCTGTTTAGCCTTTTCATCAGGAAATGTTGGAAGTCTCCCATTTTGTTACCTGTTCATCTTGTCCTCTGGAAGAGAAGGCTTAGCTTTGCCATATAGTGGATTATTTTGGTTGCATTCCACTCTCCCTTGCTCTTCAGAATATCTCATTCCAGGCTCTTTGAACCCTTAATGTTGATAGAGTCAGGTCCTGGGTAATCCTTACTATGGCTCCATGACATTTATATTCTATCTGATCTGGAATTTGGCCACAATATTCCTTGGTGTTTTCATTTTAGGATCCCTTTCTGCAGTGGATTGATGTATTGTTTCAAAAACGATTTTGCCCTCTTTTTCCATGATATCGGGGAAGTTTTCCATCACTAAATCCTGTAATATTAAGTCCATACCTTTTTTCTCTTAATTGTTTTCAGGAAGACAAATAATTCTTAGGTTGTCTCTTGTTGAGTTATTCTCGAGGTCAATGATTTTGCTGATGAGGTATTTTACATTTTTTTTATCTTTTGGTTTTGTTTAACAGAATCTTGTTGTATCATGAAATCATTAGTTTTCATAGATTCCATTCTATTTTTAGAGAAGCATTTTCTTCATTTACCTTTTGCAATTCATTTTCAAATTTGGCAATTCTATTTTTGAAGGAGTTTTCCATTTGCCCAGTTTAGTTTTGAGAGAATTATTTTCTCTTTTGCATTTTCCCAATTGAGGATGTGAGAGAATAATTCTCATTTTGTATTTTTCCAATTTTATTTTGCAAGGTTTTTTTTCTTGTGAGTTGTTGACTTTATCTTGTAAGGTGTTAGTTTTTCTCTTGAATATCTTTTCCCAGTTTTTCAGTTGATTTTTAAACTCCTTGCTGATTTGTTCAAGGAAGTCTTTCTGGGCTGGAGATCAACTCATATTCTCCTCAGAAGTTCCGGATCTCTCTGGGTTAGTATCTGTGCTTACAAAGTAATTCTCAATGCCCCCCCTTTTCATTGGCCTTTCTTTATTTTCCTAGGCTCTTGTGTTGGAGGAGGGGCTGACTCTCAGGGGTTTAGCATTGAGATCCCTAGAGGCCTGTTCACTTGGCTTAATAACTCCAAAGGAATTGGCCAGTAGGGGTTGCTGGTTGCTTTCTCAGGTGTATTTCAGCGCTCTCCCTTGGCCTGGAGGGAGTGCTGGACAGTAACAGGGTCTGAATTGCCCTTGACCAATATAGGCTAGGTCCTGGTGTAGGTAGTTAATCTCACTTTCAACTGAGTGAGCTCTGCTGCTCATACCTGAGCCTGAGCAGCTTGGGGGAGGGGAAGTTTCTATTTTTCCTTGGATTTCTGAGAAGAGGACTCCACTAAATGTATGGAGCTCAGGGCCCCTGAGTCCCAGAATGATGTCTATCCATGCTTTGCAGCTCTGTGCTGAAACTTACCCACCAGCCCGGCTGGTACTCACCAAGACCTCCACTGCTCCAGCGCATGATTCCATGGCTAAATTTGGTCCTTGGACCCACCACTCACCAAAACCTCCAGGGCCTTAGGTCCTTTGCCTTCACCCCACCACTGCTGCACCTTCTCTAGCTAGCTGCTTGCTAGTCTTGGTTCGCCCATAGGCCCTTGAGACAGACCTTTTGATAGGTATTCTTCTCCTAGCTTTTCTTTCTGGGCATTGTGATTAGTATTTCTGTTAAGAAGTTTCGTTCATGTTATTTTTTAGGGGAAACCAGGAGATCTTAGTTCAGTGCCTGCCTACTCTCCACCATCTTAGTTGGAAGTCCACCAGGAAAGGTGTAAAGAATCTCCAGTGTCCTCTATTGTCTCACCCCTTCTAGTTCTTAAAGGACTAGATTATGGTGGAATGTTACCAGGAGAAAAATAATGACAATTTAGTTAGGGTTGATTTAACCAAAAGATTAGAATTTAAAGAAATGATCTATTTTTAAGATTTTTTTAAAGACAGTAGATACCCAGCTATATACGTTTTAGCCTACTAAGAACAGCTATTATTTGGCATTGATCTAGAATTTTAATTTCACAGTATGTTTTATTATGTGTAGTCATACTTCTTACAACTGTCTTCTGAGCTAGCTCATTATCATCAAATATATTTTACAGTTGAGGTAATAAGGGCACAGAGAGGTTAAATGATTTGCTAAGGGTCTCACAGTGAATCAGTGGTGCAAAAAGGATTAATACTTAATGCTCAGGGCCAAACAACAATTTAATTCCAGAATGAAAATTATTATAACGCCGACTTCTACTCTTCTGTTTTCCTCTTGAGTTATGCTTATCCTTAAGTGACTCTCTATCTTATTAGTGATCTCTCCCCCTCCCCCCTGTGTCTGTCTGTTTCTGTTTCTGTTTCTGTCTCTCTATCTGTCTCTGTCTCTGTTTCTCTCTCTCTGCTTGTCTCTGTCTCTCTCTGTCTCTGTCTGTCTCTGTCTCTCTCTCTCTCTCTCTCTCTCTCTCTCTCTCTCTCTCTCTCTCTCTGGATTGAGCATCACTGGCCCTGCACAGTCAGTGAATTCAATTCCAGTCTCAGAAACTTGAAATTTTTGAGCTGTGTAATCCTGGGAAAGACACTTAAACCAGATTGCTTTGTATCCAGGGCCATCTTCAGTTATCCTGATGACTTCAGAGTGGAAAATGAGGCTGGTGACTTTGCACAGCACTCTCTCTCTCAAATCCAATTCACATTCATATCATGTCATCACATCCCTGGTGGTATGGTCTTCTTTGAGAACAAAGAATATATAACAAAAACTATATATATATATATATATATATATATATATATACACACATATATATAAATATATATTTATATATATATATAGTTTATGTTTGGATGCATATATGCATATATGTCTTTATAACAGACATGTGTGTATATTTATTTATAAAACAATATATGCATAAATGTATATATGTATATATATATATATATATATACAGAGAGAGAGAGAGAGAGAGAGATGATTTGTAACTTTGAGGACTTGGTTCTACTTCTGCATCTATAGTGCTCACTCTCTCCCTTAATATCCCTAGTCCTTTTTTGTCATCTGTAAAATGGGGAGAATTGAACTAAGGAGTGCATAAATTCTTTTTTAGCTCTAAATCTATGATACTTTACTCATTATAACCCCTTTTAATAAAAATTTGAGTTTTTAAAAAAGTGAAGAACCACAGCTATTTTAGTCAGAATGCAATAAACAAACATCAGTTACACATATATCTTGTTTACTTTCTAATTTGTTAATTTTCAAAACTTATAATATTGAAATATTCTCACCCAAGATTTTAGAAAAGAAATGACAGTGTATTTGGGAGAGACCTAGGTGTGAATCCTGCTCCTAAGACTTTTGGAACTGTATGATCATGAACAATCTGAGATTAAGGTTTCACTATTTAAAATGGGCATAATAATGCCTATACAATTGTATTTAAAATCATTTCTTTAAGATACCCTAATATCCAAGGGATAGATTAGTCAATAAACATTTATTAAATGTCTCTTACATATTTCAAACACTGTTAAATACAAGAGGTGCAAAGAAAGACAAAAAGTGCCCTCGAGGGATTCAAAGTATAACCTAAAATTTGCTATTAATATGTGTTTCAAAAAAAATCCAGAGTGGCAGCTAGGTAGTGCAGTGGATAGAGCATAGGTCCTGGAGTCAGGAGTACCTGAGTTCAAATTTGACCTTAGCCACTTCATAATCACCTGTGTAGCCTTGGGGAAGTGGCCTTGGGCAAGTCACTTTATCTCATTGCCTTGGGGAAAAAAAAACAAATCCACCAATCCAAACTTAAGAATCCATGCCCTGGAACCTCACAACAATCATGTCAGTTAGGTATTATCATTGTCCCCATCTTAAGGACAAAGAAACCTAACATTAGAGATCAAGTGACATGAGCAGACACCTATAGACACCTGGTCCACAAAAATTCATTTCAACAATTCAATTTGTCAAACATGTACTAAATACTTACCAAGTACTTGATACTATTCTAAGTATTTGTGTCATTTGAGCCAGTGAAAATCAATTAGACTGGGCATGACCCCATCCTCATAGGATCCTTATAAAACTTGTGTGGTTGTTTAGTCATTCCAAACTGTTTATGGGCCCATTTGGGGTTTTCTTGGTGAAGATGCTAGAGTGGTTTGCCATTTCCTTCTTCAGTTCATTTTACAAATGAGGAAACTGAGGCAAATAGGGTACTATGACTTGCCCAGGGTCACAAATCTAGTAAGTGTCCTAGGACAGATTTGAATTCAGGTCTTCATGGATTTAGCACCTTTCCACTGTGTCACCTATCTGTCCATATGACTTATAGACTAGATATTACCAGCTCCTTTCCCATATGGTCCTCATTCCCACTCCTTCCTAACCTCTTTCTGGATAAGCCAGTTTCTCTTTAACTGTGTTTTTATTTTCCTCATTCCTTATTAAGTAATTAAGAAAATGCTCTCATTTCATTGGTTCCAACTATCCTCCTATAGATAAGAAAACAATCTCCTAATATGGCTATGCTGACTTTTTCTAAAATGTCTTATTTTGAGTCCTAAGAGGCACTAAGTTTGCATCTATGTTATTGATGCCTCCCCCCCCCCCATAGACTATATGTGCTCTCTGCTAAGGCATGACCAAAAACTGACAATTTCCTATTGATATCTTTTCTCCTGTCCCTCTTAGGAGTTAACAAAAAAGTTTTCTTCAGTTATTACAGTGAAGGTGCTGTCTCTCTTCATTTGAACTCCCTTAATACTACAGGATACAAGGATGAAAAATTCAACATTCTTAACTTCAAGTTGCATAGAACCTCATTTGGAGAAGATAATATATATTCAAATAATTCTTGGGATACTGTCAGTTACAGTAGTCTTATGTGAATAACCCATGACAAGTTATAACAATTTCAAAACTATTCCCATTTTGTGGAAGAGGGAATTGAGTATAAGAATAAATAAATGACTTAACCATGGTCATACAAATAAATAATAGAATCAAGCATTAGATTCTCAATTTAGTGATGCTAAGTTCTATTTATTTTCATGTGACCTCGATCAAGTAATTTACTTATTCCTATATGCAATTCACTCATCATCAAAATGGGAATAATACTGGCTATGTATGAAGATTCATTGAAAAATATTTAAAACACATTATACCTATGTTTATAACTTGTCACAAGTTATTCAACTGAGACTAGAGATAGAATGTAGAGCAAAATATGCTCATCCAAAATAATCAATTAAAGAAAAAATATTTTCCTGATTGTCTCCATCACATTCTCACCTCTGTTCTTTCCGGGAAAGTGTACATGTGTTCTCCTTACAAGAATGAAAACTTCTTGAGTGTAGGGACTTTCCTGTTTATGCTTGTTTCCCCAGACCTAATATCATGCCTAGCACAAATAAATCACTAATAATAATCTGTCTACCCTTCTCTCCATCTAGCTATTCATCCTTTTATCCATCTATTATCAATCTTTCTATTTATCGTCTTTCATCTTTTGTCTATCATCTCCATCTCTCTCCCTCTCTCCCTCTCTCCTTCTCTCTCTCTCTCTCTCTCTCTCTCTCTCTCTCTCTCTCTCTCTCTCTCTCTCTCTCCCTCCTTCCATCCAAGCATTATTTTGGACAGTTTCTAGATCATTCTCATTTATGAGATCTGAAATAATTTAATGCAATAGAAATTGCGAAAGGGTACTATATTTGCAATTTTTACCAACCACTTGCTTATTTCCCGAAAAAAATAATATAGACCAAATGCCATCAGTGGCCTCTGATTGTTTGCCTGCTTGTGTGACAGTTTCAAGACATATTCCAAGATTACCCAATAAGAAAATTGGGTGAGACAGTGTTAAATTGAATTCATTTTCATTGTTTTGTCAGTTGAATCTAGAGTCATTGTCATCTTCTACTGTGTTGAGCAGTCATGCAATTAAGAGAAACAGCCTTTGGAAAACAAGCAAACAAACATGTTTTGTATTAATGGGACAAAAAGAGATTCCTCACTCTGACAAGAGCCAGCTTTGGTAGTTACTTGCTAGGCATACCATTCAAGATCCAAGGATTTACTAGAGACAAGGCATGTTAGAGAGAAATAATTAAGCTGTTTAACTATTGTTTAATTACTAATTATTTGTTTATTAATAATGTATCTTTCACATTCATCTATGGGGCTGACAATTTAAGTATTATTCTTTTATTCCAGATTGGAAACCAGGTAGACAGATTAAGACACTTAAATTCTTAATGACGAATTTCAGATATTTGGTGTTTTAACTCCATATCCAGAAGCTTACTCCTTCTAAATTCCATTTGTTCCACTAAGATGACTAGCAATTTGATGTCCTCTTTTCCTTATCAGCTTAAATTCATAAAAATAGTAATATTAATTACAAACCAATGAATACATTTTTTGAAGTTCTTTAGGGTGAGTTTTTCACATTAAACTTTGAGTTTAGTATTGCATGCATTATCACTTCCATTTTTCAGATGAGGAAACTGATGTTTAGAAAGGGAAAATGACTAAGACCTATTTACATTATTACGAAGTGTTAGAACTGTAATTTGAAATCATGTCTTCTAAGTAAAATCTTATTCCACTAGAGTGCCTTTAATTATAAGTATTGCTAGATACCTATAATGAACATAATAAAGTTTCTATTGTAAACTCAAAAACAGTGGATATGTTTCATGATCTCCTCCCCCCCCAAAAAATCTCAGTTTCATGGTAATTATTTCAAATAAAGAGCTAGTTTCTCTTAATGCAGTAACCAAAATAGTTCCTATATGTGTCTCTTCAAATAATCTGCTGAAGTCTTGGTAATTCCTTGAGGATTTAATAGTAATGCAAATTATCATGTTCAAGTCTTATTACTGTCAAGGGCATCCTAATGCTCCCAGTCACCATGGTTTGCAGCCTAGGTGACTTCTTTACCTGCTCAATCTCCCACTTCTCCCTCCCCAATATTCAGTCTTTTACCAGATGCTATTGATTCTACCATCTTAGCTATGTACTGATTCTCTGACACCATAACTTCCCAGATACAAAATCCTCATCTGACATCTTGATTTTTGCATTAGCTTTCTAGTTGGTTATCCTGCCTCAGCTCTCTTTCCAATCCAACTTATTCTCCTCTCAACTGTCAAACTGATTTTCTTAAAATACAGGTATAACCAGATCAGTCTTTTTCCCTCTCACATAATTCACTAAATTTATGTGACTCCTTAACAATCTCAGGGTCAGGATCCTGTTTGGCATTGTACACCCTACATAATTTGACTCCCTCTAACTTTTTCTTTCTTCTTATATCTTCTATTCCTTTCTCTATCATGTACATTGTAATCAAATGACAGTGGATTTCTTATAGATTTTCCTTATAAGAACCACTATAATTTCTTACTTCATACATTTCTACTCTCTGCTTCCATTCTTAGAAATTCCTCATTTTCATCTCTGCCTCTCTAGGTTCTTCCAAATCCAAATTAACATTAATTTTTCCAACAAGTCTTTCCCAAAACTCACTATTCTGGTGTTCTCTATCTGTGGGCTATCTACTAATTACTTTACATATATTGTTATTGGAGTCTCCCCAAACCAGTTCAGGATAGACATTTGTTAAAGTTTCAGTATGTATATTTACACCTTGAATATGCTGTAATTGAACAGATGTCATTCACATGATGTATTTTTGTGAGCTTATACTTTAAAAAATGGCAGAGGTCAAGATGACAGGGTACAGGCAGCAACTTATTTTAACTCTTCCAATATTCCCTTACCAGATCCTTTCTCTCCTTCTCCCCCTAAAAACCTAAAATAATTAAATAATGATTCAAATTGATTCCTGCAGCTATTTTAAAAAAGATCAGGGTGAAACATTTTTTTTCATCCTAAACTAACTTAGGAAGTAGAAAAGAAAGTTCAATCACATTGAGAAGGGCATTGATATAAAACTTTAGTAACAGAAGCAAGCCTTGGAGGTCACTTCTTGGAGGCAGTAGCTTTGTGAGCTCTCAACTCAGAAAAAGTAAGAATCAGATAACTCATCAGAAAAAAGAATGCAATGGCCCCTTTGCTAGCTCTGGGTATAGAATCCCATTGTATTACCCAAATTCAGTTCAGTGTCACAATTTTACCAAGAAGAGGAGTATTAATACTTGTACCTAGATGGGAACAGAGACCATGATCATAGTTCTAAAGAAGAGTGCTTATTGTCATTCACAAAGTAATAGAGACCTTGTTTCTAAGACAGAAAGAAGCATTAGCAGTTGTACTTGCAGGAAAGTAGAGAAATTGTTCATAGTTTCAACCAGAAAAGGAACACTAGAACTTGATACTGCAGGGTAACAAGGTATCCCTTACAGGTTAGGACTGGAGTATACACCAAGAGAGAAGTAACCATACCTCTCCTTAGAGCATACCACTTTGGAAGCACAGAAAACATACAGAACCCCATAGCTACCTCTGAAAATAGCATGACAAAATACCGGAAGCTTAAGACAGTGTCCCTGCCACCCAGGGAGTTGAATCAATTTTAACAGAAAGTTAAATCTAAAGGAATAGGTTGCAAAAATAAGGAAAAAGAAAAACTCTGAGCAAAAAGAAATACTACTATGATGATAGGGAAGCTAAACAAAAAAAAAAACCTTCAAAAAACAATGATGTCAAAACTGCTACAAGTAAATCATCAAAGGTGGAAAAAAGATGGTCACACACCCACCAGAAATACTTGGAAGTGCTCAAAAAAAAGGACTTTAAAAATAAAATGAGAGGCAGAGAAAATATTGGGAAAAGGAATAAGAATGATGCAAGAAAATTATGAAAAGACAGTCAACAACTAGAGAACAGAGGCACAAAAAATAAAAGAAAATAATACTTTAAAAAGTTACAATTGATCAAGTAGGGGTGGCTAGGTGGCTCAGTGGATAAAGCACCAGCCCTGGAGTCAAGAGTACCTGGGTTCAAATGCCATCTCAGACACTTAATAATTACTTAGCTGTGTGGCCTTGGGCAAGGCATTTAACCCCATTTGCCTTGCAAAAAAAAAACCTAAAAAAAAAAACTGACCAAATGTTGGGAGGCAATGTTTGACTTATTTATTTCACAGAGTGAATAACTCACATATGGTTGTGATTAAAACTCTATATTATCAACAGGAGAGTAGAACAAGATGGTAGATAAGAAAGTCTGGTAGAAAAGAGAGCTGATTAACCAAATTAATTAGAAAAGAGAATCTAATAATATGTTATTTAAATTTTATAATTTATTTTCCCAACTATATATAAAGATAATTTTCAACATTCATTTTTCTAAAGTTTTTTTCTTCCCACCTTACCCACTCTCCACCATAGGATCACAAGTAATCTGATAGAGTTTATACATGTGCAATCTGTTACATATATTTCCATATTTATGCTTTGAAAGAAGAATCAGAACAAAAGGGAAAAACAGAAAAAAAACAAAAAAAACCCAAATTTAAAAAAAAAGTGAAAATTGTATGTTTTGATTTTCATTCAGATTCCATAGTTTTTTCCACTGGATGTGTATATTTCCTATCACAAGTCTTTTAGAATTGTCTTTTATCACTGTATCGCTGCATCACATTCTTAAAGTAAAACTTAAATGAGTTATAGGAGGGAATAGAAATTAAATTTAAATTCATGGGGATCCACAACCTTTCTCTCTCAAAACTGATATTTCTAACCAGAATTAAATATGATAGACCTCTGGAGAAAACTGAATGGAAAGAGAAAGGAGTATATGTTTTCCTGAATTGCCTGAATTGTAAATGGCACCTTCAGAAAAAATGGTCTTGTGATAGGTTTAAAAACCTCATAAGATAATGTATAAAAAAGAGAAACTAGTAAATGGATCCTTTTCAGATCATAATGTAATAAAAGTTATGTTCAATAAATGGCTCAGGAAAAATGATTAAAATTAATTAGAAACAAAATATTCTAATTCTAAGAATTAATGGGTCAAAGAACAAATCATAGAAGTAAATAATTATTTCATTAAGGAGAATGAGAACATTTAGAAACCAAACAATATTTGCAAGATGTAGCCAAAGTAGTACTTGGGGAAGATTTTATATCTCTAAATGCATAAAAAGTAAAATAGAGAAAGATGAGATCAATGGTTGTATATGAAACTAGAACATATTAAAAAGAACAAATTGGGGTTTGTGAATATCAATGGAGAGATTTATAAAAGTGGAAGTAAAAAATGAAATTGAAACAATGAAGAAAACTAGGAGATTTTATGAAAAAAATAAAAAAAACTAGATAACCTATTGGTTAACTTGATTTTCAAAGGAAAGAAAATCAAATTATAAGTATAAAAAAGAAAAAGGTAAATGCATCACCAATTAATATGAAACTAAAGCAATTATTAGGATCTATTTTGCCCAATTATATGAGTTAATGTTATAAAATAAAATGGATAATTATTTACAAAAAATATAAATTGCTCAGATTAACAGAACAGAAAATAGAATACCTATTTTAGTAAAAGAAATTGAATAAGTTATCACAGAAGATTTTTCCAAAAAAAAAAAAAAGAGCCTCTCCAGTGGCAACTAGCCCTGATGTCAGGAGTACCTCAGTTCAAATCTGGCCTCAGACACTTAATAACTACCTAGCTGCTTGACTTTGGGCAAGTCACTTAACCCCATTGCATTACAATGCCCCTCCCCCCAAAAATGAAAAAAAATCATCTCCAAGAAAAGATGAAATAATGAATAAATTCTGCCAAACATTTAAAGAACAATTAGCTCTAATACAATGTGTAAGATTTGGAAGACAAGAGTCCTAAAACATTCCTTTTCTTTTTTTTGACTACACATTTTATTTTTATTAATATTTTATTTGTTTTTCAATTATATACAATAGCAGTTTCTACCTATCATTTTTTAAGGTTTCGAATTTAACAATTTTTCCCCACCCTCCTATTCCTCCCCCCACCCCCACAGAAGGCAATCTGATAATTTTTACATTGTTTCCATATTATACATTGATCTAAATTGAATGTATTGAGAGAGAAATCATATCATTGAGTATAAAATAAAATATTAGAGACAGCAAAATTATGTAGCACATAAGAGCACCTTTCTAAAAAAATGAAAGTAATAGGCTTTGATCTTTGTTTAAACTCTACAGTTCTTACTCTGGATACAGATGGTATTCTCCATCGTAGATACTCTAAAAGTTTCTGTTACAGTGTACAATGTTTTTCTGGTTCTGCTCTTCTCGTTCAGCGTCAATTCATGCAAGTCTTTCCAGGCTACCCTGAATTCCCATCCCACTTAGTTTCTAATAGAACAATAGTGTTCCATCACATACATATACCATAATTTGTTTAGCCATTCCCCAATTGATGGACATTCACTCGATTTCCATTTCTTTGCTACCACAAACAGGGCTGCTATGAATATTTTCATACAAACAATGTTTTTACTGTTTTCCATGACCTCTGCAGGGTATAGACCCAGTAGTGGTATTGCCAGATCAAATGGTATGCACATTTTTATTGCACTTTGGGTATAATTACAAATTACTTCCAGAGAGGTTGGATATGTTCACAGTTCCACCACCAATGTTTTAGTGCCCCAGACTGCCTACCTTCCGACATTGAACATTGACCTTTCTGATCATATTGTTCAATCTGATAAGTGTGAGAAGGTACTTCAGAAAAGTTTGTCAAAATTCCTTTTCTGAAACAAATATTTTGCTGAAAATTAAAACAGAAAGAGCTAAAAAAGAGAAAGAAAATTGTACAGCAATTTTCTTAATTGATATTGATTCAAAAACTTCATAAGGATATTACAGATATATATTATAAAAAATATATGACTAGGTGGGATTTAAATCAGGAATGCTGAGCTAGTTCAATATCAGGAAAACTATCAGCATATTTGAACACAATATTAAAATATCATAAGATTATCTTAATAGCTGCAGAAGATGCTTTTGAGAAGGAAAAAAGATTTAATCCAATTAAAAATTCTAGGAAACATAAATGGAACTTTCTTTAAAATGATATATATTATCCATCTAAAAATGGAGCAAATATTATCTATATTGGGGATATGTTTGAAATATTCCCAATAAAATCAATGAGTAAGCCAGCATGTCCCTTATGACTTCTGTTATTCAATATAGTACTAGAAATATGAGCTATAGCAGAAAGAGAAGAAAAAGAAATTGAAGGAATTAACAATTCCTTGAAAAGAAATTAACAATTGGAAAAGAATTAGCAATTTTATCAAAATTGTCAGATAAACACAAATCATCAAAACTTCTATTTAGCAAGAAAAGAAAGAGAAATTCCATTCAAAATAAATGTATAAACTCATGATCTATATGGACACAATTACAAAACACTTTTCATACAAATAAAGAAATATCTAAATAATTGGGGAAATATTAATTCCTCTTGGGTAGATCGATCCAGGAGAATAAAATGGCAATTCTACTTTTATTAGTGAACTTATTTAACATCATATCAATCAATCTAGCAAAAATACTTTTTGTAATAAAAAAAATCACAACAAAATTCAATTGGGAGAGCATAAGATTAAAATTATTAAGGAAGCAATAAAATGTTAATGAAGATCTAGCAAATCAAGGTTTCATAAAATATTACAAAGTCAAAATCACCTAAACAACTTAGTTCTAAGAAATAAAGTGGTGGATCACTAGAATAGTTTAGGTACATAGTGCACAATAGTAAAAGAACATTGCAATCTGGTATTTGATAAAGTCAGAGTCTCAAACTTTAAGAAAAGAACTCACTATTTAACAAATATTATTTGAAAACTGGATAGTAGTTTCTCAGATACTGTGTTTAAACTAATATCCCACACTGTATATGAAGAGTAGGTCAAAAGAGAGAAGGGTCTGACATAAAGTGTTATATTATAAATTAATTAAGAGAGCATGTGAAATCTTACCTGTTCGATCTTTGCATAAGAGAAAAAAACAATTTATTACTAGAGAAGAGATGAAGAGGCTCATGGGAAGTAAAAAATGTATAATAAATTTTTATGTTAATTTACAAATATTTTGCCCAAATAAAACCAAGGTTCTCAAGTTTAAAGTGTGCAAAGGAGAAATTTGGCAAATTTATCTGATAAAAAGTCTCAATTGCCAAATGTATGGAAAAATAAGTGAAATTTGGAATATTCTATAAATGATCAAAAGACATAAATAATATTTTTCAGAAGCTGTCAAAAATATGGTCATATAAATTTCTTCTAAATCACTAGTGATTCATGTAATGCAAACAAATATAATCCAAAATTTCCATCTTACACCTATCAACCTAATATGATAGAACACGAAAATGGCAAGTGTTTCAGAGGGTAAATGGGGGAGGGAGGAAACTTTTAAACTGAAATTCGAAATGATTTTGCAATAATATTGTATGATGATCAAATATGAATTACTTATCTATTCTGATCAATAAGATGATCCAAGATCATTTAAAAGTACTTAGGACAAAAACTGCTGTTGAAGTACAAATACAGATAGAATCATAATTTTTCTACTTTCTCTAACATTTTTGGCTATCTTTGCTTTTTTTCCATATATGGAAACTTCTTTTGTAAGCTTTCATAAGTAAAACTGATACCACATTTTTGCATTCTCAGTTGATGGAGTAGAAATGGGATGCAAGGAAAGGGTTCAGAGTTCAAAATTTTAAACATAGAATTGGAAAAATTTAAAACACAACACATTTTGAAAAGAAATAGAGAAAATGTTGATAGTATAGAATAAAAGTATAATATTCATAGTATTATCATAAGAAGAGAGTTGTTAAGGATATATCAATACTTTATTGACTATTTTCATGTTGCTTCTGAGCTCCCTGAGAGTAGGCATTATTGATGCTATTTGTTATTGATTTGTTTTGTTATGTTTAATATTTGTTTATTGATTAACTGCTTACTTCTGCTCCTTCTTTGCTTTCAAACCTTTTCTTCCTTGCAGCTAAATCTTTTTGCATAGATATAATCACATCACTTGTCTATTCAAGAATCATCAGTATATTTTTATTGCCTACTTTATGAAAAAAAGTTAAAATTTTTACCTGCTATACAGGATTCTCCATCATAGAGAACTGTGCCCTCTAATTTTTATTTTATATGACTTAGCTTCGTATTTTCTACCCTTCAATACAACTAGATCACCTTCAGATCTTTTTTTATAATTTATAGTCTCTGTTATAGTGGTTTCTTTATCTGAAATGTTCTCCTTTCTATTTATTAAATTTTCATCCAGTCTTTAAAATAAAATTAAAAATTACTTCCTCCATGAAACCATCCCTACAGATACTGGCATTCTTTTCTACTCCCTTATACCTTTGTCCCAAGTACTTAACTACTTTTCCCTCCCTCTATAATGTACTTGATTATATATATATATATATATATAATATATATATCTATATATATATTATATATATATATATATATATTATATATATATATAAATATATATATATTGTCACTTATAGCTTGATGTGCTTGTATTAATTTTTCCTTATTAGATAGTAAGAGACAGAAACATTTAGATGGTGCCTTTTTGAAATTCCACAACTTCTTCATTATCAATTAGAGTAAATGCAGACAGTGGACATCTTAGAAAACTTATACTGATTTCAGTGAACTGATAGTATTCCATTTTCCAGGTAAGAAAAAAAATGAAGGGGGAATGTTATTTAGATTCCTTTACATCACATTTTTTTTTGGTGCGGCAATGGGGTTAAGTGACTTTCCTAAGTCACAGAACTATTGTCAAGTGCCTGGGGCTAGATTTGAACTCAGGTCCTTTGATTTCAGGACCAGTGCTATATCCTAGCTGTCCCTTTACATCATTATCACTACAAATTCTATATATTGTGGAACCGTTGAGTATAAGAAGATGAAAAAGACTTTAGCATAATAGGAATCTAACAGAAAATATTTTATTCGTAATTTTTGTGTATGGGGTAAGTACTACCAAATGTATCCAGGGCCTGGAATCATGAAAGATTATCTCAATTTAACTTTTTAAGGCAAATTTAATCATATAAAAATATTAAAGAAAGACTGTACCTTAAAGCAAGATACCCTATAGTGAAAGAGAAGATAGGACTTAATCTGGAAGGAGAGTAGTAGTAAAGTACCCAGTTCCATTAAACTCCTAATATCTGAAGCAAAGCCCCTGTTATACAGCCCTGCTTCATAGCTATTACAGTCATAGATTAGTTGTCTTATTTGTGGTTGTGTGTGTGTGTGTGTGTGTATGTTTTATTTAAGAAATTTTCCTTAGCTATGGGATAAGCACTGCTTTATTTCACCTTTTTTCCCTTTTAATACAGAAAAAATCTGATAAATACATACATACATACATACATATATATGTATATACATATATATGTATATACATATATATACATATATATGTATATGTGTATATATATATATATACATATCCAAATACATATATATATATATATATATATATATATATATATATACATATATATATATATATATATATATATATATATATATTACAATTGTTCGGTCAAGGAGGAAACCATAACATTGAAGAGTGAATTGGCTTTGGGGTTACAGGAAATGCATTCAAAATAGCTACCTCTATGACCAAGTCAATTAACTTCAATTCCCTCAATTCCACCTAGAAGGGTTCATCTGAAGTAGCTTCAGCTCTAAATCTTTGATTTTGGATATGCCATTACCTAATAATCTGATGCTTTCCATCTAAAATTACTAGTTTCTATTTTTTGGATGTTAATATAACTTTTTATTGATATTTTTGAAATGGAAGCATGGGATTGTATCTGAGTACCCTCTCCCATGATCTTCCCTCTCTTCTATCACCTATTCCCCCCCCCTTTCATCACCTTGTTCCCACATATCCCAACCCTTTCCTCTCATTTTTCTCTAGGGTAAGATAGAGTTCTATAAACTATTAACTGTGTATGCTATTTCCTCTTTGAGCCATTTTGGATGTGAATGAAGACTCCTTCATTCCCCTTTGTCTTCTCCCATTCCAGTCCATTGTAAAAGTTTTTTTCCTTGACTCTTACGTGAAATATCTCATCCCCTTCTTCTCTCCTTTCTCTTACTCCCAGTACTTCCCTTTATCACCCATTGACTCCTTAGTTTTACTATATTATACCATTATATTCAGCTCCTTCTTGTGCCTTGTCTTTATATATGCTCCTTCTAACTGCCTTTATGAATGAGAAAGTTCATATGAGTTATCAGTACCTTCTTCCCATGCAGGAATGCAAGCAGTTCAATAACTTTAAGTTCCTCATAGTTAGTACTTCTCATCCACCCCCTCTCTGTTTCCACTGAGTTCTATACTTGGAGTTCAAACTTTCTGTTCAACTCTGGTTGTTTCAATATAAAAGTTTGAGAGTCCCCTGTTTCACTGAAAGTTCAACTTTTCCCCTGAAAGAGCATGTTCACTTTTGCTGGGTAGTTGATTCTCAATTGTAATCCAAACTCTTTTGCCTTCCAGAATATCATATTCCAATTCCTTTGAGCCTTTAATGTAGATGCTGCCAGATCCTGTGTAATAATGACATTAGAGCCCTCATAGTTGAATTTCTTGTTACTGGCAACTTTTACTATTTTCTCTTTGACTTAAGAGTTTGGGAGCTTGACTATGATATTCTTGGGAGTTTTTCTTTTGGGAACTTTTTTCAGGAAGTGAATGGTGAATTCCCTTAATTTCTATTTTTACCTTCTGCTTCTAGGAATTCAGGACAATTTTTATGTATTATTTCTTGAAATATGAACTCTAGGCTCTTTTACTGCTTATGACTTTAAAGTAACCCAATAATTTTAAAATTAACTCTTCTGGATCTGTTTTCAAGGTCAGTTGTTTTTCCAATGAGATATTTCATATTTTCTTTTAATTTTCGTTTTATCTTTTGGTGTAGTTTTATTTTTTTTCTTAAGTTTTGGCAAAGTCATCAGCTTCCTTTAGTTCCATTCTACATTTGAATGAGTTATTTTCTTCAGGGAGCTTTTTTATCTCCTTTTCCAGTTGGCCAATTCTGCTTTTTAAGGCATTCTTCTCCTTTTTTTGCCTTTTGTGTTGCTTTTTCCATTTGGCATAAACTGTCTTTTAATATTTTTTTTTGCATTTCTTTCATCAAATTGCTCTCTTGGTTTTCATGATTTATCTGCATCACTCTCATTTCTCTCCCAATTTTTCCTCTACTTCCCTTAATTGCTTTTCAAAGTCTTCCTTTTTTTTTTAATCACACCCATAGTCTGAGCCTGTTTTCTCTTTCTCTTGGTGGCTTTGGATATAGAAACTTCAATTTTGTCATCTTATAAGTATGTTTTTTGATCTTCCATGGAACCAAAGCAATTTTCTATAGTATGATTCTTCTTTTTCTGTTTTTTGCTCATTTCCTCAGCCTATGACTGAAGTACTGCACTTTCAAGGCTTTATAGACTTTTTGGGACACCCCACAGGGACCTTAATTCCTCCAAGGTCTTATGAGAGGCCCTGACTGGTCTCTTGCCTGTCCTCTGGCATGTGGATGTCAACAGGCCCTCCCCCCTGCCCTGGAGTTGTGGGGAGAGTGCCCTCTCAGCTCTGATGGTGTTGTGGGAGCCTAGACTGCAACCTGGATCCAAATGTGAGCAAACAGCTGGGTCCTGCTCCAGGGAGAGCAGAGAGACCTCTGCAGTCTCCCCTAATCCCCTTACTGTCCATGGACTGAGAACTCTGGAAATGCTGGGTAGCTCGGCTGAATTCTGCTGCAGTTTCTCCCCATGGGGATGCTCTGAGGCTGGAGCTCTGCTCCACACTCACTCCAGTGCAGCAGAGCTCTCTTACCACCCCTTATGGCTGTCCTTGATGATCCCTGGGCCAAGATGTCTGGAAACCACCTCCTCCGCCGGGGACCCAGGACCAGGTCTAGCTGTGCTGCACTCCAGCTGTGCTGTGCCGTGGCTGTCACTTTTTCTAACCCCTGGTCTTGGTGGAACAGAACTCTACTGTGAAACTTCTAATTTTTCTTGGATTGGGAAATTGTATTACTCTGTCTTTCTGTCAGTTCTGCCCCTCTAAATTTTGGCTAGAGTCATCATTTGCTGACTTTTGGAGTTTTGTGGGGGATGAGCTTCCAGGAATCCTGCCTTTCATGCCACAATCTTGGCTCTGCCCCCTGGTTTTTACTTTTATATTTATAAAATATACAGTTTTTCATCACTTGTACAAAAATATTTATAGCAGCCCTGTTTGTGGTGGCAAAAAAATTGGATATTAAGTGAATGCCCTTAAATTTGGGAATGGTTTAACAAACTGTGGTATATGTATGTCATGGAACATTATTGTTCTAGAAACCAGGAGAGGGATGGAAATTCAGGGAAGCCTGCAAAGATTTGTATGAACTGATTGCTGAGCAGAACCAGAAAAATATTGTACACCCTAACAGCAGCATGGGGGTGATTATCAACCCTGATGGACTTGCTCATCCCTTCAGAGTAACAACCAGGGACAATTTCAAGCTATCTGCAATGGAGAATACCATCTGTATCCAGAGAAGGAATTATGGACTTTGAACAATGATCAAAGACTATTACCACCAAATTAGAAAAAAATGTGATATATTATTATGTAATTTTACTGTCTCATACTTTACTTTTCTTCCTTAAGGATATGATTTCTCTGTCATCACAGTCAAGTGAGATCAATGTATAACATGGAACCAACACAAACACTAACAGAATGCCTTCTGTGAGGGGTGGGCGGAGGGAAGCAAGAATGGGAGAAAATTGTAAAATTCAAAATAAATAAAATCTTTCTTTAAAAAATACAGTTTTGTATATATATATATATATATATATATATATATATATATATATATATATGTGCATATAATGTTTCCTGTAATAGAATTTGTATTCCTGAGAACAGATACTTAATATGCTACATTTTTACCTTTGTATCTTCATCATTTAACGTAATCCTTTGTACATAGTAGATGTTTAACAAATATTAACTCATTGATTTCACAGTACTCATGAAGGGTATAAAATGAACTTTCACTGTAAAATGTTAAACTAGAAAGAGTTGCTGTGTCTTAATTGGTTGGGAATAGTCTTTCTAAGGTAGTCTTTGCAACTAGACACAATTCCTTCTTTAGTTTGCCAAAGTGTCTTTATTCTCTTGTTTCCTTGGTAATAATAATTTGGAATTAAATACACTGGCTTCCAATAATAATCTGTAAAATCCAGTTATCAGGGCGGCTAGGTGGCACAGTGGAAAAAGCACCAGCCCTGGAGTCAGGAGTACCTGGGTTCAAATCCGGTCTCAGACACTTAATAATTACCTAGCCTTGTGGCCTTGGGCAAGCCACTTAATCCCATTTGCCTTGTAAAACTAAACCCTAAAAAAATCCAGTTATCATTTGATTCCCTTACTCCATGGCTATTGAAAAAAAGGAAAAAGTGGTTTTATAAAAGAAACTTTTTAAAGTATAAAGTATAAAGCCTAGTAGAGAGCTAGGACATTTCTGGATAACTACTTCTTCTTAAAATTTTTTTCACTTGCTCAGGATAGAAAAAAAATGTTCATTCTGTGGCTACCATGGTACCTCTAAAACGTTTTGCATTGTTCCTTCATTCATATTTCTTCCTTTTAATGAATTACCCATTTGCCATTAGTCTGAATAAAATTCCCATGGAGTTGATTGTACAGGTAATACACAACTGTGTATTGCCTTTTGGAGGGATGGTTTGTGAATAGAATGCAAAATATGGAGTAAGGAGAAAAACTGCATTGTACACATACTCACTCAACAATAAAACAACTAAGTACAACAGTTATTTAATCTTCTTACTGAATAAACATTTTAAGCCTAACAGTACCCCAGAGATGAGAAGTAAATATTGAGTAAACATGTCAAGATTAGCAGTCTATAGCAGACTCAAGTAAAATATTGACAGTTTTTATTATTTAGCAAGTCCTGTGTCAACCACTGAAAGTGTTTAATGTATGTTATCTGCAAGAAACATAAGAACAAAATCCCTACCTAATGAGATCACAGTACAAATATAATTCCTGCGACAAGGCATGCTAAACAACTGATATTTTCTCCCTCTAATATTCTTTGGATGAATGTTATAATTTCTCAGAAATATTTGCAGAAAAAACTTCAGTCATTAGTTCAATTCAGTTCAGTTCAATTAAATTCAATAAATCTATACTGAGTGCCTTATCATGGACCAGGCATTATGTAAAATATCAGTGATACAAAGGCAAAAACAAAAGAGTCCTTGACCCCAAAGAAGTTTATCATTAAAAGGAGTGAGTACTACATTTATATAAGTAAGTTTTATTTTTTTAAACCTGATCTATGATTTCATTGGTTTAGGAAATTATTCAGGAGGAAATTCTTTCTAATAGTGCAGACTATCATCTGCTCTGTTACTCATAGCCTTAGATGCTTTTTTTGAACATTGAAACATTAAAAAACTTGCTCAGGATTATATAGAGTTAGGGCTTAAATCTCATTCATCTTGATTTCTAGCCTAGCTCTTAACCCACTAGATTATGCTCCTTGTGCATATAAGTAAATAAATATGCAGGTATGTATCTATATAATCACTTTTAGTCATGCCAATTCTTTGGGAAAACATTTGAGATTTTCTTATCAAAAAAAAGTAAAGTGATTCCCTGGTTCCTTCTCAAGCTCATTTTACAGATGAGTACACTGAGACAAACAGGGTTACGTGATTTGTCCAGGGTCAATCAGAAAGCCGGTAAAGTAATTTGTAGAAGGAATCAGATAAAATTAGGGAAATTAAGCAAAGGAAAATATTAAAATAATGATTAAAATAATGAAGGACTTATTCCAAATAAATGCTCAAATGAAATTTGAGCCCTATTTTCAAATAGGGAGAACTAGATTATATGGGTCAGAGAGATGAGTCAAGAACCAAGCAGAAACAGATGAAGAATAAACCAGATGTGTAATTGGTATATAAGTACTATGAGAAGAATAAATAGGAATAGTACATGCTAAGAGTGAAGTGCTGCAATCTGGATGTGAGAAATAAAATAGACATAAATGAATGACAGCATAGAGAAGAGATACAGAAAGTCATAAAGTCTGTGTGTGTCGGAGAAAGAGATGGGAATGAAAGTAGGATAGATGAGGTCAAATGTGGTCAAAGGACATATTTTTAATTTCCTGAAGAGAAAATATGTGAAATGGAAGCTCAAACCTGAGAGGACATCTGTAGAAAGAATAATACCTGATTATAATAGAGATAAGGGTCTTATATGGCTTGAGAGAGGGATATGATGAATGTACCTTGAAAAGTCTAATGAGTTGTTTGATTTCAAAGACCATTACTTTTTATGATTATTCTCTAAGTTTGCTCTTCCATTTTTTCTTAGAAAAATTAGGTCCTAGGTTATTGAATTGGATAATAGGAAGACCCAAATGGTTCAACACTTCCTTTGCTATGATTATTTGCTTTGTTGAAACCTTTTTTGAGAGTCTCTTTTTTTATATAATAATCATTTTCCACTGTTTACTACGCCCTGTCTCTAGGGAATCTTCCCTAAATTTTTTTGTTTTTATTGATAGTATTTAATTTTTCTCAATTATATATCAAGATATATTTTAGCATTCACTTTTATAAGACTTTGGGGTTCAAATTTTCCTCCCTTTCCCTCTTCTTAAAAATGGTAGGCAATTTTGTATGTTATACATGTACTTCATGTAAAAACATTTCCATAATATAATAGTTGTGAAGGAAGAAACAGATCAAAAGGAAAAAAAAAAACTTGCAAAAGAATAAAGTAAGTTTCAAAAGTATTCTTTGATCCACATTCAGAGGAGGAAGGAAGGAAGGAAGGAAGAAAGGACTAATGGTTTGTTCCTATTTTTGGAGTATGGAATAGTTCATATTGAGTACCTGCTTTAGAGGCACTAGGCAAGGACCACCACTTCTCATCCTGAAGCACAGGTCTATTAGATTGTTTGGCCAGTTAGTCTAAGACGAAACTTTTCAAATTTTGATATCATTTCATGAGGTTATTATCTTCATTATATTTACATTTTCTTATCTTCTTAGTTTGACTTTATTTTCAATTGTGTGTACTTTTTTCTCTTCGATTGTGGTTGTTAGGTAAAGAGAGTTTTCTTCAAAATAATTCCTCCACAATATTGCTGATAATATGATTTTTAAAAAGCATTTGGTAGAATTTTCATTTCTGCTTTGTAGTCCTACTTCTGTCAATCCTTTGGTTCATTCAGGCTCTTGTCCTCTATTTATGAATTAGGAAACTCTCACATAGGCATAATCCTTGAGATAATGTGATATAGTGGAGAGAGAGAATGTTGGATAAGAAGGCTTAGGTTAAAATTCAGTTTCTGTCATTTACTTTATTACCTTATAAAAGTCACTTTACTTTTTTTGGTTTTCATTTTATTTATTTGCAAAATGGGGAGGGTACATTGGAATATATATGTTATAATTGTACAATATAAAATAATTAATATCATGCTGTAATTAATATTTATTTTTCTAAATAAATGAATATTATATACAATGATAATATAAAGTTATCCATTTTAATTTATGTTATTATTTTTAGAGTTAATATAGTTATATTATAATTATATATAATGTATTTATAGTATTAATATTAATTTGTTTCCAGAAGTGAAGAAGAGACAGAGGTAGGAATGGGGCCTCCTACTTATAGAGGTAAGTTTACAAGGACATGTTAGGACTGAGAACAGAGAAGTAAGAATAGGGGGAATAAAATTGGGATGGGGAATAGACACATAGGGAGAACTGACAGGAACTATTAGGTTGGGGAAGACCAGGTAAGGGCCAGATAGGGACACAGACAATCAAGGACAAGAGACATATGGGATCAGTAATAGACTCATGATACCTAATTGTATATAGACGGAATATAGATAGAGGTCTGAAACTTGGGTGAGTTGAGCAGGGCAAAGGTCTCATTTTTTCACCTGAGATCTCAAGCCAAGGCCCAGTCTGGTAGTGATGGCAGCAATTGTGTTGGTCTCCTCCAATTCCTCATTCTACTTTTGCTTAGAGGCTTTGGGGGTTTGTTTGTTTTGGTGTTGATTTTTTTGTTTTGTTTTATTCTGTTTTATTTTGTTTTTGATGAGAGCTGGCCAAAAAGAAAGTAGAAGGACAATAGTGGAGAGAAAGCATAGTACTTTGTAGTTCATTTTTTTGTTTGCTTTTGACTGCTTGGTTTTTTTGTGGTGGAAAATATGAATTTCTTTTAAAATTCTTTGGGTAAAGTCAAATTTGTGTAATGTGAATTTACAGAGACAAATCTATGTCTCTCTCACCCTCTCTCTTATCTGAGGTCCCTTCTATCCCTGGATCTATTAGCCTATGTTCATATTTCCTCTTAAGTTTCTTTCAAGCTATGAATCCTATTTAAATCCAAGCAGCACTATCCACCAATCGCAGACCTGATTCTAATTACTAAAAAGGATTAGCCCCTCAGGCTTATCGTGCCACTCTAAGTTGACCAATTCTCGAGGAAGATGTGCCAGGCTATATTAAGGACCTCCAGTGACTTCTCTCCTATCATGTTCATTGATGATAGAGCAAGAGATGAGGTTTCAAAGGAAAGTCTTGGCAAGGAGACCATGCCATCATTCCATGTACATGTTTATGAACCATGTGCCCCTTCCCCCTTGAAAACATTATCTTGTACTGCTGCTCACAAATTTACTCTTTCCAACTTGGTTACTCAAGTTTGACAACTCCATCCAAAGTGGCTGGAATTATGGGGGGAGGGGGGGTTGATCCATTTTCTGTCTCAATTACACTGCATTCTTAACTAGATGGTAAGTTTGGTATGGATGTTGAGTCAGGAAAACATGACTTTGAATTGTGCCTTAGACTCTGACTAAGTCCTTTAAGTTGTCTCAGTCTGGTTCCTCATCTATAATGTAAAAGAAAACATTAGTCCTACTTCACAGAGTTGCTATGATATTCAAATAAGTTTATAAATGTAAACTAATTTGCAAATTTTGAAGTGATTTATCTGTAGTAATGATGTTGAAAATGATAATGATGATTATGATGGTTGAGGTGGAGGTGAAGGTGAATGTTTTGTACCCTTTGTGATTCACCTGCTAATCGAGTAATAAATATCCTTAGACTAACCATTACTTGAAAATACTCATAAAGAGCTTAATTGTACATTATTCTTTCTACAAAGGAGAGACTTGAAGGATCAAGAGTATTCTGCTGCATTACATTATCTGAGATTTTTTTGACTAGTGATTTGCTTACTTAACAGCTTTGTTCCAGTACTGATAAAAGTAATCTGAATAATTGACCAGTCTGGTTTGAGGATGATCCCATTTAAAGAATTGTAGTATATGTAAAGTAGCATTTCCATAAATATAACTATTTAAATAGTTGAATGTGAAGTCCATAAAGAGGACTGAACCAGTCTGTCTACTGTCATTCAACTCAGCTTTTGTTTGGTGCAGGTGTGCCACAAAATGTTGTCTTTGGTCTATTTCTATGCACAAAAATTATTTGATGGTTTTGAACTTGACCAGCTGTTCAGTTAACCATTTGGCCAATTCAGTAAAAATAGTTGAATTCTTTATATATGTAAAAATATCCTTGGGCTTCCAAAGCATCAGCTGTCCCATCTTTTGTTTCCATTCCCAAATAGTGTATTCTCTAACATGTGATGCCAAAGAAGCAAAATTCAGTGATCACTTTTAACTTTGTAATTTCTAGATGAAACCTTCAGTGTATATGAAGTTTTACTGTTGAAGAATAAGAGCACCACAGATTTATAAATGAAAGGGATTTTAGTCTATCCTCCTGCTTCTTACAGATGAAGAAACTGAAGTCTAGGAAAGTTAAGTGACAACTGAAATCATATTACTGCCTCAAAAAAGTAGCAAAGCCAGGTTTTGAAACACCTAACCCTTCTGAATCCACATCCAATGTCATGAACTTGAATTTCTGCAGGACAATTAGTCAATTGTTGGTCAATATGTCTTTGATAAAATTCACTATGACCTTTGACCTATTATAATAGTCTTAATTTTAGAGATAGAAGGAATATGAGAGAGCTTTTCTTACCTCCATCTCCCTCCGCCACCCATTTCACTTTATGGGTGAGAAAATTGAAGACCAACAAAATTAAGTAGATTGTTCAAAGATGGAAAGTTAGTGAGTGACAGACCAAGAATAAAACTAGAATTCATGGATACTAGTCAAGTTATTTATACTTTACCTTGTTATATTTAGGGAACCCTTTGAATAACAGTCCTTACTCAAACAGGTGATGATCTTTCCTAAAAAGAAAATATATTTCTCTGGAAATGATAAAATTGATAGTCATCACAACTTTGAATTACTTTACCCATGACAGTGTTTCTTTAAGTATTTTCTCATGTATTGTTTTACTTCTCTGGGTTATATTACTAACTACTTTATATTATGATTTCCATTTCCAATTTTATTCTTCAGGGAGTAGCATTGTTCGACATCACTGTTTTTGAATTAGTTTTGCAGGCTATAGACCTTTCATTTAAAAGATGTTATAAATTTACGAAAGTTTGCAAAAATTATATGGGCATTAAAGTTGTAAGCTATGTACTAGAGAGAGCCAAGATGGTGGAGCAAGGACTCTCCTGAGCTCTACCCCCACCACTTCAAATACTTTAAATAATGTCTCTAAAAAATTCTAGAGTGAGAGATCTCACAAAAAGATTGAGGGAAACAATTTTCCAGCCAAGGCAACTTTGAAAATCTGAAAAAACAGTCAGTTACACCAAGGTAAGGAACATAAAGCCAGAGCTAACTGACCCCAGGAATCCAGGAGCAGAAGACAGGGCCCATGGTTCCTGGGTCAGTGGCAGAGATGGTAGTTTCTAAACCTCTCAACTCATAGATTGCCAAGGACAACTTGGAAGGTCTACAGGAAAAGTCTACAGGAAGGTCTACAGGAAAAGAGTGGAGCCCAATTTAGTATAGGCCTCAGCATCGCACATCCAACCTAGATGAACAAGAGAAGACTTCAAAATCCATTTATCCATTAGCAGCAGCTGTTCTGGAGCTTTTAGTCAATGGATAGTGAGGGGGTCAGAAGGATATTACAGCATTTCTTTGCAGTTGCCCATACTCAGATCTGGGCTGTAGCTTGGGGCTTCAGTTCGAGGAAGAGGAACAGAAGCACAGCAAAGCTAACTACTCCAACAGATCAGGGATCCTATTCATAGTTCCTGGGCAGAAAGGATTGCTTGTGGCCATTCATCAAAATGAAAACAGGTCAGGAGTGTAGTTATAACCTCTTCTTAGATATTAAGGTCTTGGAAGAATTGAAAATTTGTAGGACCCTAGAAGTATCTCTGAGAAGAGTTGTAAATGCCCCCCCCCAAAAAAAAACAAAATAAAGCTTGGGGCATTATGTCATAGAACAGAGAAATAAGCAAGCAACAGAAAAAAAAGTCTGTCCCAGTCTGTCCATAGTTTTTATTGTCAAAAGAACATGAAAATACATATTCCAAAGAAGGAGATAACAAAATCAGAACTTCTGCATCCAAAGTCCTCAAGAAAAATAAACCTTGGAAGTGGTCATGGAACCCATGGAAGAGGTTAAAAAGGACTTTAAAACTCAAGTTGAAGGATGTAGGGGGAAAATGAGAAGGTAAATGAGAACAATGCAACAAAATAATGAAAACTGAGTCAGCAGCTTTGTGAAGAAGATACAATAAAATTGAAGAAAATTATATCATAAAAACCAAACTAGGCCAATAAGGGGGAAAAGGCCTTAAAAAGTGCTATTAGCCAAATAGAAAAGGATTTACAAAACCTCACTGAAGAAAATAATATCTACCCTGTACCAAGTTAAGGTCAAATTGGGTACATGATTTAGACATAAAAAATGTTATAAGCAAATTAGAAGAACAAGTAATAGATTACCTGTCAGATCTATGGAATGAAAGGAGCAGTTTATGACTAAAGAAGTGATAGAAAACATTATAAAAATAACTCATTAATTTTGATTACATTAAATTAACAGGTTTTTGCACAAACAAAAACACTGTAATCAAGATCAAAAGGAATGTAGTAAATTGGGAAACATTTTTTACAACCAGTGTTTTGAAAAAGGAAGGACTCATTTCTAAAACATAAATAATTGATTCATATTTATTTTAAAAAAGTAATTCCCTAATTGACAAATGGTCAAAGGTTTTGCAAAGGCAATTTTTGGAAAAAGAAACCAAAGCTATCTATATTCATATGAAAAAATTGTTCTGAATCATTATTGATTACAGAAATGCAAATTAAAGCACCTCTGAGGTAACACCTCATATCTCTCAGTTTGGCTAATATGACCAGAAAGGAACATGATCAATGTTGGTGGGGATGTAAGATATCTGGGACACTAATGAATTGTTGCTGAAGTTGGGAACAGATTCAACCTTTCTGTAGAACAATTTGGAATTATGCCCAAAGAACAATGAATATGTGTATACCCTTTGATCCAGTGATACGATTATTGGGTCTGTATACTAAAGAGATCATGTAAAATGGTAAAACTCTCACCTGTAAAAAAAAAATATTCAACTCAGCTCTGTTTGTAGAGGTAAAGAATTAGAAATTAAGGGGATGCCCATCAGCTGGTGAATGGCTAAATAAATTGTGCTATATGTATGTAATAGAACACAATTGTTCTTTAAGAAATCACAAGGTGGGGTGGTGGTTAGGTTGTGCAGTGGATAGAGCACTGGCCCTGGAGTCAGGAGTACCTGAGTTCAAATCTGGCTTAGACACTTAATAATTACCTGGTTGTGTGCCCTTGGGGGAACCATTTAACCCCATTGCCTTGCAAAAACCTAAAAAAAAAGAAAAAGAAATCACAAGGGACGGGGTGTCAGAAAAGCCTGGAAATATTTGCATGACTTGATGCTGAGTGAGATGAGAAGAACCAGAAGAGCATTATACACACTAACAACAACATGGGATGATGATCAACCCTGATGGACATTCTCACTCCATCAGTACAATAATAAGGGACAATTTTAGGGGATTTTGAGGGAGAATACCATTTGTATCCAGAGAAGTTTAAATTGTAGCATTTAAATGAAGACTAAGACCTATTGCTTTCAGTTTTAAGATTTCTTATGTAATATGTGTTTGCTATCACTAATGATTTCTTTCTTCCATTTGGAACTGATTCTTCTCCCACAACAAGTTTAATTTGGATCTATACTTATCATGGATGCAAATGTAAAGCCTATATCAGATTGTCTTCTGCTGGGGGGAAGGGGGAGAAGGAAGGAAGGGAGGGAGGCAGAAAAATTGTAACACTCAAAACCTCACCAAAAATGTAATTGGAAATCAAATAAAATATTTATATAATAATAAAAAAGAAAATAATTCCTTAAAATATAAATTGGAGCAAAGAGAAACTGATGACATGATGAGAAATCAAGAAATAATCAAAACCAAAAGAATGAAAAACTAAAAGAAAATGTGAAATATCTCATTAAAAAACTGCTCGGGAACACAGTTCCAGGAAAGATAACTTAAAAATTATTGGGATATCTGAAAGCCAGGATCAATAAAAGAGCCTAGAAATTAATTTCAAGAAACTATTAAGGAAAACTGTTCTCATATTATAGAAGCAGAGAATAAAATAGAATTTGAAATAATCTACCAATCACCTCCTGAAAGAGACTGCAAAGCCAGGTCTAGGAGAAGATATTGCAGAAAGAAACAATTCAAATATCATGGACCCACAGTAAGGATAGCACAAAATTTAGCAGTTTCTACATTAAGGGATAGGAGTTCTTAGCATATAAGATTCAGAAAGCAAAAGAGTTTGAATTATAACCAAGAATCAATTACCCAGAAAAACTGAACATACTCTTTCAGGGAGAAAAGATGGATATTCAATGAAATAGGGGACTTTCAAAACTTTCCTGATGAAACAATAAGAGCAGAACAGAAAATTTGATCCTCAAATATGAGACTCAAGTGAAGCATAAAAAGGTAAACAGGAAAGGCAAATCATAAGGTACTTACTGACTTTGGCCTGCATGGGAAAATGATACTGATAAATAATGAACGTTCTCATTTATTAGGACAATTATCAGAATCATATTTAGACAAGGCACAGGTGGGACCTGAATCTGAAGGAGAAATATATTGAAAAGATGGAGTTAATTAGTGATAGAGGAATGTTCTAAGAGAAAGGGAAAGAGGGAGATAGAATATGTTAAGTTATTTCACATAAAAGAGGTAAGAAAAAACTTTGTCAGTGGAATGGAGTAGGAGAGATAGAAAAGGGAGTAAGTGAGCCTTGACTCAGAGGGTGAATAACACAAACACTCAATTGAATTTAGAAATATATCATACCCTAGAGGAAAGTAGAAGGCGAAAGGGATGGGAGAAATTTGGGGGGGGATGTTAGAAGGGATGGAAAATTGTAGGAGGCATAGTCAGATGCAAAAAACTTTTGAGAAGGGATGAGGTGACAGGAGAGGAAGAATAGAATAAATAGATAAGTAGGGGAGGATAGAATAGGATGGAGCAATATACAATTAGCTTTCATAACTATTGAAACAAGTTTCCTCTGATAAAGACTGATTTATCAAACACTGAGAACTGAGTCAAGTTTATGAAAAATAAGATCAGTTTTCAGATGAGGTTATCAGTGCTATCTATTTAAATCATTTTTTAAAAAATATCCTAACTCACTATTCAGAGGAGAAATGTTAGTTGGAATAATTCTGAGGTCCTACCTTATAACTATTGGATTCTCAAAGAGGACAGATAGAGAAAATTACAAATATTGGAGATGATGTAGGAAAAAAATTAAACACTAATGTTGTGTTGGAGAAGTTGTGAAATGATTCAACAATTCTGTAGTCATTTGGAATTATTCCCAAAGGGCTATGTTCTTATTGCTTGATGTAGCAGTGCCACAACTAGGTCAATATTCTAGAAGAGATTAAAAACAGGAACGAAAATGACCTATGTATATAAGGATATTTATAGCACTTCTTTTCTTGACAAGGAGCTGAAGATTGAGAAGATACTTATTGGTTGAGGAATGACTAAATAAATTGCAGCATGTGATTATGATGCAATGCTAATCCGTTATAAGAAATGATGAACAGGATGCTCTCAACAATAAAAAAAAATTTACATGAGCAGATGTAATGGGAAATGTACTATATACAAAGTAAAGGCAATGTTGTAGGATATTCAACTGAGTATGACTTATCTTTCTTCAGCAATGCCATGACCCAAGACAACCCTGAAGGGCTTATAATAAAGAATACTATCCATCCCAAAGACAGAGCTGATGGTATCTCAATACAAATTGAAGTAAACTTCCTTTTTAAACTGAATTTTTTTTTAAGATTTCTCTTTTCTTGAGTGGCAGAGTGATATTATGTTTGCTTTTATAATATGACTAATATAGTAATGTCTTTCATGACTACACATTTATAACCTATATCAAATAAAATACTTTGTCAATGAGGGAGATTGTGGGAGGGAGAGAATTTGGAACTCAAGGTTTCAAAATTGAATGTTGAAACTTGTTTTTTTTTTTTTGCATGTGGCTAGAGAACAATAAAACAAAGTAAAAGAAATAAAATAAAAATTTTTAAAAAGTAAAAAATAAACACTAATTACTTTATCATGAAATTCAGTATCTATTAGAAGCATGAATAAACAAACTGTTAAATAAACCAACCTGAGTTCAGGAAAATGTCAGAAAATACCGATCAATTCACAAGGACAGTCCAGTGTCAACTGTTACTATAGCACCAATATTCATTTCAGTGGGATTACTGTTGCTATTCCATCTCCTAACAGTAGAAATACAGTCTAATTAACCTTAATGAATTTTGTAATGGCAATCTTTTAGCTCCTAAATAAGCAGAAAATTTAGATAAATGTTTGAAAGTCTATGTTCTCCCCCCCCCCCACTGCTTCCTCAAATTTCAGCTTCAGAAAAAATGCCTGATATTAGTGACAGCAATGTACAATAACTGACTGGACAATTTAGGTTTATGTCCCACAAACAGATGGCTTCCTGATTATTCATATTTGTGATTTCATTTTTAAAGGCATTGCACACACACTGCTGTTTCAATCAGCAAGGCATTTACCTCCCTATTTAGGAGGTTAATTATGTAAACTTTGAAGAGCTTCTTGCCAAGATGAAGATTCAAAACTGTCAGTTTTTGAAAGTCAGTACTTTGAATGTAGTCCCCGACTTTGTTCTTACCCTGCATGTTATTGTAAAAATAAAATTATCATTCAGATGAGACATAATACATTAGTGACTTAAAAACATGCTGTCTAAATTACAATTTCATTCAAAAATTTTAACAGCCCATTTCTTCTTTTTGAACCTCAGGAAAACATATAAATATACCCTTCTTAACTAGAAAAAGGGGGAACTTATTCTGATCCAGAGAAAGGATTCAAATTATACCTTCCTGCACAAAACTTTAGAGGAATTGAGAGAGAGGATTACACTACCTTGAAATTCAGTCCACATGAAGATAACTAATGAGTACATGTATATTCAGTTTTGGCTTTGAAATTTTCCTAAATGATTTCGAATCTCAAAATATGACATCTTTATTTCTGGAGATTCTTTTGAATTGTACCTCAGCTGAAATATAAATTCTGATTCAGCCCTTTATTTTTACTCCGTGTGTCTGTCTCAAGATATTTTATTTATGTGAAGAACATGGTATTGGATTCTGGTTTTAAAATTATTCTGCTTCCTGCCTCTGTTTTAAGGGTGAGTTCATCCCATTTACATTCACAGTTATGATTAATAATTGATTATTTTCCTCCATTCTATTAACCCTTTTTATCCTTCTCTTACTCTCTTTTTATCCTTTCCTTCCCTCAAAATCTGATATACATTTAGAAACACACTCCCTTCCTGATTAATAATCAACTTATACTTCTCTCAGTCCCCCCCTCCATCTTCTATCACCTGTTTTCCTCCTCTCCTATTTCTCTGTAGGGTAAATTGGATTTCTATATTAAACTGAGTATTTTATTTCCTCTTTGAGCCAATTCTGAAGAGAGAAAGTTTCAAATATCAACTGTCTGCATTACTCTCATTTTCCCCTGTATTATAAAAAGCTCTTCCATTTGAACCTCTTTTATATGATATACTTTTATCTATTCTTCTCCTTTTCTCTTCTCCCAATGCATCCCTATTTCTCTTTCCCTATTTTTAAAAATCATCCTATCATACTCATCTCATACTTTTGTCTTCTGCCTAGTGTGTATCTTTTTACTGCTTCCATGATAAAATTCTGAGGAGCTAAAATTATCATTTCTCCCATATAGAAATCTACTGACATTATTGATTTCTTTATGATTTGTCTTTTATGTTTACCTGCTTTTTTGCTCCTCTTGAGACTTGTAATTGAAAACAAAATTTTCCATTCAGCTCATGTGTTTTCATCAGGAATGCATGAAAGTCCTCTTTTTCACTAAAATCCATACCATACTCATTTTTGCTGGACAGATTATTTTTGGTTGCAATCCTAATTCCTTTACTGTAATCCAAATGCTCCAATTATTTAATATAGAAGTTACTAAATCTTGGGTGATCTTGTGTTTGAATTATTTCTTTCTGGTTGCAATGTTGAATTTCCCTTTTACCTTGGAGCTCTGGAATTTTTCTGTAATATTCCTGGGAGGCAAAGAAAGCAAAAAAAATGGGTAAAGAAAAAACTGCAATCCAATAAAATGCAACTGGCTATATCTCTGCTGGCCCCAGGAGAAACATTCTCATAACACTCAAGAACTGTAACTCTATGAGAGAGAATATATTTAGTGAGAAGTCATGGATACTCATGACTTATTTGTGACTCTGATAGAATGGTTTAAAAACATCATTTCCTTGAAAAGGGAGGACAGTAAAGAGACGGGAGGATGGAGGATATTAAATGGGGCAAATCATATTACATAAAGAGGTAAAAAGAGCCTATTGCAATAGAGGGGAAAAGGAAAGAGGTAAGAACCATCTGAATCTTACACTCATCAGACTTGGCTTAAAGATAACATACAAATTCAGTTAAGTTGAGAGACTTTCTTCCTTTCAAGTATTAGAAGGGGAAAGGGGGAGGGGGAAGAAAAGAAGAACTAACAGAAGGAAGAAGGGGCAAAGGGAAAGGGGAATGAAATGGGAGGGGGTTGGATACAAGGGAGAAGACATACTGAAGATAATGATATTTAAAAAAATACCATGGAATATTGAAAAAAAGGTAAAATGGGGCAAAATATAAACAGAGGGAGGATATCATGGAGGGCAATAAAGGATTAGTAAGTATAACTTTGAATGTGAATGGGATGGACTCTCCCATAAAACATAAGTAAAGAGCAGACTGGATTCAAGAAGAACAGAATCCTACAATATGCTGCTTACAAGAAATTCATCTGAAGCAGATATATATATATACAGAGTAAAGGTAAAAGGAAGGAGCAAAGTAGATTTTGTTTCAGCTGAAGTGAAAAAAGCAGGACTAGCAATCCTTATCTCAAACAAAGCAACTGCAAAAATAGATCTCATTAAAAGAGATAAGAAAGGAAATTATAACTTCCTAAAAGATACCATAAACAATGAGGCAATTTAAGCACTAAATATGTATGCAAAACCTGGTATAGCATCCAAATTCTTAGAGGATAAGCTGACTGAGCTAGAGGAAGACATAGACAGCAAAATTCTACTGTGCCTCAAACTGTGCCTCTCAGATTTAGCTAAATCTAACCATAAAATAAACAAGAAGGAAGTTAAGGAGGTAAATAGAATGTTAGAAATCCTAGACATGATAGACATTTGTAGAAAGTAGAATGGGGATAGAAAGGAAAATACTTTGTTGTTTTCTGCTGTACATGGCACTTATACAAAAATTTACCATGTACTAGGGCATAAAAAAACTAATAAGCAAATGCAGACAGAAAGAAATAGTGAATACATCCTTCTCAGATCATAATGCAATAAAATAACGGGCCAGGGAGAGATAGACCTAAAACTATTTGGTAACTAAATAACCACATTTTAAAGAATGAGTGAATCAGACAACAAATTAAGAAAGAATTAATGATTTCATCCTAGATAATGACAATAAGGAGACAACATGCCAAAACTTATGGAATACAGCCAAGGCAATTGTCAGGGGATATATCATATCTTTAAATGCTTACATGAATTAATTGGAGAAAGAAGAAATCAATGAATGAAGCATTCAACTAGAAAAAAAATTAGAGAAAGAACAAATGAAAACTCCCAATTAAATACCAAATTAGAAATTCTAAAAATTAAAGAGAAATTAATAAAATCCAAAGCAAGAAAACTATAGAATGAATAAATGAAGGCAAGAATTGTTTTTATGAAAAAAAATAAAATTGATAAACTTCTCATTAATTTGATTTTAAAAAAGTAAATAGAAAACCAAAATTTCAGTATCATAAATGAAAAAATGAACTCACCACCAATGTGGAGGAAATTAACATAATGATTGGAACTATTCTGCTCAACTGTATGCCAATAAATTTGATAATCTAAGTGAGTTGGATGAATATTTACAAAAATATAAGTTGCCCAGGTTAAGTGAAGAGGAAATTAAATATCTAAATAACCCTATGTCAGAAAAAGAAATTCAACAAGCCATTATTGAACTCCCTATGAAAAAAATCTCCAAGACTGCATGAATTCACAAGTGAATTCTATCAAACATTTAAGGAACATCTGGTTCCAATTCTATATAAACTCTTTGGGGAAATATGTGAGGATGAAACTTTGTCTAACTCTTTCTATGACACCAATATTGAGAAAATTACAGATCTATCTCCCCAATGAATATAGTTGAAAAATCTTAAATAAAATCTTAGCAAAGTGATTGCAGCCAAGTTATTACTAGGGTAATATACTATGACCAAGCAGGGTTTCTCCCTGGAATGCAGGGTTGTTTCAAACCTATCAGAAATCACATGATTATATTAACAGATGCTGAAAAAGCCTTTGATAAAATATAGAACCCATTTCTACTAAAAACACTAGAGAGTGTGGGAATAAATGGATTGTTCCTTAGAAGGATAAGCATTTTCTACCTGAAACTATAAATAAGCATTATATGCAATGGGAATAAACTGGAGGCATGCCCAATTAAGATCAGGGGAGATAAAGGATGACTATTTTCACCACTACTAATCAAAATTGTGTTAGAAATGTTAGCTTCAGCAATAAGAGAAGAAAAAGAGACTGAAAGAATTAGAACTGGGAAGGAAGAAACAAAACTCTCACTCATTGCTGATGACATGATGATATACCTAGAGAATCCTAAAAAAATCATCTAAAAACCTAGTAGAGGGGTGGCTAGGTGGCGCAGTGGATAAAGCACCTGCCCTGGAGTCAGGCGTACCTGGGTGCAAATCTGGTCTCAGACACTTAATAATTACCTAGCCATGTGGCCTTGGGCAAGCCATTTAACCCCATTTGCCTTGCAAAAACCTAAAATATTAAAAAATAAAAATAAAAACCTAGTAGAAACAATTAGCAAATTTAGCGAAATCATAGGATAGAAAAATTTACCCTCATAAATGCTCAGAATGTCTGTATATTACTAGCAAGATGCAACAGCAAGAACTAGAAAAATAAATCCCATTCAAAGTATCTTTAAACAATATAAAATAACTGGGAGTGTACCTGCCAAAGCAGACTCAGAAACATAATGAAAATAAATACAAAAAACTTCCCACACAAACAAAATCAGGTTTAAATAACTGGGTAAATATCAACAGTTCATGGATAGGCTAAGCTAACATAATAAAAATGACAATTCTACCTAAATTAAACTACTTATTTAGTGCCCTACCACCCAGAAATCCAATAAATTACTTTAACGAGTTAGAAAAAAATTTTAAGTAAATTCATACGGAGAAATAAAAAGTCAAGAACTTCCAGAGATTTACTGAAAAAAGTGGAAAAGAAGGTGGCTTAGCCTTACCAAATCTAAAATTATACAATAAAGCATCAGTCATGAAAGCTATCTGGTATTGGTTAAGAGATACCATGGTGGATCAATGGAATAGACTAGGTGCAAAAGAGATAGCAGAAAACTATTATAGTAATCTGCTGTGTGATAAAGCCAAGGAGTGCAGCTTCTGGGATAAAAAATTTCTCTTTGATAAAAATTGATGGGAAAATTGGAAGTTAGAATGGCAGAAACTTGGATTAGACTAACATCTCACACCGTATACCAAAATAAGATCAAATTGGGTACAGGATTCAGAAATAAAAGACAATATTATAAGCAAACTAGAAGATCAAGCAATAGTTTACTTGTCAGATCTATGGAAACGGACACAGTTTATGACCAAGGAAGAGATGGAGAACACCATTAAAAACAAACTACATGGGGTGGCTAGGTGGCGCAGTGGATAGAGCACTGACCCTAGAGTCAGGAGTGCCTGAGTTCAAATCCAGCCTCAGACACTTAATAATTAGCTAGCTGTGTGGCCTTGGGCAAGCCACTTAACCCCACTGCCTTGCAAAAACCTAAAAAAATAAATAAACAAAATACTAGATAATTTTGATTACATTAAATTAAAAAGCTTTTGCACAGACAAAACTACTGTAACCAAGATCAAAAGAAGAGTAGTAAATTGAGAAACAATTTTTACAACCAGTATTGCTGACAAAGGAATAATTTCTAAAATATATAGAGAACTGAATCAAATTTATAAAAAAACAAGCCATTCCCCAACTGACAAATGATTAAAGGATATGCAAATACAATTTCCAGTTCAGTAAATCAAAGTGATCCATAGTCATATGAAAAATTTCATTAAATCACTACAGATTAAAGAAATACAAATTAAAGCATCTCTGAGGTAACACCTCACACCTCTCAGACTGGTCAATATGGCCAGAAAGACCAATGATCAATGTTAAAAGGGATGTGGGAAATATGGGATGCTAATATTGTTTGAGGAGCTGTGAACTCATCCAGCCTTTCTGGAGAGCAATTTGGATTTATTCCCAAAGGGCAACAAAATGTGCATACCCTTTGATCCAGCAATACCACTTCTGGATCTATACCCTAAAGAGATCATGAAAAAGGGTAAAAAAATCACTTGTACAAAAATATTCATAGCAGCCCTATTTGTGGTGGCGAAGAATTGGAAATTAAGTAAATGTCCATCATCTGGGGGAATGGCTGAATAAATGGTAGTATATGTATGTGATGGAACACTATTATTCTATTAGAAACCAGAAAGGATGGGAATTCAGAGAACCCTGGAAGGATTTGCATGAACTGATGCTGAGCAAAATGAGCAGAACCAGAACATTGGACACCCTAATAGCAACATGGGGGTGATGATAAACCTTAATGTATTTTCTCATTCCATCAGTGCAACAATCAGGAACAATTTTGGGGTATCTGAGATGGAGAAAGCATCTGTATCCAGAGAAAATATTATGGAGTTTGAACAAACACCAAAGACTATTACCTTTAATTTTTTTTAAAAAAGCGTTTTCTTATTACATTATTTTGTTATCTCTTATATTTTATTTTTCTCTCATCATATTCAACTTAGATCAATGTATACTATATTAACAAGGTAAAGACTAACAGACTGCCATTTGTGGGGGTGTGGGGAGGGAAGCCAGATTAGGGGGGGAATCGCAACACTCAAAATAAATAAATGAATGAATGAATGAATGAATATAACTAGGCATTTTTTTAGAGCTTTGGGTTAATCCAATAATTTTTAAAAGTATCTCATCCTCAATCTAATTTTAGGTCATCAGTTTTCCCCATGACATATTTAATATTTTCTCCTTTTTTCTCTTTGATGAGTTTTTTTGTTATTTAATGTTATCTCATGTAATCATTAATTTCCAATTTCCAAATTCCAATTTTTCAGGTATTATTTTCTTTAGTGAATTTTTGTGATCAGTTGTTTTTCCTGTGGCCAGATCTGCTTTTAAGGTATTCATCTCTTCAGGAAATATTGTGCCAACTTTATCATTTGACCAAATATGTATCTTAAGCTATTATTTTCTTTAGTATTTTTGTTCATCTTTTACCAAGGTACTGACTCTCCTTCCATAATTATCTTGCACCACTCTCATTGAGTTACCCAGTGAAATTTTTCCTTGGCCCCATTTATTTGGTTTTTAACATTCTTTTTATATTTTTTCCAAGAATTCTTTTTGGGTTTTTATCCAATTCACACTTCTATTTCCTTTTTTCCTCTTAAAACCTCTGATATCATTGTCTTTTTCTGCATTTGTATCTTGATTCATCCTATCGCATAGTGATTTGCTATAATCAAAATCTTTTTCTTGCTGTTGTGGTCATTTTTTCCAGTCTGTTTCTCCTTAAAGTTGGTTTCTGATCCTCTGGTATAACAAAATCAAATTAAAACAAATAAAAAGAAAAATTTGATGGTATCCCATAGAATCATAGAATCCCAGAACCTCAGAATTTGAGGCGAAGTTAAAGTCATCTAGACTAACCTATCTTTGAACAGGACACCTTTAAGTGACCTGAAGCAGTGACTCAATCTCCATTTGAAGATGTTCAGGGGAGGGTATCCACTATCTCAAGAAGCAGTTCATTTGCCCATCAATTGTGGAATGGCTGAACAAGTTATAGTACAGGGATACTATGTAATATTATTGTTCTATAAGAAGCCATAAATGGATGAACTCTAGAAAAGCATGGAATGAGTTCACGGACTTGAGTTGAACAAAACCAAGAGAAGAATGTACATATCTACAACACTGTGAGATGCTTAACCTTGAGGGAAGCAGTTCCTCTCAGAAATTCAGAAAACTAGGACAACCCTAGGAGACTGGCTATGGACAATGTTATCACCATTCAGAGGAAAACAAACAAAACAAAACAAAACAGAAACCAACAGTTCAGAATCTGATAATACTTTATAAGAATTATTTCTTATGCATCTCTTTCCCTTAATCCTAATTTCTTATACTGAACATAACTAATCTCTAAACATGTTTATAGAATATATGTCTGTATATTGCTAACCTGAGTATTCACCCCTGAGGGGAGGGATTGGGAAGGGAAGGTTGAAGGAAATTTTGTAAATTACAAATATACATGTGCACATGAATGAAAAACAAATAAATAATAATTTTTAAAAAAGATGAATTTCATTCTACTCTGGGATAACAATCCTTATGCTAAGGGACATTTTCCTTTGTCTCCTTATTCCTGTACTAAGGACAAGAAGGAAAAAAAAGAATCCACTCTTTCTCATTGTTGTTGTTCAGTCATTTTTGTCATGTCAAATTCTTTGTGAGCTCATTTGTGGTTTTCTTTAAATGCTAGAGGAGTGTGTCATTTCCTTCTCCAGCTCATATGACAGATGAGGAAACTGAGACAAACAGTGTTGAATTACTTGTTAAGGGTTCCACAACTTGTGACTGAGGCCATATTTAAATTCATAAAGTGTACTCAATGCACTAAGCCACTCATTTGACCCTTCACTTCTATTACAAGCTTGAAAATTCGTGAAGCTGATCAAATTCATTCTATCTCCTCACTTTTTTTTCCTCCATAACTTCCTGGCACTTTCAAATGAAATCAATATGTGATTGTCTCCATTTTTTTGCTTCCTTATTGTCCTCTTCCAAACAGGCTCAAGCTTATCAGGGGCTTTCCTAAAATGTAGCATCAGATACTGAAAACAATATTCTAGATGCTGTATTTTTGAGGTGATACACTGGATGGAGTGCTATACCTGAAGTCAGAGAGGCCCTGAGTTTAAATCCAGCCTCAGAGTTTACTAGTTATGTGACCCTGGAAAAGTCTTCTGACCTCTTTCAGTCTCAGTTTCCTCATTTATAAAATGGAGCTAAAAATAGAACTTGACTCCCATGATTGTGCTGAGAATCAACAAAGATAATATTTAAGTATTTAGCAAACTTTAAAATACTACATAAATGGTAATTATAGTTAAGTATAAATAGGACCAAAACTATATATATCTCAATAAAGGCTAAGGCAACATTAGTGTTTTTAGTATATATTGTCTGTGATTGAGGATACAGTTCACTAAACTACTACATTTTTTCCCTTTTCTTTTCTTTTCTTTTTCCTTTTTTTCTTTTTGGTAAGGCAATGGGATTAAATGACTTGGCCAAGATCACACAGCTAAGAAGTTATTAACTGTGTGAGACAGGATTTGAACACAAGTCCTCCTGGCTCTAAGGCTGCTGCTCTATCGACTTCACCACCTAACTGCCCCCCACCACATTTTTTTCGCATGAAATTTGTTTGCATGTGTTCTTAATGTATAACTGATTCTTTGAACTGGCATAGTATTTCAAGTTGATCACTGTTGAATTCTATTCTATTATTATATTCAAGTCATCATTCTATCCTGTAATGATCTTGTTGACTTCTGTATCTGTCTGAAGTAGTTAGATGACACAGTAGATAGAGGATGGATAGGAACCTGATCTGTTCTAGTTGTGTGACTCTCTTGTTTTTGCAAGGCAATGGGGTTAAATAATTCGCCCAAGGTCACACAACTAAGTAATTATTAAGGGTCTGAGGCTGGATTTGAACTTAGGTCCTTTTGACTCCAGGACTAGTGCTCTATCCACTGTGGCACCTAGTTGTGTAACTCCTGAGAAATTCACTTAATCTTCTGTTTCTGTTCCCTCACATATCAAATGGATAATAATCTCAGTTTTTCCAAGTTTGGTTGTAATGATTAAATTTTATATTATTTGTAAAGTACTTAGAATCACATTAGGTACATTGTAGGCATTGTATAAATGCTTATTTTTTTCCCTTCTCCTTTCTTCCCTTTATTCAATATGCTAATTACCTTCCATGTTCCTGTTTGAATAGAGGCCAAATCAAAGAAGCTGAAAATTTTAGCATGTCCATGCTTTTTTTTTTTCCCTTAGGCTTTTGCAAGGCAAACGGGGTTAAATGGCTTGCCCAAGGCCACACAGCTAGGTAATTATTAAGTGTCTGAGACCGGATTTGAACCCAGGTACTCCTGACTCCAGGGCCGGTGCTTTATCCACTACACCACCTAGCTGCCCCATATCCATGGTTTTTTAAGACATTTTCAAAAGCTGTAAAGTACCTTGCCCTATATGCAAGTCATATCTTCCCTATTCTTTAGCATAGTACTTTCCCCACAAAAAAGTACTCAAAAACCATGAGGGATAGTAGATTTATCTTTTTCTAGATCTCATAAGAGATGGTAGTTCTTGCTTTTCTAAATCTTACAATGCTGTATAGGCTGGTCAAAATAATCCAATGAGCCAAAGTGAGTGGTAGTGTCTTCCATGGCAATATGTTGCAGAATAGTCATTACAAGCTTTTGGAATGGCCTCTAGTTATCTGCAGTATTAGAATAAAACAGGTGCCAGACTTGACAAAATATGAGGGCTCAAACAGTATCATTAAATAGGAAGCACTATTGAAATAAAAATGCAAAGAGTAAGTCCATTTTCCATGAAAAATTAACTTTTACGGGAATATAATTAAGACCAGTTTAACCAAGACTTACTTTATTTCAAAGAGTCAGACCAATCTTGTCTGTTGAATGCCTTCTTAGTGACAATTGAAAAGTAAATATGTGTTCGGCTGAATAATTTATCTGTGTCTCCAATGAGCAATTTTGTAGATGTTTTCTGGAACAAGCTTTCCTTTCATAAAGCCATTTTGATCAGGATGAATAAGTACTGCCAAAATTTCATTTAGCCTCATTGATAATGGTTTTAATGCCTGTATTAAAAAGGGAAATGGGTCTATAATCAGTAAGATGAGCTATCTTATTTTTCTTTAGAATATCAGTAATCAAATCTGTTCTCTTCTTTTTCAAAAGCCAACCACTGAATAATGTTTCTGAGGTGGTACAGTCCTGGAAAGAAATAGCAGGATAAAATCTACAAGGAAATTTGTATCCAACTCAGAGGAAAAAAATGAAATTTCAGTAATATAAGAGGCCAAAATGAAAATGTAGCAATATAAGAGCCAAAGGAGGACTACTTCCTATCTGGCAATGTGTTTTTTGGGGGAAATGCCTTCAAAGAAGATGGTATTTTGCAGTCTTTTATTACTTTGTAAATTAAATGTAATAAAGTAACATCTGAGGACATACTGGTATCTTTTTAGGAGTCCTGGAAGCTGTTTGGAAATTGAGTGTCTTTTGTCCTGAAGATAAAATATTCCTACTTGAACTAATCAAGGGTGTCTGGGATACAAGTTTGTCAGAACATCATCATATGAGCAGGTAAGAAATGAGAAGGATTAAGGAAGACATGGTTACTCATTTCAAGTATTTAAAGAAATTTTCATTTCATAAGGAAGTCAAGATATTCTGTATAATTCTACTGGGGATAGAAAAATTACCAGGAGGCATCCATCAGTTCAGTCTAGGAATGACCTTTCTAACAGTTAAAACTATCCAACTACAAATTAACTGCTTTGTGATATTTTGAACTCCTCATTAGTTAAAAAAAATTCAAGCAAAGTCTGGATAATAATTTGTAAGCTATATTGTAGGAGAGATTTCAGTTCTCTTGCTGTCTAGTCATATTGTCCCTTTTATTATTCCTCTTTTACCTTCTCCCATCTCTTCTTATTTGTGCCCTTATACTTGCTATACTCCAGTTCTTGGAATAGCAATTTCCTTCAATACTGAATTCAAGTGCTATATTGTATTAAGACATATCATCTCCATGGCTTCTATGGCCTTTACCCTTTAACTAAGATTACCTTGGTTATCTTGTATCTTTGTTGTGTATATATGTCTGCCATATGTGTGCTATACACACACACACATATACACATATACACACACATAAGTAGATGATATTGATAATCATATCCATATCTATATCTAAACTCATTGGTCCTCACACCAAACCTGAAAGGGAAGCCTATTATTCTCTCATTATACAGATGAGGTTACTGAGACTTGCCCAGGGTCATAGTGGTAATGTATGAAGTCACATTTTAACTCAGCTTTTCTTGATGCAAGGAATATAAACTACTTGATGAAAAATTTGTTTCATTTTTGTCATATCCCTAGCACAGTAACTATCTCAGAGTAAGCATTATATAATTGTTTGCTAATAGAATAATTTTATCCTGCAAAAAAGTGATATGACATTTTTGGTGTATGGTAGACCTTCTTTCATCTGTCTTTCATGTCCTTGGGGGGCATACCTAGTAGCAGTATTTCTGAGTCAGATTAAACATAATCACATTTCACTTCTTATAATGAAAATAATAATAGTAGTGGTAGTAGGATCAGTGTTTGTCTTCTCATTCAGTGATGTGCTGATAATTAACTTGTACCTTAAGCGGAAATCACATTTAGAAGAATAATATATTCCATTCTGGAAGTTATAGTAGCAAATTTACTCATAAGCATTAAGTAGAAGCATTGGCCTAGGGGCTTAATTAGTTTACCCAATCATAAGTGATGGTTCAGTTTCCAAAGTTATTCCCTATCTTTACCATGTGCTCCTGGGGCCTATAGAATATCATACTCGTTTATAGATGGAAGACTGTGACTGAGAATTTTTTTTTTATCATTTGCTGTCCCTTAATTTAAATTCAATTATATTAAAGTTAAATGTTTTGCTCTGATTTATAGTCCTGCCTAATAGAATGCAGAAGGTGGTATAAGATTATCTAGAAAAATCCAAAATGAAGTTGGGGTAACAGGGGGATCTAAAATTATATAGGATTGTAGCTATCTAATATTCTGTCCCCTTGTCTCTACTCATAGGACCACCTATCTCAAGGCCCCATCTTTACTCACTTGATGTACTGAAATAGCCTTCAAACCACAGTCCCAATTTCACTCATCCTTCTTACAGTCACCAGAATACTTTTCCTAAAGCATATCTTCTAAGCTATAAATTCCCACATTCAACAACCTTTAATAACTCCACAGTGATTTTTAAAAATATAAGCATCCATTGATTGTTTAAAACCCTGCTCATTTTGACTTATTTACAAATTTGTTTCACTTACATCCTTTCATTCAATTTATGTGCTTGCCAACCTGAATAATTGTTTTATTTCCTGAACTTAACTATATCTGATGCTGGAATGTTCATATTCATTACTGACACTTTGTTTCCTGAACTTCACTCTGGGTTTATCTTCCACTAGAAATCTTTTGTAATACTCCTAGATACAAGTTTCTCCCACTTTGAATCATTTATTACTTAAATATCTGTGTATAGATCTTCCAATTGAACGTAAGTTCAGAGAGGGAAAGGAATGTTTGTGTGTGTGTTTGTGTGTGTGTGTGTGTGTGTATGTGTGTGTGTGTTTTCATGTCTTTCTATTTTCTTGCTCATAATATTGTATTGCATATGTTATGAATGAATGAAAAGGAATATTTAATATGTATGTAGTATATGCTAAGCAAACAACTCTAGGCTTTCTGATCCATATCTGTCCACTGGACCCATATACCTCCAGAGGAGAAAGTGAGACATGATTTTGCACAGGACCCCTCACTCAAATCCAATTCATACGCATTAAATGGTACGAACCTCCCTCATGTCATGGTCTTCCTCCAGAGTGAAACATTAACATCATCATCATCATCATCATCATCAACACGATGTGCTAAGAACTGGGAATACATACAGAAATTTTGAAAAATTTCCTTCTTTCCAGAAACTTCAAATTTTATTTTAGGACTAAATACAAAAATTGGAAAGTCTAGACATCCAGAAGAGGCTGTGCTAGTATAAAAAGAAACAGGGTCAGGAGACTTAAGGTCACATATTTGGTTCATACAATAGTGTTAGGAGATTCCAAGGTATAAAACTGTATGATCTTAAGAAAAATAGAAAGAGAAGAGAAGTCCTAGTGGTCCCCCAAATTAACAATGGATATTTATAAAATATCATCTCATTCAAAGAGTGTCAGGACTTGACTACTTGTCACTTCTTCCTATTGATCCAATCATCTAGAATATATACTTTTCTCCTGGGGAAGTAGGGAGAAGAGGGAAAAAAAAGGGAAAAGCCAGTGGTAGTGGGTCTTCTTACTACTCAGGTCTCCCAGATCATTGCTTAATAAAAACAAATTACCTTGTTAGTTTCCTTATATCAAAGAAATTACCTAAAGCAGAGATTTTCATACTAAAGAATTATCTAAAACAGGGACTCAATATTTTTTAAAGCTAACAATACCTTGGGAATGAAACTGAAATATATAGACTCCTCAGAATAATGTTTTAAATTCTTGAAGTGCTTTAAATAAATTAAAATATGTAAGCAAAATAAATTATATTGAAATGCATTTGATATATATGATATTGTATCTCAAATAATATTGTGTTTCATATACTTAAATATATATACAAATGTGCATTGTTGTTTGTTGTTTAGTCATTTCAGTTGTGGCAGGACCTTCTTGAACCCATTTGGGTTTTTATTGGCAAAGATATTGAAGTTTTTTTTAACATTTCTTTCTCCAGTCCATTTTACAGATAAGGAACTGAGGCAAACAGAGTTACATGACTGTTCCAGGGTTACAAGGCTAGTAAGGGTGTAATATCCAATTTGAACTCATGAAGATGAGTGTCCCTGATTCCAGGTACAGTGCCTTAAACACTGAACTATCTACCTTTCCATATATATGAAATATATATGTAACATATATGTGCTATATGGTGCCCCAAAACTCTTAATGAAGTTTTAATATTTAATTGATTATAGCAACATTCAGACTTTATGTACATATACAAATACACACACACACACACACACACACACACACACACACACACACACACAAATAGTTAACTGTCCTGCTTGTATTTGGATAGCCATGCAAAAATGTATCAGAGGAAAAATCCAAATATTTCTGCGTCCAAAGACAATTCTCCATTCCATGAACATTTTCCTTCTTAACAACAGTCCCGTTTTAGCGATTAGTCCATTATGGTTTAGGGAGAATAAATGACTTGTTTATGATTAAATAGCTAATTAGTGTAAGATTGAAAATTTGACACAGGTAACTTTTGAATCTGATTCATAAACCCTTTCCAATATTCTACATGAATTCATTTATATATTCAAGTGATAATTATTCTGGAACATTTTATAAAATAGATGCAGCTGAAGCTATCAATTTGGGAGAGTATAGAATTTACAGAGATTAGTTTTTCTACCTTGCCAAATAAAAGGTTTTTTGTAGCAAATTTGTGCCTTATCTTACAGTCTACTAGCTCTAGACAGTCCCAAGGTGATACAATTCATAAATGGTAAACTTTGAATTAGAATCATTTTTTAAGTCTCTGCAGTTTTACATGCTAAGTTTAGTCCAAAGAAAACTGGTCATAACAATCCATTTGATACTCATTCTCTATTCTGTATTATCCCTGCCTACCATTCATTTTAATGAAAGAGTTGGGTTGAGTAAAAATGATTCAGTTTATCTGATTCAATGTAAATTTTTTATATACAGCACTGTGAGTTTCAGACAATCAAAATATGGAACATTTTTCTCAATGTTATTTGTAAAGCCACAAAAACCCAAATTAATTCAATATTGAAAGAAATCTTATTGCAGTGAGAGAGAGCCTTGCGTTGGAAAGGAGACAAAATGGGTTCAGATCTCAACTTAGTTACTTATCATGTATGTGATCCTAATCAAATAACTTCCTCTCTCTCGACTGCAGCTTCTTCATTTGTGAAATTATAGGGTTTCATTAGATCATTTTTAAAGACTCTAAGAGACAAAATGTTTTAGGATTCATTCAATGTTCAGTACTCAACTGATTCTACTATATTAGCTTAATCATAGAACTAGAGCTATAAGGATCCTAAGAAAACATCAAGTTCAATATCCTTATTTTGCAGATGAGGAAATGGAGATCAATAGAAGATGTTACTTGCTCAACAGCACATAGAATTAGAGTACTCATTTAAACACAGATCCTAGCCAATTAAATAGAAAGAGCTGCAGAATCTCCCAAAAGAATATCTAGGGGAACACATTGTTAATACAAGGGAGTAACAATGTTCTGGCAGTCTCAAGGAGATTGTCTTCCATGAGATCTAGAGGTTTTCAATAGAATTGAGTTCATCTTGGTCTCATTGAATATGAAGTAACTCTCTGAATCTGACAAGCTACTGATATATTTGAAAATTTAATTTTTTTGATGAAATAGGGATAACTGCTGTTTCTGTAGTTAGGGGATTTGATTCTCTTTTTCAGTCTCTTTAATTGTCTTCTGTCCTCTCATTTGTCATATTTTACAAGAAAAGCACAGTATGTGGAAGTTTTATTTTTTTTTCAAAAGGTATGTTGGATACCAAAAAATATCTAAATGGTATTATTTAAAGACACTATGGTTTAAAATTTCAATTTCATATTGCCCAAGTTAATTTGAACTGTTTCATTTAAATAAGACATGTTAAAAATAATTGTTTTTAAGATCTGAAGATAGTCTCTAAAAGCTGAATTTATTTATTTACTAGAAATTTTTATTTTTTTATGGAAATGGGGTTAGGTAACTTGCCCAAGATCACTCAGCTAGATAATTATTAAGTGCCTGAGTTTGAATTTGAACTCAGGTCCTCCTGACTCCAGGGCTTGATGTTCAATCCACTGAACCACCTAGCTGCCCACTGTAAAAGGAGAATTTGAAAAGAGCAGTGCTCTGAATAAAGTGCATATTGAAATTGCTTTATTATGCAAGGAAATAAAGATAATCTTTCAAAAAATTGCTTCAGAAGAATTTTCATAAGTTTAGAAAGATATATAGTCATACATATCTATGTGTATGTACATATGTATCATACATAAATATTCACATATATACTCATACATATGGTGAGTTTTGAGATTATATATAGTTAATTTCTCCTTTTAAATATATCTATTGTTTGTTTGTTTGTTTATTTATTTATATATTTTTGTTTTTACAAGGTAATGGGGTTAAGTGACTTGTCCATGGACCCCCAGCTGGTAAATATCAAGTGTCTAAAGCTTGAATTTTAACTCAGGTCTTCCTGACTCCAGGGGTCAATACTCTCTATCTACTGTACCACCAAGTACAAATATCTTGGTTTTTAAATAAATATTTTGTTCTAGTGAAGAAGTTCTTAAATGTTCTGTGTGTGTCATTTTTCCCTTTGGCAATCTGGTGAAGCCTATAAAGTTCTTCTCAGAATAATGTGCACAGAAGTAGTAAGAGAATTATAATTGCAACCACGATTTCCTTAAGAATCCAATAATGTTTTAACTATTGTCTCCTGATAGAAATGCACATTTTATATCACTTTGATTGGGGAAACTTCTTATAACACAGATGGCTTTAGCAATCAATATAAATCAATAGCTTTCATTTAAGCAAACAGTATTTGAGATTTCTTTATATATCAATTTTATATTTATCACCCCCCCGTTTCTTTTTTAGTTAAATAAGAAAGAAAAATAGACTTCTCATAGAATATTGCACATACAGACTTGGTCCTTTAAGTCAGAAATTTTGAGCAAATTTTGAGACTACCTGATACATAAATTTTCTATTACCCATTCATATAAGTTCTAAGTAACTCAATTCTTTCCTCTTATTTTAGCTCAGAGTTGGAGAACATTAGAAACCACTATGTCTATCTTCAGCCTGAACACTTTCCCAAAAACATTCCCCAACAAGGGCTCATTCATTTTTTTCTTACATACCTAATCCACTACTGGTCAAAACAATCCATTTCATTTTGAGGTTTCTCTAGTGGTTAGGAAATTCTTAACAATTAAGAGAATGTACAACAATTTTATACTATTTTTCAATATTTTATTATTGTCATAATGACTAGACCATTGCCTCTATTCAAAACAAAACAAAACAAAAAACAACCTAATTGTCAACCTTCACATATTAAAAATAATTAGCACATGATCATGAAATTAATTTTCTCACATGGAGCTGGTCAAAATAAAAAGTGTTTAGAAACCTAGAATTTACTATGAATATGGAGGATAAAAACGTACAAGAAAGACTAGGCATGGATAAAACAGAAAAAAAAAGTTCAACACAAGTGTAACTATTCTGGTCAGATGAAAGGATATAATTCTCAAGCATAGCTACAGCCTCATTTAATGACCCATTTCAGGGAGAGAAAGCTCTAGGATCTTTTATGCTCAGCATTTCAAATGCCTGCTCTGGTGATGGGAAAGTAAGATTTTTCTGAGTTCCTGCAGTCTATAATGAGACTTGTCTGGTATTTAAGTCCATACGAGAGCCTTCATTCTCTTAACACCTTTATTTTTTTCCCCTGAGATATTGTATTTAGCTTTTAGATGAATTTAAACCAGGTGAAAATGGAAATTTATTGCTTTCATGGGGCCAATCTCCAACTTCCTGGCAACATGAGCAAGTTCTGTTTTTTTTTTTTTTTTATTAAGAAAAATTACTTTAAAAAAATAATCTCCCATAGTGGAGAAAAGGTGTTTCCTTCACGGGAGCATTTACTCGCCCTCTCAATCCTGTGATAAAGTAAGCAACTACTAAATCAACCTCAGCAGGATTTCCACATTCTCAGAAAGAACGACTGATGGAAGTATATTCAAACAAAAGGTTTTAATACCAGACTAAAATAATATTACACATCTTTATATAATGTCTATGCAATGTCATCAGCAAAAGAAAGGAAGGTCTCTGGGGAAGGGAAAAAAAATTTTAACTTACACAAAAAAGTAGAATATTTGTCCATAATTTAAATAATTCAGTATTGTTGCCAAGTAAACCAGCCTTTACTAATCATCTGATATGTGCCTAGAACTGTGTTAAAGGATGAGGATAACAAAGAAAGGCATTAAAAATATTCTGCCACCTATAATGCCCCAAATAGTTATTTTTAAAGTAAGGTGATGGCAATCAAAGATAGTGACAATGTCATTCCATTGAAATAACCTTTACATATTCTACTTGTTCCTTTTCTACTTGCTACCAGGAAAAGTAGACACTCTCACTGTAGTACAATCTCACTAAGAAGGATAAAAGAACATGCTTCTCTACATTTTCACCTTTTTTGAGACTATATACTATGGAACTAACAACATAATAGATAAAGATATTTGTGTATAGATATTACAGATACTCATATATTTTAATAGATATTTTATTGTATTTTATTTTTTAATTTATTTTTATTAAAGATATTATTTGAGTTTTACAATATTCCCCCCAATCTTGCTTCCCCCCCTCACCATGGAAAGCACCCTGTCAGTCTTTATTTCCATGTTGTACCTTGATTCAAATTGGGTGTGATGAGAGAGAAATCATATCCTTAAAGAAGAGAAGAGAAGTCTCAGAGGTAACAAGATCAGACAATAAGATATCTGGTTTTTTTTCTAAATTAAAGGGAATAGTCCTTGCACTTCATTCAAATTCCACACCTCCTTACCTGGATACAGATGGCACTCTCCTTTGCAGACAGCCTAATATTGTTGCTGATTGTTGCACTGATGGAATGAGCAAGTCAGTTAAGGTTGAATATCACTCCCATGTTGCTGTTAGGATGTACAGTGTTTCTCTGGTTCTGCTTATCTCACTCAGCATCAATTCATGCAAATCCCTCCAGGCTTCCCTGAAATCCCATCCCTCCTGGTTTCTAATAGAACAATAGTGTTCCATGACCTACATATACCACAGTTTGCTAAGCCATTCCCAATTGAAGGAGGTTTACTTGATTTCCAATTTTTTTGCCACCACAAACAGGGCTGCTATGAATATTTTTGTACAAGTAATGTTTTTACCCTTTTTCATCATCTCCTCAGGGTATACACCCAGTAGTGGTATTGCTGGGTCAAAGGGTATGCACATTTTTGTTGCCCTTTGGGCATAGTTCCAAATAGCTCTCCAGAAGGGTTGGATGAGTTCACAGCTCCACCATCAGTGTAGAAGTGTCCCAGATTTCCCACAACCCTTCGAACAATGATCATTATCCTTTCTGGTCATATTGGCCAATCTGAGAGGTGTGAGGTGGTACCTCAGGGAAGCTTTAATTTGCATTTCTCTAATAATTAATGATTTAGAGAATTTTTTCTGATGACTATAGATTGCTTTCATCTCCTCATCTGTAAATTGCCTTTGAATATCCTTTGACCATTTGTCAATTGGGGAATGGCTTTTTGTTTTAAAAATATAACCCAGTTCTCTGTATATTTTGGAAATGAGTCCTTTGTCAGAATCATTAGTTGTAAAGATTTTTTCCCAATTTACTACATTTCGTTTGATCTTCATTATATTGGTTTTATCATTGCAAAAGTTTTTTTTTAATTTAATGGAATCAAAATCATCTAATTAGTTTTTGGTGATGTTCTCCAACTCTTCCTTAGTCATAAACTGCTCCCCTTTGCATAGATCTGACAGGTAGACTAGTCCTTGATCTTCTAATTTGCTTATAGTATTGTTTTTTTATGTCTATGTCCTGTAACCATTTTGATCTTATCTTGGTAAAGGGTGTGAGGTATTGGTCTTCCATACTAACTTCCGATTATCCCAGCAATTTTTATCAAAGAGGGAGTTGTTATCCCAATAGCCAGACTCTTTGGGTTTATCAAACAGCAGGTTATTATAATCATCTCCTGCTTTTGCAAATAGTCTATTCCACTGGTCCACCACTCTATTTCTTAGCCAATACCAAACAGTTTTGATAACTGATGCTTTATAATATAATTTTAGATCAGGGAGGGCTAAGCCACCTTCTTTTGCACTTTTTTTCATTAAGCTCCTGGTAATTCTTGACTTTTTATTTCTCCATATGTATTTACTTACAATTTTTTCTAACTCATTAAAGCAATTTTTTGGAATTTTGATTGGTAGGGAACTAAACAGAGAGTTTAGTTTTGGTAGAATTGTCATTTTTATTATATTAGCTCTACCTATCCATGAGCAGTAGATATTTACCCAGTCATTTAAATCTGATTTGATTTGTGTGAGAAGTGTTTTATAATTGGTTTCAAAAACATTCTGAGTCTGTCTTGGCAAATAGAATCCCAAATATTTTATATTGTCTGAGGTTACTTTGCATGGGATTTTCCTTTCTAGCTTTTCCTGCTGTTTCTTGCTAGACATATATAGAAAAGTTGAGGATTTATGAGGGTTTATTTTATAACCTGCAACTTTGCTAAAATTGCTAATTGTTTCCAGTAGTTTTTTTGGATGATTTCTTGGCATTCTTTAGGTAGACCATCATGTCATCTGCAAAGAGTGAGAATTTTGTCTCTTCCTTACCAATTCTAATTCCTTCAATTTCTTTTTCTTCTCTAATTGCTGATGCTGACATTTTTAATACAATATTGAATAGTAGTGGTGATAATGGGCACCCTTGTTTCACCTCTGATCTTATTGGGAATGCCTCTAGCTTCTCCCAATTGAATATAATACTTGTTGATGCTTTCAAATAGATACTGCTAATTATTTTAAGGAACAATCCATTTATTCATATAATCTCTAGTGTTTTTAATAGGTATGGATGCTCTATTTTGTCAAAATCTTTTTCAGCATCTATTGATATGATCATATGGTTTCTGATAGGTTTGTTGTTTATATAATTGAGTATATTAACAGTTTTCCTAATATTGAACCAACACTGCATTCCTGGAATAAATCCTACTTGATCATAATGTATTATCCTAGTGAGGACTTGCTGTAATTGTTTTGCTAAGATTTTATTTAAGATTTTGGCATCTATATTCATCATGGATTAGGTCTATAATTTTCTTTCTCTGTTTTAACTCTTCCTGGTTTAGGTAACAGCATCATATTGGTTTCATAGAAAGAATTAGGCAGAGTTCTATCTTTCCCTGTTTTTCCACAGAGTTTATATAGGATTGGAATCAATTGTTTGTTAAATGTTTGGTAGAATCCATCAGGTCCTGGAGATTTTTTTTTAGAGAGTTCAATAATGGCTTGTTGAATTTCTTTTTCTGAGATAGGGTTGTTTAGGTATTTAATCTCATCTTCATTTAACCAGTGCAACTTATATTTTTGTATATATTCATCCATTTCACTTAGATTATCAAATTTATTGGCATAGAGTTGGGTAAAATAATTTCCAATTATTACTTTGATTTCATCCTTATTTGTAGTTAGTTCACCTTTTTCATTTATGATACTAGTAAATTGGTTTTGTTCTTTCTTTTTTTAATCAAATTCACCAGAGGTTTATCAATTTTATTGGTTTTGTCATAATACCAACTTTTGGTTTTATTTATTAATTCAATACTTTTTTGCTTTCAATTTTATTAATTTCTCCTTTAATTTATTGATTTTCTAATTGGTATTTAATTGGGGATTTTTGATTTGTTCTTTCTCTAAGTTTTTGAGTTGCATGTTTATTTCATTGATTTCATCTTTCTCCAATTTATTTATGTAAGCATTTAGAACTATAATATATCCCCTGAGAATTGCTTTGAATGAATCCCATAGGTTTTGGTATATTGTTTCTTTATTATCACTTTATAGTATAAAATGGTTAATACTTTCTATAATTTGTTTTTTGGTCCACCCTTTTTTTAAAATGAGGTTATTCAGTTTCCAATTTGTTCTGAGTCTATATCTCCTTGGCCCAGTATTGCATGACTCTTATTGCATTGTGATTGGAGAAGGCTTTTATGTCCTAACACATGGTCAATTTTTGTATAAGTTCCATGTACTGCAGAGAAAAAGGTATATTCCTTTCTATCCCCATTCAGTTTCCTACATAAGTCTATCATATCTAATTTTTCTAACAATCTATTTACCTACCTAATTTCTTTCTTGTTTGTTTTATGATTTGATTTATCTAGATCTGATAGCGGGAGGTTGAGGTCTCCCACTAGTAGAGTTTTGCTGTCTATGTCTTCCTGTAATTCTTTCAGCTTCTCCACTAAGAATTTGGGTGCTGTCCCACTGTGAGCATATATATTCAATATTGAAATGACTTTATTGTCTATGGTTCCTTTTAGGAGGATAAAGTTTCCTTCCTTATCTCTTTTAACACTATCTATTTTTGCTGCTGCTTTGTCTGAGATAAGGATTGCTACCCCTGCTTTTTTTGCTTCAGCTGAAGCAAAATATATTTTGCTCCTACTTTTTACCTTTACGCTATATGTATCTCTCTGCTTCAAATGAGTTTCTTGTAATCAGCATATTGTAGGATTCTGGTTTTTAATCCACTCTTCTATTTGCTTACATTTTAAGGGAGAGTTCATCCCATTCAGATTCAAGGTTATGATTACTAATTCTTTATTGCCCTCAGTGCTATCTTCACTCTGTTTGTATTTTTCCTCCTTCCTCCCATTTTTCCATATTCCCCAGTATTTTGTTTCTGAATAACACCCCCTTCAGTGTGTTTGTCCTTCTATATCACACCCTCCCCTTTCTTTCCCCTTTCCCTTTTTCCCTTCACCTCCTTTTGTTATTTCCTCCTTTTCCCCCACTCCCCTTCCCTTTCTCCATCCTCCCCTCCTCTTTTCCCCTTTTCATACTTGAAAAGTTAGATGTTTTATAAGTTAACTGAGTATGTGTAGATTGACTTTAAGGCAAGTCTGATGAGAAGATTCAGGTCTTTCTCCTCTGCTCCCTTCTTCCCCTCTATTACCGTAGGTTTTTTGTACCTCTTAGTGTAATAAGATTTACCCCATTCAATCCCCTCCCTCCTCCAGTCTCTTTCCTGTCCCCCTTTTTAAGGAGGTAGTGTTTTTTAGATCATTCTAAGTCATAGAATATTCTGAGTGTCTGTCCATTCTAGTTCAGTATCTTCTATCAAATAGAGTCAAAATTCCAGAGAGTTATCAGAGTCTTTCTCCCAAGTGTGTTTAAAGCCAGTTACATCCCATTAGATAGCAGTCTCGTGGATAGATCATGAATGTCCATCATTTCTGGCTAGGTGTATTCTCTCTGTTAGAGTTACAATTCTCAAGATTTATGAGAATCTACCCCCACACCCACCCCCCATGCCATGCTGGGATATAGCCAGTTTCAACTTCCTGGATTGCAGTTTTTTTCCTTTTACCGCACCACCTCTTTTTTTTTTTTACCTTTTCATTGCATCTCTTGAACCTCCTGTTTGATGTCCAAATTTTCTATTTAGCTCTGGTCTTTTCATCAAAATTTTTTGGAATTATTCCAATTCGTTAAATGTCCATCTTTTTCCTTGAAAGAGAAGGCTCAACTTTGCAGGAAAGTAGATTCTTGGCTGCATTCCAAGTTCACTTGCTCTTCAAAATATCTTGTTCCAGGCCCTTTGATCCCTTAATGTTGATGCAGCCAGGTCATGAGTGATCTTTACTGTGGCTCTTTGATAGTTTTTTTTTTTTTGTTTCTTTCTGTTTGCTTGCAGGATTTTCTCTTTTATCTGATAATTGTGGAATTTGGCCACAACATTCCTTGTTGTTTTCATTTTAGGATCTTTTTCTGGTGGGGATTGATGTACTCATTCAATAATTACTTTGCCATCCCATTCCATGATATCAGGGCAGTTTTCCATCACTAGATCCTATAATATTAAGTCCAGGCTTTTTTTTCTCTTCGATGTTTTCAGGAAGTCCTATAAATTTCAGGTTGCCCCTCCTCGATCTATTCTTGAGGTCAGTGGTTTTGTTGATGAGGTATTTTATATGTGCTTCTTGCTGTCTCATGGAGTCATTAGTTTCTGTAGATTCCATTCTTGTTTTTGGGAGGAGTTTTCTTCATTAACCTTTTGCAACTCCTTTTCCAATTGGTCACTTCTACTTTTGAAAGAGCTTTCCATTTGACCAATTGAGGTTTTGAGAGAATTAATTTCATTTTGTATTTGCCCATTTGAGAATCTGAGAGAATTATTCTCATTTTGTATTTGTCCAATTGATGATCTGAGAGATTTATTCTTCTTTTGTGTTTGTCCACTTTTACTTTATAAGGGTTTGTTTTCTTGTTGCAAGGTATTAATTGTCTCTCCCAAATTTTTAAGCTCCTTCCTTATTTCTTCAAGGAAGTCTTTCTGTGCTGGAGACCAGATTGTATTCTCCTCAGTGGTTCCAGGTCTCTCTGAGTTGGGGTCTTTCCCTTCAGGAATTTTTCTATTGATCCACCTTTCCGCTGACCCTTCTTCATTTTGCTAAGACCTTGAGTTGTGCCGGGGCTGGTTCTCACTGGGGCTTGGTATTGCTAAAGGCTTTAGTCCCTGAGTGCAGTTTCCCTGGCTGGCCAGTAGGAGGTGCTGGCTGCTTTCTCTGGAGTGTCTGTGACCTTGGCTGAGGCCTTCTCTCTTTCTGTGAAGGGAGGGGTTGGAGCTATTGAATCATTTTGCCTTCAATCAATGGTAGGCTTTAACCTAGCCTGAGGTCATTCCTCAGGTGGGCTGGTTCTTCTGCTCACATACCTGGGCCTGAGGCAGAAGTTGTTTGCATTTGTTTGTTTGGGAGGAGGTCTGAGTTGTAATGGGACCAGAGGAGATCTCCTGCACCAGAACTCTTCTGCCAGCCCTGTCCCCAAGCTCCAGGGGGACAGCACCAACACTAGTGCCTCTGGTCCCCTGTGGACCCAAGACCTTGTCGTGCAGCCCCACTGCTGATCCAGCAGGTCCAGCTCTCAGGCTCTCAGACTCCTAGTTCCAATTCAGCTGTTAATCTGGCTGATCCGGGGCTGATCCTTCCTCTGAGCCTAGACTCACCTGCCTGAATTCAGCCAGAGCTGATTCTGGAGACAAATCCTGAGGTAGATGTTCTTTCTCCTGGCTTTTCTTTCTGGGTGCTGTGGGTCAGATTTCTTTTAAGAGGTTTGTTTCATGTGATAGATGGGGAAGAGATCAGGAGATTTTAGAACTGTGCCTGTCTTCTCTCCGTCATCTTGGTCGGAAGTCGATATTTTAGATAAAAATTTAGAAATATATGGTGAGTCTGATTGTTGTAGGCAAAGTATTAGAGGCATCAGGACCAGTGTTGCTAAAATAGGGGGTTGAATTAAATAAAGTAGGAGTGGGAAAGAAAAACGAGAAGAGAAGAGGAAGAGTTAAAGAAGGACAGAACTAAAGAAGCAGAGAGATACAGAGATAAAGCATGCATTAAATGTTTACTAATTGCTAGCTACCATGCCCGTCATAGCCACTGGGGATACAAATACAAGAAAACAGGACAGTCCCTAAATTTAAGGAACTTATATCACAATGAAAGAAGACAAAGTATAAAGAAGAGAAAGAAAGTAGGTGATAGAGGTCCAGATGATGAAAAAGCATGTGGAGTTGGAACACGACTTTAAGGGTACTATAAGGTCCTTTTCAACTCTAACTTCCTCTGATTTTTATTGTCTAGTAAATGACTCCTACACAGATGTGGTAGGAGATGTTGACTTGTTTCCTATTATATAGAAAAAAATAGTAATTGTTTCTAACCTGGAGTTGGTGAAATTTTCTAATGAATATTTTATATTTATTTTATACATAAATACATTTATAGCTATATTAAAAATTCTTTGTAATCAGGTCTTTTATGCATGAAAAATCATTTTTATTATAAAGATCTATAGAGTTCCCCAATGTATTAATTGTCAAAGGATATAAAAAGTCAGTTTTCAAATGAAGAAATTAAAGCTATATATAATCATATGAAAAAATGCTCCAAATAATTATTGATTAGAGAAATGCAAATTAAAACAATAAAGAGATATCATCTCACACCTATTAGATTAATCAAGATGAGAAAAAGGGAAGATGATCAATGTTAGAAAGGTTGTGGGAGGATTGGGATATTGATGCATTGCTGGTGGAATTGTGAATAGATCCAACCATTCTGGACAGTAATGTGGAACTATTCCCTAAAAGCAATAAAATTGTTCATACTCTTTGATCTAACAATTCCAATTCTAGTCGTATATCCACAAGTAATTATAAAAAAAGGGGAAAAACCTTACATGTTCAAAAATATTCATTGCAGTTCTTTTTGTAGTGGCAAAGAATTGGAAATTGAGAGGATACCCATCAATTGGGGAATGGTTAAATAACTTATGGTATATGAATACTATGGAATATCATTGTTCTATAAGAAAAATAGATGGCTGGATTCTAGAGATGCATGGAATGACTTACAGCATCTGATTCTGAGTGAAGAGAGTAGAACCAAGAAAACAATGTATAAATTACTAACAACATTATGAGAGGGAAATCCTTGATGGAAGCAGTTCCTCTCATCAGTCAGGAGAGCTGGGACAACTGTATCTGACTAGTTATGGACTATAATTATCCCCAACCAAAGAAGAAAAGTAAAACAAATCAAAATATACAGGGGAAAAAAATCCTTTCCGAATCTGATGAATACTTTATAACAATTTTCTCTTATGTATCTCTTTCTCTTAATCCTAATTCCTCAAGCTAAAAATTACTAATTTGTAAACATTTTGAACAAATTTGGAGGGAAATTTTGTAACATGGAAACATGCATATACATATGGATGAACATAAATAAATACATTTTTAAAGAATTTCAAATGCTCATGGTTAGGTCAAACTAATATGATAAAATGACAATTCTAAAAAAAATGAAGCTATCAAGGGGTGGCTAGGTGGCACAGTTGATAGAGCACTGGCCTTGGAGTCAGGAGTACCTGAGTTCAAATCTGGCCTCAGACACTTAATAATTACCTACCTGTGTGGCCTTCGTCAAGTCACTTAACCCCATTGCCTTGCAAAGACAAAAAAAAAAAAAAACTATCAAAAAAGGTTAAGAGCCTTTTGTCCATAGAAATATGAGTTAATAATTTCCCTGTCATGGAGGACTGAATGATCACTTATAAGAAATATAATAGCAATTGAGGTGAACTGGAGAACTCAGTCTTTCCTTTGAGATTCTTTTGAATTTATTTTTTCTTCTGTGTGTGTTTGTATAGTAGTATACAGATGAAGTTTAGGAGTCTACAATCTACAGTTTAGAGTTTAGGAGTCTACAGATGAAGTAAATTCCTTGGTGGTAGGATCTTCTTGTTAATTAGTTGCATAATGAAAAATCGACCAAATGTCTTCTGAACATTGACCAATATAGCCCTGTGTCACAATCTCTAGGCTTCTTGAAATGGCAGCTATGGGCAAGGTCATGAAGCTATAATTATGTTTATAGAGTCATAAAATTTGAGATTTTGTAGGGGTCTTAGAGATCATCACCTCCAATTCCATCATTTGACAACTGAGAAAATTTAAGTCTGGTGAGATTAAGTGACTAATCCAAAAATCAGCTAGTAATTTAAATTGAACAGGACTATGGATGTCTTGAAAATCTGACCCTGACCACCGTTGACCTTATTGTGTTCATAGGTTGCTAACTCGAATTCAAGTGCATCCATCTACTTAAATTCCTGAACAGATTGTAAACAGTAGAGACAGTAGGAAAACTGTTTCCTTTTCCTGCTTTATTGAGATTGTACCTTGGTCAGAATAGTTACTTTTTTAGATATTGGTTAGACAAAGGAACACAGCATAGTAAAGACTACCAAGTCTACAAGGACCAAGGAATAAAATAATTTTCTATGGAATTATATGTACTTTCCAAGGGATAAAAGCCAAGATGGAGAGGACCATAGATGTATCATCCTCCCCTGCCCCACACCCCAAGATAAATATGATATGATAATAGAAAAGAAATTCTTTGTGTGTTTGCGTGTGTGTGTGTGTGTGTGTGTGTGTGTGTGTGTGTTTCAAAATGAAAGAATAATTGAATTGAATTGAAGAAAATACTAGCTTCGTTGCCAGAGAATAGGAGCTTTTATGTTGAGATCTATAAATAAATTCCAGGAAGATCTTGAGGGAAAAATAAATAAAACATATGAATTTTTACTAACCTCTAACTGAAATTTAGTTTTATCTTCAATAATGAAGTAGAATTTTTTTTTTTATGAGAACTCTTGGTTCATGTGCTTTACCAGAATATCAAAGGAGACAACAGAGAAAGTTAAGATAGCCTGGTCTAGAAGATTTCTATGTCAATTACCTAGTGATAGTACCAAAATTAAAGTCATTGCAAAGACATCAATGGACTGATCCACATGCCTAATATTCCATCTATAGAGAATTTGCATGAAAAATACCTATATATGAATAAGAGTATCTTTAATGAAGGTATTGAAAGAAAGTAAGAAGACCTTAACAAGTACTATTCTATCACAATTTTTTTTTAACTGAGAAATCATCAGGAACTCCCTCTGCCAATACAGATCAGTATCTTCTCAGCCACTTAAAATCTTAGAGGATTACTTTGCGTTGAACAGAGGAATTAAGGAATTGTTCAAGGTCACACATGAAAGAGATAATATTCCCAAACAGAAGTTCATGACTATGAGGGCACTTCTCTATCACTATACCATTATGCAATTCAAACATGTCTTAACCATCATGCCATTTTATGAAATATATACAGATAAAACAAAACCTCATTCTGCTTATTACAGTTTTTATAATTGAAAACATTGATTTTGGAATTCAAAACGCTACCTTAAGTGCTCTCCTGGAGTCCTTGAAATATATACTCTGTGGGTAGTTATGTTTCCATACGTTCTATAGGACTGGGAGTGCATGTGGGTCATTTCCAGATACTCATGCATTGACCTCTTGATAAAGGATATGGGAGTCCAAAACATCCTTCCTGGGTAATGAAGAACATAAGTGTAAAACAAGCCCCAAATACCCACAATTAAAATGTAATTGGGAAATATTTGACAAGCAATGATAATACTATTAAACATAGATAAGGGTTTTCAAAGCCAATAAATGGTCCTGAGGTTCCCATTTATGACTTAATGGCCACCATTTCTATTTGAGTTTGATTACCCCTGGTGTAGAATAAAAATGAGACAGGACAATCTATTGGATATCTTCTACATATATTTGTCAAAGAGCATTTTTCTTAAGATTTTTTTTTTGTGCTGGAGAAATTAATGATTCCTTTATTTTTAAGTGTTCTTTTTCCAATGAACAAGGATTTTTCATCCCTAACACTTCCCTACCCTAAAAAAATAAATAAATAATATTGGTTGCATGGTCAAGCAACACAAATTCCCATACCTATGTCAAAGGAGAGAAGGGGATATATTTGAGAGGTGTTGCAAAGGTAAAAATCAATAGACCTTGACAAGTGACTGGAAATGGTGGGGTCAGGGGATGAGAAATTGTGAAGAGTAAAAAATAACACCTAGGTTGTTGACCAGAGAGACTGAGAGGATGTTGTTACGATCTATGACAATAGAGAAAACAAGTAGTAGGGGAGGGTTTAAGGGGAAACATAATAAGTTTGGTTTTAGATAGTGGAGTTTAAGATGGTAATTATACATCAGATTCCAGATCTCTGAAAGATTATTGAAGATGTGAGTTTGAAAGCTGGAAAAGAAGTTAGTAAAGAATAGATAGATTTGAGTATCCATAGCACACAGATATTTAATTTCATGGGCGCTAATGAAATCACCAAGGGCAGAAGTAGAGAAGGAGAAGAGACAAATCTTAAGGTTAGAGGCATTATTTGGAAATGTATAAAGATAAATTTAATATCTTAAGAATAGATAGGCACGATAGATAGACAGATTGCTAGCTAGCTAGATAGATAGAAAGACAAACAGATAGAGGGAATGATTCTATTAATATAAAATATTCTGGAATGAGAAAACACCTACCATTGCAAGTCTAAACCTCTTTTGTAACCAGTAGCCTCTTTTCAAAATTAAATTTTTATCTTTGTAATCAACAAACATCTGGATTTTTCCCCTGCCTTCCCCATGGGGAAAAATGGAAATTTAAAATATAAACCCTTTGTGTCAGGTATCTATAGTAAAGCAAAAAAAAAAAAATCTTCAAATTTGTCATGTTCAAAATTTGTGATTGAATCTGCAAATTAGCTCATAGCTCTTTGTCAGGAGTAATGAATAACACCAATAGTAGGACTAAAGTCTAAAGAGGCAAAGAAACATAAAAAGTAACCAAGGTACAAAAATATTTAAACCAACTCAGTTTTTATTATCCAAAAATGGGTACTTGTGTATGCCCATCAATAGTTAACAGCTGAACAAACTGGTATATGATTTTAATGGATCGTTATTTTGCTATAAGGAATGACCAGAAGTGACAGTTTCAAAGAAACTAGTGAGATTTGTATGAAATGATAAAGAATGAAGTGAATAGAATAAGGATAATTATTTATACAATGATCATAATATTATAAAAATGAGCCACTTAGAAAAAATTAAGAATTATGATCAATGCAGCGATTCTTATGGTCTTGAAGCTCTAGTTTAGTGGCCTAAAGCAGAAGGGTCACACAAGTTAACATGCTGCCTATAGGCATCCTTCTGAATAGATCTGTGGCCATACATCCATCTAAATATAGATTGAATATGGAAATATCTATATAGATATATGTTATTGTAAACTCGTGTATTCAAGACTGAAAAGATAAACAAGTTGAATTGCCTTTGGAAATCACAAAGTATTTTAATGATCCAAAGCTACTCTCAAAAGCCCATCTATTTATTATCAAAATTATCCCATTGTGCTTATGTGGCTGTGAGTCATAGAACATACTCAACTCTGAGATTTGAAACTGGGGGTCATCCAAAGAACAATGAAGAGATGCAAGGTTGGCATGAGCAGTCTATAATATATTACAAATGAAGAATTATGGAGAAAAGTCTATGTATCTGAAATCACTAGAGAAATGCACATGGACCAAAAAAAAATGGATTGTTCCTGCAATGAGAGTGAAAAATGACTTGGGAACACCATTTATATCATTACCAAGAAAGAGAAGAAGGCCTTTGGTCCATTAGATGTTTCCACTGTAGTGAACACATCCATATTAGTACATTTGCAGGTGTGTAGTACCGAAGCACATTTGAAGAAAGTAGTTAGTTTTTCTCTCTTTATGGGGAGAAAAACCCCTTCAGTTCATATATAAGAAATTAAAGCTCACCAAATTGAAATAGGTGATCTATAGTCAGATAGTAACTTTAAAAGCAAAATCAAAACTCAAAAATTTGTTTAAGGTCCTTTCCACCATGGTAACCTAGGATTTTATATATTAAAGAACAAATTTATTCCTTTGGTGATAGTGTGGATGCTGCAATTCTTTAGAGTACGATATGGTAAAAAAAAAAAAGAAAAAAACCCTTAACATGCACTCAAAAGATCTGGGTTGTACAGTGAATTTCACCACTAAATATCTATAACAAGGCAAGTCATTTCCCCTTACTATGTCAAAGCTTTCTCATTTATAGAGTGAAAGTATTGCACTAGATAATCTCTGAAAGGGCCTTCTGATTACAGTTTTTATTCTATTGTATGACTACAAATTCTGAAATTCAGGTACCATCATGCTCTCTATTACTCTCAAAAAATTATATTGACTTTTGGTCAAGTTTTTTTCATATATTGATGCATTTTAAACCATGCTCCCCAGTAAAAGAAAAGAGAAATAGGCTTAATCAAGGTTCAATTTTTTTCTGAAAAATTATCAATCTGCTAATACTTTACCTTTATGGAGTTAAAAATTTGAAAGTATAGAGGCTCTTTGAATATGAATACCAGCTAACATCTTTCAAACAAATCCTCATTTAGAAAGGTTGAAAGAATTCTATATCCCTTGTTTTGTTGTTGATTGAAAAGTTAAGCCCTGGATTCGATTGAAATGTTTTTCTCCATTTTTAAAGAAATATAAAGCATGCCAATGCCAATACCATCATCACATCCTTGTCTAGTGCAACAGATCCTTATTCAGAAGTTTAATAGCAAATATGTTGTTCTTATGTCATATAAAACAAGGAGAATAATATAGCCAATAATCATCACAAATCTTGGATAAGATATTAAATTCATGGACTCTTTTTTCATAAATTTTATGAATGGGAATATTTACTTCTTTCACTAAAATATTCAGTTGCATCAATTACCATTATAAAGGCCATGTGGAATCACCAAACCCATATGTTTAACAAGATGATAAGATGACTACGTATTTCCTTGAAATTAAAAATATTTTTCCATAATCCTTATGGTTCTCTTGCATGTTAATATTAGTGTTTCCAAAAGAATAGAAAGGAAAACCTTCACTTTCCTAAATACATTATTTCTATATCAATGAGTATATAACTCATGTCATATTAAAAATTTATTGTTATCAAAATTTGTAAATTTTTTCATATCTATTACATTTTTTAACCTCATAAAACCTTTAGGACAAGTGTCTCAAAAATTATAAGACACTTCATAGCAGATGCTTACCATATTATAGGAGGTTCTCAAAGACAATATCACTATATTGACTTCTCTATACTATAAAATAATTATGCTAACTCATATTGATTCTGATATCACTTTTATTTTTTATTTAAGATGATTTATTGAATTAATGACAATAGAGAAATGAAAGGAGTATAAATAGAGAACCTAAATTATAGTTAGCTTGGCATCTATAGAGAATTATTGTCATTAAAATATCTTTCCACTCTGGAATGCACCAAGAAACAGAATTTTCCTGGGGCCTACCCATTATACCCAAGAGATCAAAATGGTGTATAGATGCAGACCCTGACACAAAGTCATAATTTGAGAATGAAGCCTTAAAGATAATCAAAAGGGAAGGGATGAATAATCCTTATTCTATAATGAAGAGCTACTATAAAGTATATCAGTTAGATGGTACAGAAGATAGAATACTGGCTTTGGAGTAAGAAGGCTGGGAATTTGAAACCAGCCTCAAGACTCTTGCTAACTTACTAACTGTGTGACCTTGGACAAATCATTTAACCCTGTATGCTTTGCATCCAGGCCACTTCCAGTAGTCCTGAGTCATAACTGGCCACTGGACCCTGATGGCTCTGGGGGAGAAACTGAGGTCAGTAACTTATTACAGCATCTCCTCCCCAAATCTAGTCCAAGTACTTATCACGGTTTCACCTCCCTGATGTCATGGTCTCCTTCAAAAATGAAGGACAAACGTTACTATAAATTAAAAGAATTTAAAGATAAAATCCAAGAAGAAGGGAATAACTTAAAAATAATCACATATAATCTCATAATGCATGTATTGGTCACAAGAATTTGAAGAACAGTCAGAAAAAATTAAGGAAGAGTTTAAAAAAGAAATAAAACCAAATGAAATGAGACTGCTTAAAAAAGATAATAAATAGCAAAGAAAACAATCATACCCAAATAGCAAACACCTTGAAAATAGAGTGGAATCAACAGAATTCAATGAAGGAAGAAGGCAAAAGTCAAAAGAAGTCAAAATACTCAAAAATTAGAATGTGTCATATAATAATAATATAATATAATATATTAATTGTATATAATATAACATATCAATTATATATACACTAAATTAATTATATGTAAACATATAATAATATATTAATAATAACAATAAAAACTATGTGTCATGGAAAATAGGGGCCATGAAAATAATTTAAAAATATTGAACTCAAAATCTTGACATGATTTTTAAAATTCATAAAAGAAAATTTCTAAAGTTATTAGAAATATAGAACATTAGAAACATAGAAAATGATTCTGGGTACTCCTGAAAAAAGAAATGAAGGAAGAACTGTTGTTATTGTTATTCAAAAACCTGGAAAGACATACATGGACTGATGCGAAGTGAAGTGAGTTCATCCAGGAGAACAATGTACACAGTGCATTATCACCAACATCCAGTGCTTTCAGGCAAAAAAATTATTAGAGACAGTCTTCATAAAAGCAGTAATAAAGTAACAAAACATAATCAGTATCACATGGCTAAATGGCAACAACAAGAAAATTTGTTAGCCATATATTTAAATAGATGTGTTTGCATATATATAATATACTATATAAGTATATTCTTTAACAAATATTCATAAATAATATTCAAAATTTAAAATACTAGAACAACAAATTATCTCACTAGACTTGTTTCTAGAACAGATTATTTTTTAATAGTAGATACCTTGTAATTATTTGTTCTCTTTTTATTTTGTTTTATCATGGACTCACTGAGTTATCCTTGTTTCATTCTATATTTTAGATAATCTATGACATTGATAAGGTTTTCTAATTTACAAGCTAAGCTATGTACTCCCCATTTAATTTTTTTTCTTTTCCAAGTTTCTCTTGCTTAATTTTTTCTAGTCATTCTTACAATCACTGTGACAAAGCCATTTCTTTCTTTAAGTCTCTGTTCATTTTTGTCATATGGATATTCAATTTTTTTCTGACACTGTCCCTTGGACTTTTCATAATCTACAGTTATTTTTGCATTTTGGTTAATGTTTTCTTCTGCTAACTCATGTTAGCACTTGTTTTGGGATTTTTGGCAGTCTCCTCAAGCTATCTTGGATCTGAACCTTCTGGAGAATAATGCTCTCAGTACCAAACCACACAGGGTAGCTCATATTAAGCCCTGTGCTCTGATTGGATCCCAGGATTCTGTTTCACTTTCCCCTAGAAGTTCTATATTGGTCCAGTGTCCAATGTCTTCTTTTTGCACAGTCCTAACCAGGAGTTGCTTTTATCACTTACTTTGTTTCTGATAGACCACTGTTGAATACTCCATCTTACTCCAATGCTCCAAGTGCTCAAAGAATATCAGTTTGTGTTCTCTTTCCCTGTATCATTATCTATGAAATTTTCTTCTCTAATATGACTCCATTTTGATGAACTGGAAACTAGTTTCAATTACTAGGTTTTGAATTAATTTATACCCCATTCCACTACTCCCCCAGTTTAAGGCTTAAGTTGGTTTCAGGTATACTTCTGGGAGCTTGTGGTGGCTTGTTTGTACCAGCCCTCTTTTTCCAAACTAAAATAGCTTTCACATTCACTTAAGCTCATTTTCACTTCCATGATCTGGCTCCTCGCTCTGCTTCCTTTGATCTTTCTGTGAAATTTTGGACTGAATGAAGAAGATCACTTTAGTTTAAATTCATTTTTTCCTATTGTTTCTCTTTTTGAAGTTTGTTAAATCTCCATTTGCAAAAGTATTTGTAGAAGAGAAAGACTTCCTTATGGCCTTTTACTTCGTCATATAAATAGAAGTCATATAGATGATAGATAGAGAGAAAGATAGATAGATAATATGATTTTCTTAAGAATACAAACAGAATTATTTATTTCCTTGCATATTCATTTCTTGGCATAGTCCAGGTACATATTAGATGCTCAATAAATGTTTATTGATTCACTGACTATAACTATATGAAATGAATTGAGATTTTTCATCAGAATAAGTGGTTTATAGTATACCTTTAATACCATCCTCAGGATTAGCAGTGATGCTATTAACTGGGAAATGACTGAATAACTTGTGGTCTATGAATATAACAAAATCTTTTGGACTATAAGAAATGACAGGCAGGATGATTTCAGAAAAACCTGGAAAAGCATACATGAACTGATGCAAAATAAAGTGAGTTGATCCAGGAGAACAATGTACATAGTGACAACAATATTGAATGATGATCAACTGTAAATGACTGTGAATTCATTCACAAATGTGAATCAGCAATGCAACGACCCGAGATAATTCTGAAGCACTCAAGATGAAAATTAGTGACTATTTCCAAGGATGGTTAATCTGAATGCAGATCAAAGCACAATATTTTTTAATTTTATTTTTTCATATTTTTGTCTTTTTTCTTTCACAATACCACTAATATGGAAATGTATTTTGCATGATTGAACATGTATAAACTAGGTCAAATGGCTTACCTATCTAAGGAAGGAGAAAGAGGATTTGGGACTCAAAATAAAAAATATTAATACAAAAAAGAGGAGGTTAAAATGGCAAAAAGTTATTTACAATGTTAAATATATTCAATGTAAAGAAGAAAATAGACAGCTCCTCTTCTTAAGACAAAACACTATTATTAAGGCCCTTTTTCCTTACCTACTTCAGCTTTATAGCTATGACTTTGTCAAAAGTGTCACTAAACAATTTCTCTCCCTTATATAGATTAGAAATCTTGTGAGGTGTGCTTTACCATAATCCTCAGACCCTAGGTGAAGAAAATTCCTATTTGCAACTCTGTGTGTGTATGTATGTCTGTATTTGCATGTTTGTTGTTGTGAGTATTTTGGTAAAGAAAGAACATTCCCTAAAGAGCAGAGATGCTTTATTCCATTCTACCTACCCCCTTTCCTTTCCCTAACCCTATTTTTTGACATTCCACCAGTCAGTTTCAGTACCAAGGAAGTCTTCTCTTCCATGCTTTCTAGGTTTTTTTGTAGTTTCCATTAATTGCAAAATCACTTTATTTATCTTACAGAAAAATACTTTCAGTTCTTGGACCATTTGATTCTCTCCCTTTCCCCATCCTCTCTCCTCACTTTTAAAGACTCCTTCTCTTTCTCTACTTCTGAAGATCCCTTGATATCCCTGAATCCAACCCTCTCATTTCGCAATTGAGAAACCAAAGACTGAAGTGAAGGTGTTAAATGATTTTCCCAAGGTCACAGTGAAATAATGACAACATCTGCTATTTATACAGTGCTACAATATTTAAAAAGCACTATTAAATTCTGCGGATTAATAGTGTAAATACCATTATTTGTTTTAGAAGTGAGGACCCAGAGTCACAGTGAAAAAAATAGTGTTTCAGCAAGAGTGTCAGTTTAGGAGCTCATTATCTTCCATATTATAGACTTGAACCTTTCTAAATAGGCATTGATAAAATGGAAAATGAAGCCCTCCTGCACAAAGATGGGAGGAAAGCATTATATTGACTAACCAGAACAGGATTCACTGTTCTGAGAGAGTGGGAAAATGATTCACTGAGAGAGTGAATCATACTAGTGAAATCAGAAAGAGAATATGTCTCATGATGAAACTGCTGAGTTCTGTTGGATCTGCATTGATTTTGTGATCTTGTGTGCCACCAGGTCAACCCAGGAGAAATGTGGGATGGGAAATTGGGAGGCAATTCTAATTTAGGGATATAATGACATGAGCTAAACCCTAGAAAGGTTCTGCCTAAGGAGTTAATGACAAAACTGGATTATTTTAGTAATTATTTGCAAGATGTACTTTGTGTTTTTTCACTATGTCCAGTTTTAAAATGTTTTCTGGGAGAATAGATATAAAGCTTTAATAGAATGTAATAGAACATCTAGTTCAACTTCTTCATTTTATCAATCAGAAGATGCAAATGACTTGCTCACAGTCCTACAGAGAGGGAAACAGAGCTGGTATTCATTCACATGTCCACTGATTCTAACTTCCATGCTCTGCTAGGCAAGTCTGCCTTTCAATGTGATATATATATATATATATATATATATATATATATATATATATATATATGTAACTTGTATATATATTATATATATAATATATATACAAGTTAAACCTCAGAACTCCAATGATTCCTGCATTTAGGGTTCTTACAGGGCTTCATTCTCCTTGACTTTGAGTGTCATGCAAACAGTTAAAACCAGATCTGTACATTGTCTCATGCCTCTATTCTTGATACTTCATAGAAAGTGTAGCTGTTTTTACATCCTACCTTTTAGCTTCCCTCTAAGCCTGCCACTTCTGTGCTAAAGGCAATACAGAAACTCACCAAGAAGCTTTTCTCTATCCATTTTTCTTATCCAAGGGAGGATACTTTTGCCTCCTAATGAGTCTATGGTCACCTTTTCTTTTCTTTCCTTCTTGGAAGGCTTAATAGTATTGGTATCTGACCTCCTTTACCTTCTCAAGACTGAAGCTTCAGAAAAAATCTCCCCCAGAAATCAAGGAAAGGTAATACCATGGTACAAGAGAAAGTCTTTTCTGGCTACTATAGCAACGACTTGCAGTGGTTGTGTCCTTGCATTAAATTATCCCTCAGTACTTCCTTCCCTGATTCATTTTTGTTTGTTTGCATATGACTGTTTAAATTTAATTGTTACCTAGTATAACAGCTTTTATCCATCTTCAAGTCTCTTTTCAAGGGATTTTTCTGTTGCAAGTCTCTTTAAAAGCATTTTTTCCAGAAAGGAGACAAAGTAGTGCAATGGAAAAAAAAAAACTAGGTTGGAATCAGGAGACCATTATAACTTTGTTCTTAATTAGTTGTGTCACCTGGGGGAAGTTGCTTTTACCTCAAAGGGCTTTTTTTTCAGTTAAAAATGAGAACAACATTGAACTGGAGGATTCCTAATATTGAAAAATTTTAGATTTTTGACTTTTAAAAATGTATCAATTATTCAATAAAATATAAAAATATTTATTTATTATCTGCCTGGTCTTGAAATTAGGAAAATTTGAAATCAAATCCTGCCTCATTCAAATGGGTGATGCTACTACTCAGAAAACATCTGTTAACCTCAGTTTAATTTCTTGAAGGAGGGGATTGAATTTGATGATTTCAAAGTTCTCTTCTAGCTGTATCTCTATAATCCTTTGACTTATGGTAACTATGAATTTCTCTGTTTACCATGTAGCCCAGTAAGAGTTCCAAGGGAATGGTGAGGAGATACATTAATCTTTAAAACATGATGCCATTGATAATTCATCCATTCTTGTTCATCTTGCATATTTCTTCTCCCTCTTTTTGTAGATTTTCTGTAATGAACTCATTTAATACTGAAAAGAATGTTTCCACATTGGAGCCAAGAAGGCAGCATTTCCCGGGAACATCGACCCCCGACCCCCCCCCAAAAAAAAACAATGAATGACTCTAGTCAAAATTTAGTGGGACAGAACCCACATAAAGACTGAGTGATACATTTTCCCAGTCCAAGATAACTTAGAAATTGTTCAAGAAAGGTGTGTTTCACCAGGACCAGAGGTTGGATAAAAAGCCATGGCACAGCCCAGCGCAGCCCAGAGATCCCCAGCAACAGATTGAAGGAGCAGTGAGAGAATTTTACTCCACCAGAATGAATGTGGAATGTGAGAGAATTCTACTCCACCAGAATGAATGTGGCATGAGAAGTCCGGACCGTAGAATCTGCAGTGAGAACCGGGAGAAAACAACCTGCACTCCCAGAGACAGTAAGGGAAGTCTGCAGAGAATTCTCTGCTTTCCCTGGGGTAGGACTCTGCTGTATGCCTACACTCAGATATTGCAGTTTGGGCTTCCATACTAAATATTCAAGCTGGATCTCTCCTTATAGCCCCAGGGCAGAGGGTAGTGCTGTGGTCATCTACATATCAAAGCACAGGCTAGAGAGCATATGACCTTGGAGGAATAAAGGTCCCAGGGGGATGTCCTAAAAAAAAACAACCCCATTGTCTTGGAAGTGCTATAAATTAGTCTTGCCTGAGGAAATGAGTAAACAATAGAAAAATAAGAATCTGACCATAGAGAATTACTTTGGTCCTGTGGAAGATCAAAACAAATACTCAGATGACAACAAAATCAAAGCTCCCATATCCAAAACCTCCAAGAGAAACAGAAAATGGACTCAGACTATGGATGAGCTCCAAAAAGACTTTGAAAAGCAATTAAGGGAGGTGGGGGAAACATTGGGAGGAGAAATGAGAGCAATGAAGAAAAATCATGAAAACCAAATCAAAAGCTTGGTGAAAGATATACCAAAAAATACTGAAGAAAATAATATGTTGGGGCAGCTAGGTGGCATAGTGGATAAAGCACTGGCCCTGGAGTCAGGAGTACCTGGGTTCAAATCTGGTCTCAGACACTTAATAATTACCTAGCTGTGTGGCCTTGGGCAAGGCATTTAACCCCATTTGCCTTGCAAAAAAAAAAAAAAAACCTAAAAAAAAGAAAAGAAAATAATAAGTTAAAAACAAGTTAATCCTAATAGAAAAAGAAAAACAAAATGTGAATGAGGAGAAGAAATCTTTAAAAAACAGAACTGTCCAGCTGGAAAAGAAGATAAAAAAAAGTTCTCTGAAGAAAATAACTCCTTCAAATCCAAAATGGACCTAAAGGAAGCTGATGACTTTGCAAAAATCAGGAATAAAACTCTTCCAAAAAAAAAAGCCAAAAATTTGGATAAAACATGTGAAATACCTCATTGGAAAAACAACCAACCTTGAAAACAGATCCAGAGGAAATAATTTTAAAATTATTGGGCTATCTGAAAGCCATGACCAGGGGAAGAGCCAAGACTTCATTTTTCAAGAATTAATACAGCAAAATTGCCCTGAGATCCTTAGAAGCTTAGGAAATCGAGAGAATTCACTGTTCATCCCCTGAAAGTGATCCCAAAAGAAAAACTTCCAGCAATATTATATCCAAATTCCAATACTCCCAAATCAAAGAGAAAATTCCAAAAGCTGCCAGAAACAAACAATTCAGCTATCATAGCTACATAGTCAGTATTACACAGGATCTGGCAGCATCTACATTAAGGGCTATAGGGATTGGAATATGATATTCCAGAAGACAAAAGATCTTGGTTTACAACTGAGAATCAACTACCCAGCAAAACTGAACATCCTCTTTCAGGGGAAAAGATGGACTTTCAATGAAACAGGGGACTTTCATCTGTCCTAGTGAGATGACCAGAGCTGAACTGAAAGTTCGACTTCCAAGTACAGGACCCTGGTGAACCATAGAAGGAATGGAAGAGAAAGACTAACTATGAGGGTCTTGATGATGTTGAACTGTTTGTATTCCTGAATGGGAAGAAGGTATTGATAACATATGAATTTTTTCATTTATAAGAGCTGTTAGAAAGAGCATATATAGATAGGACATAGGAAGCAGCGGAATATAATGCTATGACATGGTAAAGGGATGGAGGCAGTGGGTTATGGAGAAAGTACTGGGAGGAAGGAAAAGGAGATGAAGAAGAACCTGAGAAATTTCACATGAGAGTCAAGCAAAAGCTTTTTCTATGGAGTGGAGGGGGGAAGGCAAGGGGGAATGAGTGAGCCTTCATTCTCATCGGAAATGTCTCAGGGAAGAAATGACATACATACTTAATAGGGTGAGGAAATCTATCTTTCCCTAGAGAAGGATGGGAGGAAAGGGATGTGATGAGGGGGAATAGGGGAAGGGAAGTGGGGATTAGGTGATAGAAGAGAGGGAACATCAAGGGAGAGGGTACTTAGATTCAATACACTTCTGGACAGGGCCAGGATGAAAGGAGAGAGAGAGAATAGAATAAATGAGAGTGGGGAGAAATATAGTGGAGGTAAAGCTAGTAATAGCAACTGCAAGAAAAATATTGGAGCAACTTCTCCAGTGGACTTATGATAAAGAAAGCAAATCACCCTAGAGACAGAGCCATTGAAATCTGAACACAGCCTGAAGTACAAATTTTCTCTCTCTCTCTCTCCTTAAGGTTTCTCATTTGTAGAGACTGTCAGACAGCCTTCTGTGGGGGGGGGGAGAGTGGAGGGGGAGAAATTGTAGAATTCAGAACTTTGCAAAAAATGATGGGTACATATTATTATTGTATATAATTGGAAAACAAATAAAATGGCTAAATTGTTAAAAAAAAAAAAAAAGAATGTTTCCCAACTTACCTGGAGGAATTCAAGTATCCATGTGCCATAAGTTATTGTACTCATGATACAGTTGTTTATTAGATAGAGTTGGAAAAAATTCTATGAATATGAAGGAGGAATGGAAATTTCTAACACATTAAGGACCACATGGAATAGACAAAACAAGTCATAAGCAGTTGATGATCAGCAGCAGAGAAAGAAAAAAGGTTGATTTTACATAGATTAAGCTTTTATGTTCCACCTCTGAACTGATTCATCTTGCTGAGAGTTTGACCATTTCCTCTTAAAGCCATGTGTTTGGGCGGAGATTTATAACCAGTTGTCTGTGGGGGGGGAAATGTATACACACCTGCCTGGATGTGTTTATTGCATACATCTGCAGTGTATGTGTTCACATGTGCATTTATATACACATATATATGTGTGTATATGAAAATACATCATATATGTGTATTTGGAAACATTAGGTCATAAGTAGGAACAATAACCCTCCATAGGAATTAGACTGTTTTGTTTTTCCCTTAACAGCTATTGAGGCTTTCCTGAAGACTTGCTTGGCTCAAGAGACTAAAGATTCAGACTATTGATATCAGTTGCTTATCTCCTGAGTTAAAAGGTGCTCCAGGGGCAATCTGATACTTGACTGGCAAATCATAATGGACAACTTAAACAAGGGAACTTCACTAAATCCATTTTAGTTATCTTCAGTGCTTCTTTTTGTTGAATAACCTTCTTCAGTTATTCCTAAGCAAATCTCTAACATGTTTATTAGCTATTGAATGAGCTCTAAGTTTCTTATTTTGTTCAGTTATTAAACTTAAAGTACCAGGGGACTGACCTGAAGAAGACAGTAAAAAGGAATAGCGACATATTATCCCATTAGTAAAAAGAAGCATTAGGGACTGTGCTAAATGTTTCTTTTTTTTTTCTTTATACAAATATTATATTATGGAAGGAGAATAAGTATTTTTTTAGCTCCTACTATGTTTCATATACTGATTTGTCATTTGATCCTCACAATAATCTTGTAAACTAAGTATTCATGGTATTCCTGAAACAGGAGCAAAAACTGGTTGTGGCTTCCCAAAGTCATAGCTCTAGTAAGTATTTGAGGCTGGATTTGAACCCAGACCATCCTGATTGGAGGTCAAGAACTCTAATCACTCTGCCACCAGCTGCTTGGTGGAGTCCAGTGCTCAAAATATTTGGTAGTCAGTATTACTGGAATATGATGAGCATGTTGAAGGGGGGGATGGGCAGTAGAGAGAAAAATGAGACCTCCTTGCCCCAGGTGTACTTTTGGTAATACTTGTAGAGATGGTGGTTGTTTACTCTCAGATTCCAACAACAATTCAACCTGAAAATTTAGGGAAGAAACTGCCTATGGCCATTCTACAAGAAGAACCAATATGAGTGTGTTTCAATTTTTATAATATTATGTAAATTTTTAAACTATAAAAGTTGTCTTGTTTTGTTAGACTTTCTAATCTGGTATTTTAAGCCTCTTTGGGTTCTACTAGAAAAAATCTTTAGTACTCAATTTACCTTCAAAGCAACCTGAAAGGATTTAATTTTGAGAAAAAGAACTCTTCCATTCATTTTTGTTGTTTACAAGAAACACACTCGAAAAATAAAAATTCAGATTTAGTTAAATGAAGGGTGTGGATCAGAATTTATTATGGATCAGGTATGTTTTATATCTGTGTATTAAACATATTTTATGTTTTATTTTATGTACAATCATAATTTCAAATTAAAAAATAAAAATTAATACACATGATTAGAAAAAAGATGAGTGCAGAAACTAGATAATTATTAAAGGCATGATGCATAATGAAAGACTATTAATATGAATTGGAAAGGAGGATCCTCATCACATTTTCCTTTTTAAGGGACAAACAAGATAGTCTTTTAGGGACATATAAAATTTTTCACTGAAAATGAATGTTAATACAAACAGGAAAACATACATAAAATTATTTACATGTCAAATTAGCTGCATGAAAATATTGACTTAGGAACATTTTAGGAACATTAAGTGATTAATGACACAGATTATCTGTAAATCATCACTTTTATACAATGCAAATTTATTTAAGCAGCTTAGACTATTTCTGCTGGAAATATTGTTATTGATATAATTATAACAGCAATTCAATACTGTAAAATAATTCTTATTGGGGAACACAATTTCCAACTTGCCTAAAATGAAAACAATAAAAATGTCATGATTAAATAATATGCAATTTCTTATCAGTTAGAATTTTTTTCATAGAGACTTAAATGAGAATTCAGAGGAAAGGTATCTTGAAAAAACATACAAATTGTTCAAGTTGTGTTATTTTTCACTAGAACCTAGTGCAATGGCTAAATGTTGAATTTGAAAGTTGATGCCTTGGAGAGAGAGAGTTGTATAGTCCAAGTTCCCAGATCTGTCACTTGCTAGTCATCTGGCCAAATCATTGTATTTTCTTTGCCTCTTTTTTTATTTGTAAATTTGGGAGAATATTGGTACCCCTTATCTTCTGTAAGTTTTGTGAGAAAAGTACTTTGTGGGGTATCTATGTGGCACAGTGGATAGAGCAATGACCCTGGAGTCAGGAGGATCTGAGTTCAAATTGGATCTCAGACACAATAATTACCTAGCTGTGTGACCTTAGATAAGCCAATTAACCCTATTGCAATGCAAAAAAAGTGCTTTGCAAAGCTGAGAATCAAAAGTAAACATGAGCTCTTATGAAGTAATTTAATTCAATTGTGTGTTCTCCAAATTTTAAATTAAATTTATTTGACTGAGTTACTAATTAAAAAACTTTATCTATCTTTAATGTTTAATATTTGGTAGTCAACCAGTCTACCAGGTTGCCTCTTGTCATTATTGGTCATTATGCTTTCTTCTTGTAATAAACTAAAACTGATGGATTCAGGTTCCAGCATCAATGTTGATTTTTCTCTAATGTCCTAGTCAACCAATCCAGCCATGATTGCCCATCCTCTGAATTCCTATGGATTTATTGATTGGATTTATCGAAAAATGCTATGAAGCATCCTATCTTTCCCTAGGAAGACTGGATCCCAAAATACAGCTCCCATTTAAACTACAACCAGAAACAACCTGAGCATTTAATAATGTGAAAACTACACATTAGCAGCTCTGAGTAGTATTTTGCTGATGAGTCCATTTAATATTTATTCTCTACCTTCCCTAAAGATGTTCCCTTGTCTCCCTGAAATTTACTTTAAACCCTATCTTTGATGATTACTGGGCAAAGTGTGCACAATTTGTCCACCTCTGTGTCTTTGTTAACATCAAGCTCAACTTCCCCAAATGGGAGTATCCTCTTCCTTCTCATTACAAAGGTCGATTCATATTCTTGTTTCTCCATGAACTATTCTCTATTACAGATAGAAATGATCTTTCTTTCTTTCTGAAATGCTATCTTATGTACTATTTACAACACTATTTTTATGTATAATTTATTGACCAGTATTATCAGTTATAGATCCTCAACTAGGTGTTCATCAGGGGAACTTCTCATTTAATGACTCATCCATCACATATGTTAAGATGGCAGACTGTGGTTGTTTTCTAGATTGAAATACCTTCCATAAAGCTAAATATCTACACTTGGGTCCCTTGCTAAGGGCCCATTGCTGGGAAAAGAATCTGTGGTCCCTAATAATGGAAGAATTTCCTGATAAATCATTTAAACTCTATATTTTACAGATATTGATTGCTTTTTAAAGGAGAATGAGGAGAAAGATTGCTTTTTAAAATGTTGTTTTTAATTTATTGAATAAAGCAAGTTTTTCCATAACAGTAAAATAAAGAGATGATTGTTCAGGAAATTGAAAATCCACTATGCACAACTTGCTATCCCTTTCAAATAAATTTCCTTTTTCCTTCACTCCATCATCCCCTGCCCCTAGAGTTGACTGCTATTAAACACATATGGGTATATGTGGAAATTAATTTTATGTACACTTCTCCAAGAAATGTGATTTTGCCTCATTTTTAAGACTCTTTTTTTTAGTACTTTTCCACTGACAGAAGTTGGGAAAGGGAGTAGTTCCTCCCTAACACACACAAACACACACACATACACACACACACACACACACACACAAACACACACAAACTCACTCACTCATTCACTATCTTACCCAAACACCTGCTAGCAATGGTGTGTCCTATAAGACCTATAGCAGAACTGCATTGCAATGTGAAAGATGATTTTTCACAGCCTAAAAATGAAATCTCATCTAGACCTTCCAATTCTACCTACTTTTCCCCCTGTCATTGTACTGTCTCAATACAGATAGCAATCTGTAGGGGAAAAAATGTTTCCAACCATGATGGTTATCTCCTACATCGGATTCATAAGCTTGAACTTCAGTTGACCATAAGGAGAAGATTTCCATAAAAATATACTTTCAAAAGGAGAAAAAGAACACAGCCAGGTTCATCCTGTATCTGAAGGACTAAAGAAAACTATGTTGTAACTGCTCAGGAGATATACTTTGGAATATTCCATCAAGAAATATCTGAGGTGAATGGGAAATCTTCGTTATGCTTTCCTACAAAAGATCTTCATCTTTAGCATCCTTTAGATTCTAGATCCATTTATGTATGTTTTTGTATCCTCCATGTCTTTTGTAGTTTATGTAGTAGAAGAAATAAACAAAAAAGGCATCTCATAATTGACAACTACAATATATATTGGGTCCCTTTGTGACAGAGCATCTTGATAACTGCTTTTCAAAGAAGACTGACATAGACCATGCCTAAACTTTGTTATTATGATCTATTTATTATTATTATTGTTATTATTGTTATTATTATTATTGTTATCATCATCATCATCATCATCATCATCATCATCATCATCATTATCATTATTATTACTATTTCATGAAGAGTTTGAAGACTCTGACCCTGATAGGATCAAGCCACTGCAGTGGACCTCTCTCAATTTGACCCTCGAACCTCTTCTAGCAAGAGGATGTTTGTTTTACTATAGTCTGTGCTACAGATTTCCTTTAAGAAATGCCATTGGGGCAGCTAAGTGATGCAGTGAATAGAGCACTGGCCCTGGAGTCAGGAAGATCTGAGTTCAAATCCAGTTTCAGACACTTATAATTAACTAGCTGTATGATAATGGGAAAGTCACTTAACCACATTGCCTTAAATACATAAAATTAAAAGAAAGAAATGGCATTGAGTTAGACTAAGCTTTATTAGAGAAACTTTGATTTCTCTCTACATATTAACAATGCTGAAAGGAAGCAATGCATTATCGATATATCTAAATAAAGAAAGCAGAACCAATTGGTTATTTGGGTGCGAAAGTGCTTATGATGGCTGAAATAGAATATTTTATATAATGAAAGAGTTTTTTGGGTAATTACCAAGAAAATTTAACCAATAAGTGCTTATTATCATTCAATTTTTCTTTTTTGCTAAAATTATTCAGGGGAAAAATCTGTAACAGTCTTTTATTTTATTTTTTTAATCCAGAACTGAGAAGCCTAGTATTTTGGAATTTTCCTGGGAAAAATCTTAAGGTCAATAATATGCTTCAGTGGGAAAGGTGGCCAGAAAAATAGAATAGAACAATCCTAATATAGAACATACTGAGTGAGATAAAAGGGTTGATGGCATATGAGCCAAATTATAATCTCCACCAGAAAGCTGCACTGAAAGTAATACAGAAACTTTACTTTGAAAAGGGAGGCAGAGAGTTAGATGGACAATTCAGAACAAAAATAGGACCATTATTGAAGGTGAGAAATATTATGGAGATGATAAAATAAAGAGTCTTCTAATTCATGGTATGTTAGTATTCTCTGAGTAGATAGGAGTGTATGTAAATATCATACTCATTCAACTCTACCCTGACAAAAAATAAATTCAACCTCCATTCTTTCTCCAAAGATCCCATCTGACTTCCCCTTACCTTAAATGGGAATGAAATGGGAAGACCAACCATTAATATCAAAGCTTTTGATGGAATCTTTTTATGCCTAGACATTTGAAGATGTTTGCAATAAGCAAAAGCCCTAGAAGGGGATATAGAGAGAAATAGCATTAAAATCAATCTCATTTTCTAAAAACAAAGAAACTAAGTGATTTTTTCCTGAAAATTACATAGGTTCTTTATCATATATGCATATCTCCAATTTATTTAAGTAAATATTTGTGACATATGGGGACATCTCTGTAGGGAAATCCTGGTGTTCAAATTCCTTCCACTATTGTATATCCCAGTAATATCTAATGTGCCATTTGACTCAAACAAAAGTTTGGTTCTTCATTGAAATAGCTTTGACTGAGAGACAGAATAAGCACTGCATTTATAATAAAATGCCCATAAATACTTTTCCATGCAAGACTAAAGAAAATAATTTTGAAAAAAATGATTTTCTTTTCCTTTCCATTATATCCTTGAAATGGTACTGTAAACAATGAAATCTAAGTCCATGGTATGAGTAATCTTACTTTGCTTTATTTGTCTTTTAAAAGGTATGCTTTCATTTTATGCATAAAAAAGAAAAATCACTGCCCAAATTGATAATCTATTCTTTATTATTTGTAAATGCAATTTATATATTCATAGCAATAGAAATAGGCTGTTTTTAATCTACATCTATAGTGACATCAATATTTCTTTTTTTTTACATTACCATCATTACAATTTTTAACCTTCTCCAGACCCTCACAGGAAAGTCCTTTTTTGTAATAAAGAATGAAAAAGGGGCAGCTAAGTGGTGAAGTGGATAGAGCACCAGCCCTTGAAGTCAGGAGGATCTGAGTTCAAATACAGCCCCCAGATATTAAATAATTACCTAGTTGCATATTCTTGCCCAAGTTACTTAACCCTATTTCTTGCAAAAACCAAAAAAAAAATGAAAAGGAGAAAATTATAAAAAATATCAAAATCAATTTATTAACTGAATCTAACAGTATGTGTTTTTTCATATCTATAAACCCCTATGAGTATAAATAGGAGAAATGGTATATTTTCTTTTTTTTTCAAACCCAGATTTTAATCTTATGGTTGCACAAAGTGCTTTTTTCTTTTTTTTCCTATGCTCTATTTTTCTCTTGTTCAAAAAAATAAAGTTCTTTCCCCCTTTTTGTGGTGCTTTCTGTTTCAAAGTCAGGTGTGTTTTACTGCCTTTTGAAAATACTAACTATATAAGACCACATTCCATTGCTCCTTGGATTGTTGTCTTTTTCACCCTGGAGGACCTTTCAAGATGGAATCCTATTCATGTTAAAACTGTCAAATAGCAAATCTGGAATTTTCAGGTTCAAATATTCTCTAACATTTAACAACATGACTTGGAACTAGATGTTTCTCCCATTAGATTTTTTTCAGGGTTCTAGACAAGATTCAAAAGTAAGTTTTGATGAAAATATTGTTCTTACCCTAGACACCATTAATGAGCTATTCATCTGGGTAAGAGAATATAAGTTATGCTCTTGTACTTACACTGCAGGAAAAGGATGTGGACAAAGAGGAAAGAGTCCTGAATTTAGAGAAATTAAACAAAAAAAAGATCAAAAAAGAAAAAAAAATCTAGAAAGCGTTCAAAAAAGATTTTAGAGGTCATTAAGTCCAACCTCTTCATGATACAGAAACTATGACAGAGAGAAGTTAAATGCTTTGCCACTGATCACATAAGAAGACAACATTACTGTTAGATATAAACTCAGGTTCTCTGATTTCAAAGTTAGTGTTCTTTCCACTCTAGGTAGAAGATGCAGAATTTTATCCCATTTCTATAAATTGAATAAACCACTTAACCCCTGAGCCACTTTTTCCTCATGCATAAAATGGAACTTGCCTTCCCTCACTCCCAGGGTTATTATGAGGATAAATTGAAATAATAAATATAAAGTGCTTTGTGAAATTTAAAGATTACATAAATTTGTTATTATTGGTTCTACTGAATCTGCTTCCCACATGTCTGGTCATTAAGTCATCTGGGTCCTTCTTTAATCAGCCACACAAAATATCAGCATTTTGAAATGTTTGCTGATGCATTCAAACATGAATGAATATTTCTCCAGGTTTGCCCAATGTCTCACTTGAGACAACTGATGCCTGAGAGATGAAAATAATGGTCTACAGGATATAGAGGGTCTGTCCTATCCTCTAGTCTCCCTAAACTCTTCTCTTATATTAAATTTCATAGTCAGAAAGCAAAGTCTCTAGACCAAATTATAGACCAAATTATATCATATCCTCTCACCTCTCTCCTATCTCTGCATTGCTTTCATTGACTTAAAATTTAATACTATGACTTGAACTGTCATAAAGGATCGATATATGAAATATTCAATTGAGTGATGTTTCATGTCTTTCAGAAAACCATAGGTGCAGAATCTCTCCATTATATTAACAATATGTCAATGTCCATTCTATAAGAACTCGTGAATTTGGTATCAGTTCCACATTAGTATCTTCTGGCCAACTTGTATGATTCCATTGATCAGACCACGAGACCTAAAGAATCTATCAAACAGTCCTTTTTTTGCCTTACTAGTCAAGAAACTTAGTGGATAATGTTCAACTTCAGGGAATTTCCTAAGTGCTTAGAGACAGTTTCTTTGCTCATTAAAACTAATTTGTGATCTATTTTTTGAAGTTTCCTTCTGGCTTACATTCTCTTGGGAAGATAAAAAATATACAAATTTAGTATGAAATAAAAATAGTTGAAAAGGGAGAGAGTATTGGCAATGCAGGTAAAGTGATAATTAGAAAAGGCTTTACAAATGAACTATCACTTGAGTTTGAAGATGAATTCTAGGGGATGTCTAGGTGGCACAGTGGATAAAGCACCAGCCCTGGAGTCAGGAGTACCTGGGTTCAAATCCAGGCTCAGACGCTTAATAAGTACCTAGCTGTGTGGCATTGGGCAAGCCACTTAACCCCATTGCCTGGCAAAAAACAAAAAAAAAAGATGAATTCTGAGTTGTGTTGTTGCTGCTGTTGCTCAGTCTTGTCCAACTCTTTGTAACCCCAGGGACTATAGCACACAAGACCTCTACTATCTCCAAAGTCTGTCCAAGTTCATGTTCGTTGTGTTCATGATACTATTATATAAGTCTCATCCTCTGCTGTCCCCTTCTTTTTATACCTTCAATCTTTTTATAACATCCACCTTTTCCAAAGTCAAGGTGTTTTCCAATAAATTCCATCTTGTCAATATATGGCCAAAGCATTTAAGCCACACCTGCAGAATTTGACTTTCCAGTGAATAATCTGAATTAATTTAAGTACTGACTGATTTGATCTTGCTTTCCTCAGCATATCTTATGCCCCCAACAGGGGGCAGCTTGATGGCACAGTTAATAAAACACTGACCTTAGAGTCGGAAGGATGGGAATTCAAATCTAGCCTCAGATACTTGTCACATCCTAGTTATGCCACCTTGGGCAAGCCACTTAACTCTGATTGCCTTGCATCCAGTCACACTGATTCATATCTGGCCACTGGATCCAGATGACTCTGGAGGAGAACATGAGGCTTGTAATTTAGCACAGCCACCCCGCCCCCATCCCTGCTCAAATCCAATTTATGTGCTTTGCATGGCATCACTTCTCTTCTTTGAGAATGAAGGACAAATATCGTCATTTTAGTTTAACAGTCACAATAACACATTGCTATTGGAAAACCCATAGCCTTGATTATCCAGACTGTTGTCAGTAATGTCATGTCTTTGCTTTTTAATATGTTATCTACATTTGCCATAGTTTTCCTTCCCAAGAAAAAATTTCTTTTAATTTCATGGTTGTAGTCATTGTTTACAGTGATCTTTGAGCCAAAGAATGTAAAATCTGATACTGCTCCCATGACTTGTCCCCCTATTTGCCAGAAAGTAATGGGACAAGTTGCTTAGATATTAGTTTTTGTGCTTTTGTACTCCTGTCTTTGATTCTTATTGAGAAACTTTGTTTCTACTTTATTTTCTGCTAAGAGAGTAGTAATGTCTGCATATCTGAGATTGTTGATATTTCTTTTGGTAACCTTAATTCTGTCTTTTGATTTGTCTAGTATGACTTCATATAATCTATTTTGCATAGATATTGAATAAGGTGAAAATATATGACCTTATCATACTCTTTTTCCAATCTTAAACTAACCAGATGATGATCCATGTTCAGTTCTAATTGTATTTTCTTGGCCAGTTTACAGATTCCTCAGGATACAAGTAAGATGATCTGGTATGTCCTTCTCTTTGACAGCTGGTCACGTATAGATGAACACATAAAACCTTCCCACAATCCAAGAATAGGGCATATTTTTTGCAACCATATGGAAACTGAAGACAACATCAAATTCAGGAAAAAGCCAGTAGTCTTTGTTTATTTGGGATGTAGACTTAATGATGAGGAGTAGAATAAAATAAATAGATAGGGGTCATAATCGAGAAGGCATCAAATCTCATGATGATTATTTTCCCTAAAGGTTTGGGAGTCAGACTTTTCCTTTTTTTTAAATAGTGAAATAGCATAGCCAGACAAGTTAGAGGAAAGTTTATTTTGTAGGCTTGTTTGGAATAGAATTAATTAGAGAAAGGAGAAACTAGATAACATCCACTAGCATAAAATAACTATATAGGAACAAGGCAAGGAACAGTGATTTTGTTTCATGATATAAAATTTGGGAAAGACATATTTCAAGTTATTCCTATCGACCAGGTCTTTTCTATATCTATACTGAATCAAACTTACCCCAACTACACTCAACTTTCTCTACTCATACTCCAGGGCTATTGAGCATCATTGGGGGAAGTCAAACCACTGTATATTACAAATTGTAGTTATTTGATCTCATGTAGGATCACACTGCTATATAGTAAATCTTTAATTCTTGTGTTCCCTAATCCTCATAGGCTGTTCCAAACTATCTCAACCATATCTGTTTTAACTGATTTACTTCCTTCCTATTTTACAAGAAAAAATAGATATCACATTTTTGAACCCTGTTACATCTCCAAACGTCCTCTCTTCCCTTGCTCCTTTCTCTGAGGGAGTAAGGACCTCCCTTGTATTTATAGATACAACTCCTCCTATAGGAGATAGTTCATATGTGTCTTTCCTTCTATGACTTACTCTATTTGTCTGTGTCTCATGTTTAATTTTTTTTTCTGGCTACTGATTCTTTCTCTACTGGGCATATTTATAGGTGCCCAGACATACCTATTTTTTAAAACAAAAAAGCAAAACACAGTAACAAAATCATTGACTTGACTGTCTTTCTCTCAAACAATCATCTTTTATCTACTTTCATCTTAAATGTCAAATTTCTAGAAACCATAAGCTGCAGTTGCCCTATTTCTTCCCTTTCTACTGACTACTTGTAATCTGTTTTCTGATGTCACTAGAATGAAAGCAGTTGAACTTTCTCTAGGCTTAATAGCAATCTTTAACTTGTTGAATTAAATAGCTTCTTATTAAATCCTCATCTATCTTGAATTTTTCAATTTTTGATATTTTGACCCCCTTTTAATCCTGTATATTCTCACCTCCCTTGGTTTCTACAATATTTTCATATTCTATTTTTGTTCCCTATTCCTCCATGGGTTCTCAGTTTCCATTGCTAGCATCTTATTGTTAGTTTTTTCCCAGAGCACTATTCTGAGTCTCTTGGATCTCTTCCTCTCTTAGTGCAGATGAGCCATTGCTTTACAACTTTTAGATTATTCAGACAACAAAACTTAATTTACCCAAAGACACATATGTAGTCAAAAGAGGAGCTTTGTGACTTCAAAAGTAATTCTTCACTCTCTTGAATTTATATATGTGTATGTGTGTATGTATGTATTATATAACTTAGATAAGTAAGCTTCAAATACCAAAACATAGCTCCTGAAAACTGTAATAGAAAAATGTTTTATATCATTCCCTCTAAGCACTGAGAAAAAATAAACTTTCTTAATTAAAAACTAAAACATTAGAATAGGTAGTGCTCAGCATCCTTTTATTTTGTACACACATACACACACACAGATATACACAAAACCAAATATTTTGTATGTTGTCTGCCTATTCAGAGTCTAAATAATTTTGTCAAAAAATGTTATTGTTTCTTTTACATTTACTCCTGAGCTTTAGATAAGAAACATCTAGTTTTTGTAGACTTTACATTTCCTTTGATTTTTGATGGAAGGCTAAAAAAATCCTAAATAATATTTGTACTGTATATACATATTTAGAGAAACATTTCTTTTCTGTATGACATGGTAAAAATTCCTCATTATTAAATCAAAATGTATGGATATTTTATGACTAGTTTTATTAATAAAGAGAAAGTCAGCTCATTTTTTAATTTATCTCCTACTCTCATATTTTTGGAACCAATAACCAATGCACTTATTAAGTAGGAATCATAGGAACTGAAAATGGTGCACATTAATATATATCTATATCTATATATAATCTATATCTATCTATCATCTATCTATCTATCTATCTATCTATCTATCTATCTATCTATCTGTGTGTGTGTGTGTGTGTAGACCAAAAGGAAAAATAAAATATGAGCTAGTAGTTCCTGCCTGGTGAGGTGGCTCTTTGGAATTTCATTAATTGGAATTCTCTATATGAATAAAATCCAGCCTCTCTGGGATGATAAATTCACTTTAATTGAACAAGTACTTCTTATCATCTGGTCTGTGTAAGACAATGTTGCTAGTTAGTGGGATACAATCACAAAAGGAAAAATCAATTCCCTACTTGCCCTCAAAGAGTTGACTTTCATAGCTAAATGCCAGCCAGTGCACTAAGCATTTTACAAATCCAAATATATTTATTTATATAATATGTTTATACTGTATGGCATTATATATTTGTATTGTATTGCAAAATACAAGATTATTAATACATTTATTATACAAATAATTTATATAATTATTACTTATATAATAGTAATATATATATATATATATATATATACAATTATACATTTTACAAATCCCTTTTGAGTCTCATAAGATAAGTAGGTATTAAGGAAAGTAGGTGCTATTATTAATTTCATTTTATAGATGGGGAAACTAAATCAAAAAAATATTAAGTGACTTTCCTAGAGTCCAAGTAATTGTTTGAAATACAATTTGAAGTCAGATCTTATGACTCTGAATACAGTTTTATGAAGACAAGAATATCAACAACTGAGTAAATCAGGATTTATGCCTATATGACATTTGCATCTTGAAAGAAACAAAGAATTCTAAAATGGGCAGGTGAGGACAGACTATATCCCATGCACACAGGCCTAAGAGTTTATAAGAATATAGACCTTCAATAATTGTAAAATCCATTAATGGCTGTGTCTAGACTATAAGGATAGGTAATTAGCTCTTTTTTTATCATTTGTGTAAGGGTCTTTCCTTTAATCCTAATTCCTCATGTTGAAAATGACTAATCTGTAAACATGTTTATAAAAATATGTATATACAATGCCAACCTAACTGCTTGCCCTGGTGAGGGGAGAAGGGTGGGAAGGGATGGTGGAAGGAAATTTTGTAACTTAAAAATATACGTGTGCATATGGATGAAATTAAATAAAATTTTAAAAATAAAGATGAACAACAATAATGTTGATGAATCACAATAAACATCTTTATGTAAATACATATTATGCTTGTATTTACAATACTCAGAAACTAGCATATTCAATACACTTAATAAAGTTCTCTGCCCTTCTCCAGTAAAAATCATAGAAAGAAAAAATCAAATAAATCCCTAAGTATAAAAACCAACCCAATCACAAACAACGCTTGGTAATAGGTATTTCTTTAGGAGTCCAAAAGGTCAGTTATTTCATTCCTGCAAGTAATCCTTTTGCTAAGAGAGAATGTAGCTCATCCATAACTTAACAAGTGGTCATCTAGCTTTGTGCTTTGCCCCACTCTTTGGATCATCATTTTTACATCTTCCTACATGAACCCAATTGGGTTGAGATATATCCACTTTTCTTTTGTCCTTTTTCAACCTCTCCTTTTATCATAATAGCCCATTTTCCTGAAATCTCTCTTCTTGATGAATGACTACATAAATAATCTTTTTTCTTATCTATAGATTTGTTCATGGTACAGCACAAATCCCTCTTTATCATCCACCTCCCTTCCCCAGATTTATAGACCTTCTTAAAATGCGATTTATTACTATGAAATATGCTGGGTCATCTATAGGGGAGTGAAGTTGTGAGGCTTATTGAATGGCATTTTTGTCCTGATCTTCTACCATCATTCTTCCTGTTTCTTTAAAGTCTGCATTCAACTTTATCCCCTTTTACATTTATGAAGAAATATCTAAATGCATTCTCTATTGTTATGATGGTTTGTTATGATTTTTAACTTTATAATAAAGGCCATTCTTTTTTTCTATTTTTTAATTTGTAAATGTGAAAAGTTAGGAAATGGATTGCCATTCCTTCTCTTTCATAAAGAGGGTTGTTTATATTGATTTTTTATGTCTGCTTGGGGGGGCTCTATTCATGTTGAATAATCTTTTCATGTCTCTTTTTTATTAATGATTCAAATATCCCTCTTTAACTGAATGTCCATTTTAAAAAAAAATAATGATTATGATCAAATTTTCAGAATGCTTAATTTTGCATTGCTTTTTGACTGCATCTTCACAATATTTTTAAAAAATATATATTTTCAAAAATATCTTTCTGATCTCTTCTGTACAAATATTCTTTTGTAAATGTGTGTAAAATAATCTTTTCTTATTCAAATCCCCTTTCATTTCTAATTACAAAGTTTTCTTCTCTAATAGAACTGTTTATCTCTTTTTGAAAATGTTAGATTTAATGACTATGTCTTAGAGTTTGAAGTTTTTTTTTTAGGCAATCTATGTCTTTTAACTGGAGTTAATGTTTTCTATATTCAGAGGTTCTGGGCAGTTTTCTTGCATTGCTTCTTACATTATGATTTATAGGTTTTGCTAATTATGTACTTAGAAAGTACAATCCTTAAACTGTCTTATCTTTAAAGTGAATTTATTTTTATTTATATAGACAAAATACTGTAAAGGTATTGATTTTTGCTTATTTTATTTGAGAGTATCCTTCATTTCAGTATATGTGGTTTTCTTTTTTTCTTTTTTTGGAAAGACTAACAACCAAAGCTGTGGATTTTTTTTTCTATTGCTAATTTTTCTGTGCAGATAATAAATTGTTCCATTTATTCCCTTATAGCTTCTCTTAAGATGCTTATTTCAGTTTTGAATAATTCTGGGAATACATAAATTTTAGTGTTTCATTAGAATTTTATCCAATTTTCTTTTTGTGTAATTTTGTTTAGATAAGTATGCAATCTTTGAATGCTTTGCTCTTATAATTTTAGAATCTTATTTTTTTTTTGATTTTCCATCTTTGCATTTCCTTCTATTTCTCCATTGTTGGTTTCCTCCCCATTATTGAAGATTATTTCCCTAGACCTAAACTTCATTGCTTTCTTTTCCTCTTGTCATCCTGAGGAATACCTTTTCACAGTTGTTGGTACCTACCCCAAGTACTTTCTCATGAACCATAATGATCCATCTTACTTTCTGTTGCAGCTATTCATTCAACTACAATGCCAACACATTTTCCACTTAATGACTAGGTTGAATAATCTTCTGCCACTTTTTACAGGGTTGGGTAAAACTTACTGACTGTCTCAGTGTTTCCTTACTTAAACTCTGAAGCATAACTACCCTTCTTTATAAAGCTGGGAAAATTTGATATGTAATGCTTTTGTTACAAAATGATGGAAGGAGATGAATGTTGAGATACATCAGCAGAATCTTTAACAGATGGGAAATCTCTGAGAAGGTCCCAAAGCAAAAACTTATGGTTCAGTATTAGCACCTTTGAAGTAGAGAAAAGGAGAAGTTCTATATAATTTATTTAAGTAATAGCATTTTATGCTATTCTAAAATTGGTTCCACTTTGGATTCTCTTTGTATTCTTGAGCGGTATATTCAGATTCAGTTGATGCATTTCTAGTTCATAAGTCCACTTCAGAATATATTTAAACTTTTTTTTTTCTGAAAACACAAGAAAACATTTACTTTGTGGGTCACATGATCTGGCAGTTTTTTTTATCTTGGTTGAATTTATTAGAGTCTCCATCTTCATGGGCATAAGATTAAATAAAATGTATTAAGTGCTTTCTTCATTACAACCTTTTAAGTTAGGCATGGACTGTATTATTATTATTATTCTCAATTTACAAATTTGAACAGCAGGTTAAATGACTTTTTTAAGGTTACCTGTCAAGTGACTATGGAGCTGAAATTTACCCCACTTTTTTCCCCACTACTCTAAATTTCCACATAAAGAATGAAACACCAAAATCAGATTTTTTTTGAGACAGTAGTAAGTTTCACAAATATTTAGTGGAGTTAGGATAGTACAGTAGAAAGAACACTGAGTCTGAAGCCATAAAAGTGATTTCATATTCCTTTTCTTATTCATACTGCCAGAGTGCCTTTGGACAAGTCACTGCTGACCTATTTCTATATCTGAAAAATGAATGAACTGCACAGGATGATTTCTATGATTCTTTTCTATTTTATTCAAGCCACTGGGTGGCTCAGTGAATAATATGATAGATTTAGAATAAGAATGGCTTGAGCTCAAAATTGACTTCAGACACTTTCTAGGCATGTAACCTTGAGCAAATCAAATTTCTCTTTGTCTCATTTTCTTCATCTGTAAAATGTGGATGAGAATAATATTATTTACCTTTCAGGGTTGTTATGAGAATTAAATGAGATATGTTTGTGGGGGGGTGAAGGACAAAGAACATACACAAATGTTTATTATTATTAATATTATTATTATTAATTGTTATGATATGTCTAGGTCATGGGTTTTTAACTTAGGATCCAAGGACACCTATAATAGATTTCAGGGATCTGCACACTTGAGTGGGAAAAAAAATTGCATCTTTAAATTCACTGAACTCTAATCGAAATGAAGCATTTCCTTCAATTATTAAGGTAGGCATCAAAGCATTATTTGGATGAGGTAAATAGGATTCACCAAACTTCCAAAAGGGGCCCATTACACAGAGTTAAGAAGCTCTGCTCTGATTTTGAAATATGCTCAAAGGAAAATCAAACTCTGCATTCCCTTTAGTCTAATAATACCATTATTAGGTCTGCATTAGGTCATTATAATTATTAGGTCATTCAAAAGGGGAAAAGAATTCACATGGTCAAAGATATTTATATGACACCTGTTTGTGGTGGCAAAATATTGGAAATGAGGATATGTATATCAATGGCGAATGGCTGAACAAATTTTAGTGTATGACTGTAATAGAATGCTGTTGGACTACAACAGGTGTGGGGAGTTTCTGGCCCACAAGGTCATATAAGACCCTCACAATCATATGATCTGGAACTGCAAAAACAAAAGCAAGTGGGACTTAAAATTCAATAAATCAAAGAGCTTTTTTAGAGGTGAATTAATTAAATGTTTGACCAAATCTAGGGGGCTAATATCTAAGTTGATAATTTTGAATTAACAGCAAATGATGTTATACATATACAAAAATCAAAATATTATAAATATACAAATGATATTATAAATTTCCAGTGGAAAAAATGGTCCAATGCCCTCTCCCCCCTCCCCAGTCCCTTGGATTACAAGGACTGATAAGCAGACAGATTTCAGAAAAAAACACAACTTGTTGTTGCTTACATAAACTGATGCTTGATGAAGTGAAAGGAACCAGAAGGACACAGCATTATAGATTGAGAACAAGAATTTCTATTCCAACCTTCATTTTACAAGAAACTGAGATTTAGATAGCTTAATTTGGCTTCCCCAAGGGTTATAAACTAGCAACTCCAAATGCAGGTTTATATCCTCTATGGTGATATTTCCTCTTTTGATATGTGTTCAAATGACATATTACTTAATTTCAATATCTACTCTTAGGACCAAGTTAAACAATAGTGCAAAAGATGGCAAAAAATGCTTTCTGGAGAAGATCTAGAAACTAGTACTGCTAAATGAGAATGATATATTAAAAAATAGCTTGGACTTTAAATATTATATTGAAAGATAATTTAACCCAATTGTGCAATTCCATTAATATGCTTTTTATTATATAAAAATGATTAGAGGTCAGAAAAGCAAACTCATTTTATTCTACCTTGCATAAAACTGCTGGTCTAGAATAGTCTCTGTCTCTGTCTCTGACTCTCTTTTTCTCTCTCATCCTCTCATAAAAGACTAAATTGAATATAGGAATTTACAATCATATTTTTCAAATTTTCTCTCAAATGACTAGTAGTCAAATAATAACTCTAAAAAATCTTGATAGTTACTTATAATTATTAGTAAAAAGTAGAATTTTACAAAACCACAATTAAGAGAAATGCTTTTTTAAAAAAATTCAGCAGGACAGAATCAAAAGTTGTTAGATCTCTTTAAGAGTTTTCAAATGAAAAATGGGAAAGGATGCATACTATTCAACACTTTTATTCTGCTCTATTTTATCTTTCCATGCATAGTGGGAAATCGGGGAAAAGAAAAATGAAATTCAAAGGAGAAGCCAGAAAGCATTTCTCTTTTTCCATTTTGCACAAATCATCAAACACTAATATTTCACAACCAGAAAGGAAGTCCAACTTTAAAGGGATAAAATGAAAGTTTTTGGCTACCTTAATGTTTCTTCCCCTAAGCTCCAAACCAGTCAAAGAGAAGCATGACTACCCTATCCCAAGCATTCCCTCTTCTTTACATAGTTGGGGAAGAGTTGATGTGCAATATTTTTTCAATGGAATGATTGAGGAGGATCAAGGTTGGGGTCCTAAAATTTTTACAAACATTACTACAAATTAGATTTTATACAATATATAATAAACTGTACATAATATTTATTACATGAAATTATTAAATACATGTAAACTATATCTTGATACTTAATTCATGCAAAAGAAGCTAAAATTTGTTATGATAGACTGAAGTTATTATGCAGTAAGGTTATTGATATATAACTACATGTTGAGACAGTCTCTCTGCTTACCCAAATTAGCTGATTTCCCTGGGTGAACAACATCTCTCATTTTTATTTATACTTCTGGAAGACAAAAAGAAACCCCTTTTTAATTCTGAATCCTATGAAATCCATACATGCTAATGGCACAAAAGGATCAATGGCCACTAAAAATTAATTGCTCCATGCTGCCTGTAATGATAATTAGAATAATTAACTTAAAATAAAGCATCACTATGTAACAAAATAATAACTTACAAAAATACAAAATACTCATTCAAAAATAATAAAATTATTTAGTGATTCTCTACTCTATAATGCCCTGAAATCATTCCTTCTAAACAAAAGGTATCTTTAATTCAGATGGTTAATAATATCAATTAATTGTATATACTGTCTCCTTTTTCTCAGATCTTCCCCTGGAATGTTTTCCTTGAATCTTCCAACAGAATGTGAATCTTTATAAATAGCTCCAATATGACAGATTGAGGATGGGACCCTCTGAAGCCCTCGCAAATGCAGCTCCAGAAAGTCAGAAAACTGTATTAAAATTGATGCAGGAGCAAGGAAGAATCTTACTAGCACGGCAGAAGAAGTCCAAGAGCAACCTCACAGCAGAAGACTGCCATTCAAAGTTGATGATGATCATGTTTGTTCTTCATTTTCAATAAAGAACATGACATCAGGGAGATGATGCCATGACAAGCACAGGAATTGGATTTGAATGATGTGGTACTGTGCTAAATCACCAGCCTCACTTTTTCCTCCAGAGCCATCTGGGTCCAGAGGCCAGACATGAATCAGGACAACCAGAGATGGACCTGGATGCTAGACTGGCAGGGTTAAGTGACTTGCCCAAGGTCATAAAGCTAGTGAGTGCCAACAAAGTATTGACCTGATTGTGGACCAGTTGTGAAGCCCCACCCTGGGACTTCAGCAGCAAAACCCTGCCCTGGGGTCTAGCAACAGGGATACTGTATTATTATTATTATAGGAACCAGAAAAGAAGGTCCTACACCTGGAGCAGTCTGGAGGCTAAGCTTCACAATCAGGGGAGGTCAACAGGAAGGCCCAACCCAAATATAAACCAGAAGGGAAGCACATCTACAGGGGAAAAAAAAAGAAGCTTACCCCTGAAACCCAGTAAAAGATGGCAGCAAAATCCAAAGCCCGAGCACAAAAAGCCTGAAACAGTATAAGACCAGAGACTAACATTCACCTAAAAACACTAAGTCACAAAAATGAAAGGAAAAATAAGCAATAAAAAAAAGTTTGACTATAACAAGTTACTGTGAAGACATGGAGAATCAAGGAATGAACTTAAAAACAACAGTTTCAAAAGAAAAATGTAATTTAGTCTCATTCAAAACAATTCTCAGAAGAGTTTTTAATAAGATTTTTAAAAGCAAATTAGAGAAATAGTTAAAGTGGGAAAACAAATGAGAGCAATGCAAGAGAATCATGAAAAATATTCAATACCATGGGAAAAGATATATAAGAATTTACTAAGGAAAATAAGTCCCTAAAAAATAAAATTGGCCAAATGGAAAAAAATGTCCAAAAGTGACCTGAAGAAAATAAATCCTTTAAAAGTAAATTTGAACAAATGAAAACTAATGGTTCTATGAGACATCAAGTTATTATGAAATGAAATCAAAAAAGTTTAAAAAAAAAGATTGAAGAAAAAATGAAACCTCTCACTAGAAAAAACCAACCTAGAAAAAAGACCCAGCAGAGATAATTTAAGAATAGTTCAACTACCAGAAATCCAAGATCACAACTACAAAGATGTCAATGTACTTCAGTGAAGCACCTTACAAATAAGGTTAATGAACTCAATGAAATACTTAGCTCTGGCAAGGACTAGATAATCCCTGACCCTAGATACATGACAAGCCCTCATCAACAAAACAGTGCATCAGTGACCAAACCTAACAGAAGTAAGTCTTTGAGCTACTGTCCCCTATTCACATGTCCATAATTACTTTATATTTCCTCTTTGAGCATCTATATATCCTTCATTACATCATCTCTGCTCTCTTAAATTATTGTTCCCATCAATATCTATCAAATTACCTTATCTTCCTTCCCCTTTAAAAGCTCACTCACTCCTTAGTTGAGTTGCTCTTCTCCCTTTGGGAGTATTTTCTATAATTGTAATTTATTATTTTGTAACATAGCAATGCTTTATTTTAAGTAAATTATTCTGCAAATAACTTCCCATGGCCCTATACCCTTTCTTTGTCTTATCTCCTGATGGCTCATCTTCCTTTCAGAGGCAAACTCCTGGGGGGAGATTGACCACCCAGATAACCTCTCAAGCCCCTATATCTCTCTTTATGCTGCTTATTCCCCCATTGCTGCTATTGCCAACCCCTTTAGTGCATCAATGATTTCCAACTGCCCCAAATGACTGTATTTTTTTCTTTCCCTTACTTTATGCTAATCACAGCAAAATGCAAATAAACCTTTTCTGTCCCTCAATTCTTCTGGGTCAAAGAAGATCTTTAAATGACTTTCTTTTACATTTGTTTGAACTCTTCAAACCTTTATCCAAATAAACTTTCCTGCAAGAAGTTAGTTAAGAAAATGCCCTGATATAATAGAATTAGACGGCAAAAAAAGAAAAGATATTGAAAGAATCTACTAAACATTGCCTGAAAAAGACCCCCCCCCCAAAGAAAAATCCAGGAATATCATAGCCAGATTTCAAATCTCACAAATCAAGGAAAGTGTATCAAAAATAACCAAAGTCAGAATTACACAGAATTTGGCATCCACATAATAAAATCATAGAGCTTAAAGTATGATATGCCAGAAAGCAAAGGAGTTAGGGTTATAATCAAGAATCATTTATCCTACAAAATGGAATATAAGCTTATTTTCATGGGGGGTGGAAATAAACTTTTAATGAGACAGAAGATTTTCAAACTTTTCTCATTAAAAAAACAGAGGTGAATGTAAAAAAATAACTTTTAAACACAAGCTTCAAAGGAAACATAACAATGTTAAAAAAGCAACAAGAAAGAGAAAGCATAAAAAATTCAATAAGATTAAACTATTTATGGGGTGGCTAGGTGACACAGTGACAAAACTTTTGAATTAATAAATTTAACTAGAAGCTGGTTTTATGAAAAAAAATAAAGCAGATAAACCTTTGAGTAATTTGGTTATAAAAAAAGAAAGGAGAAAATCAAATTACTAGTATCAAAAAATGAGAGATGAATTCACCACTAACAAGAAGGAAATTAAGACAGCTGTTAGGTGCTATTTTGCTCGATTATTTACCAATGAATTTGACAGTGTAAATTAAATGATTGCATATTTATTACCCAGATTAACAAAAGAAAGTAAAATATGTACTCTTAGAAAAAGAAGTTAAACAAACCATTAATGAATTCCCTAAGAAAAAAATACCATAGAACCTGATGGATACATAAGGGAATTCTACAAAACATCTAAAGAACCATCTCAGTACTATATAAAATATTTGAAAAAATAGGTGAAGTCTTGGCAAATTCCTTTTATGACAGAAACATTGGGATAATACAAAAAAGACTAGAAGAAGTCAAAACAGAAAAAGAAAATTATAACTCAATTTTCATAATGAATATCAATGTAAACATTTTTATTAAAATGTTAGCAGGGAGATGGCAGTATTTTAACAGGGATTTAATATACTATGACCTGAAAAGATTTATACCAGGAATGCAGGATTGGTTCAATATTAGGAAATCTATCATTGACCATATCGATGATGATGTTTGTCTTTCATTCTCTAAGAAGACCATGACATCAGGGAGATGAGCCATGGCAAACATATAAATTGGATTTGAGTGGGAGTGCTGTGCTAAGTCCACAGCTCACATTTTCCTCTAGCAGTCATCTGGGTCCAGTGAATCATATATGAATCAAGATGACTGAAGATGGCTTTGTATGTTAGGTGATTAGATTAAGTGCGTTGCCCAACATCACATAGCTAGTAACTGTCAATTGTCTGAGACAGGGTTTGAACTCCTATCCTACTGATTTCAAGGCCAGTATTAATAAAAAACAACATAAATCATATGATTATCTCAATAAATGTAGAAATTGTCTTTAACAAACTACAGCATCCTTTCCTATTAACACTAAAGAGTAGAGGAATAAATGGAGTTTACCTAAAAATGATAAGTAATATTGATCTAATAAAGATTGTTTATGGTGGGAATAAACCTTTCCTGTTCAAAGAAGAGTGCAACAAGGGCTCTTATTATCTCTTATTTAATATCTTTCAGAAATGTTTGCTATAGCCATAAGAGGAGAAATTAAATTGAAGAAATTAGAATAGAAAATGTTGAAATAAAATTTATAACTATATATGTAGGAAGGAGGGAGGGAGGGACAGATCAAAACTTTAAGCAAAATGTTTTATGGGTTTTTTTTTCAAAGCAATGGGGTTATGTGACTTGCCAAAGGCCATGCAGCTAGGTAATTATTAAGTGTCTGAGGCCAGATTTAAACTCAGGTAGTCCTGACTCCAAGACTGGTGCTCCAGGGCCAGTGCTCTATCCACTGCACCACCTAGCTGCCCCAGCAAAATGTTTTATAAAAGAATATAAACCCTTTTATTGTATTTTTATTATGCTGCCTGTTAAAAGTTATGATAGACACACCATTTTTGGAAAATGAAAACATATAGCCACTGCAGAGATGATCATTAAGATTCCTTATGCAATAGCATTTCCAACTCCAAACAACACAGTACCAACAGAAACCCTTGTAGTAGCCTTAATGTGTCACAAGAAACAATACTCCTTGGGATTTCATTTCAAATGTCTCTAGAAACAAGAAGTATATTAGGCTTGTTTCAGCACAACATTAAAGAATTTTTGAGTTGTATTCCCAGGATTAGTTGGAGGCACTGACTTCAGTGTCCCGGTTAGAATGAGAAGGCAAAGGGAATCATTGATCATGTAAAACCAAAGCATCTTTACTTGAACTCTTTTGATGGCTGAATGGTATAAAATTTGAAACATTTGAGATTTAAAAAATTTTTTCTTTCCTTCTTTTCTACCTTTTTTTACTTTTTTTTAAAGGCACCAATCCTTTTTTTCCCATTTCAGAAGGATCTTGGTATAGTTTAATCAATCAATTAAAGAGCATTTATTAAATATTAAAAATGGAGTAATCACTGTTAGGCACAATTCTATGTACTGGAAATTCAAATTTTAAAAGGCAGGTCGGTATTTTACAGGATAGAAGACTGAATTTAGGGTCAAGCTATGGAGTTAGTAAAACCCATATTTGAGAACTGTCTGTGAAACCTATTATTTGTCTGAACATAGGGAAGTCTGAATTTTTTTCAGAATCACAGTTTCTTTATCAACAAATTGGGCATAATGAAAAAGTTTCACAAAATTAAGATCTTTGATAAGATTTATCAATCTTAATTTTGTGATACTTTTGAAAACTAATTTTTAACCAAATTTTGAATAAATTTAACCATTTTAACCAATTTTAATCAATATAATTTAATTGAACATCTTCAATTTCCAGATGAGGAAAACGGGATTTATGGAGATCAAATGGCTTGTGAAGGTCACACGATGTTATCAGGTTAAGGATTTAAATGCAGGTACTGAAACCTAATTGCCTTTTCCATTGAACATCTCTTTTTTGATACAATGAGTTTTTTGCTCTCATTTTGATTGACTACAAAGTCATTCTCACAGTATATAGTAGAATTTTCCTTTTGTTTGATTTATTCTGCAGCACTTTATTTAAACCTTCTTATTTTTTACATTGAATTCTTTAGATATTGCAGTATTTAATTTACATGTGATAATTTGTTCAATTATTTCTTTTTCTTGTCTTACTGATATTTCATTTTTTGAATTACATGTTATGAAAATTTTTCAACATTTGTACACATGCATATTTATAAATTAAGTTTTCTTCTCCCTTCCCCACCCCTTTTCCTCAGCATGTCTAGTAAATATTATATATACAGTTGTATTTAACATGTTTACATATTATCCATTTTCTGTATGAGGAATTATGACTAGGGTAAAAGTAAGAAAACCATGGAAAAGTCAGGAAAAACATAAGAGAATTTTTTTAAAATTTGAGCATAGTGTTCATTTAGAATCTGTAGTTTGATTTTTTTTTTTTGTTTGTTTTGTATTGTTTTCTTTGTCTGGATGTGGATTGTATTTCCCATAACAGAACTGTCAGGGTCCTAGCTCTCTGAATTGCTAAAGGAAGCTGCATCCATCAAAATTGAACAAGCACAATCTTGTTGATGTGTACAATGTTCTCTTGGTTCTGCTTTTTTTGGTCAGCATCAGTTACTGTAATTCTTTCTGGGCTTTGCTGGATTGCTATCATTTGTGGTTTTTTATAAAACAATAGAACTTTATAACACTCATATACCATAACTTATTCAGCCATTCCCCAATTGATGGGCAACCTCTCAAATTCCAATTCTTTGACACGACAAAAAGAACCACTATGCATATTTTGAAACTATGGATTTTTTTTCCCCACTTTTTAGAATTTCTTTTGTATATAGACATTATTGGTAAAGTATGATCAGTTTTGTTGTTATTTGGGTATAGTTCCATATTATTCTTCAGAATGGTTGAATGAGTTCACAATACCACTAACAGTTCATTAATTTACCAATCTTCCCACAAACTCTCCATGTTGCTATTTTTAATCACTCTACCCCTAATTTATTTCTAGATTTTTCCCTTTTTTGGTTTACATTTTTTTGGCTTTTGAAAATAGTGCTACAAGCAAATTTTTGCGTAAAAATACATTTGCATAGCATTCCTACCAAGAACCTTGAGGTATATAGGCCTCATAATGGGGTTCTTGGGTAATCAAAAGAATTGGGAGTGGACATATGTATGATTTTGTCATTTTGAAGTATAGTTCTTTATTTTTTTCCTAAAGATTGTCAACTTCACCAATAGTGTAAAATCATATATATTTCAACACTGAATTTTTTTCAGCTTTTGTGACCATAAGCAATTTGATATGTTGGATAGAATTTTTCAAGTCTTTTTTTAGTTTATCTTTTTTGAGTCTTTGATTCAACCATTAGATTTTATTTTTCATGTAACAGTTTATGAGCTGTTTTTCTTCTTTCATTAACTTGGAAAGTCCTTTAAGTTATTGTTTACTATTCATTAGTATTATATTATGGGTCTCCATATGTATCTAGTTGGAAATTCAGGAAACTAATTTCAGGAATTCAGATTTTATCAGTTACTAGAGAAGTGATCCAGCTTTTTAAGCAACTGATTCACACTGACCAAACTGTGAATTGACTCAATGAGAATTTCTCTTTTCAATTAGATTATGGTTAGTCTCTTTACAGGAACCACAGTAATTATATTCATTATCCAAAGAACAATTTCCTGCTATGAAGTTACTCATTCTCTGCCTCTGTCTCTCTGTCTCTCTCATTGTCTCTGTCTCTGTCTGTCTGTCTCTTTGTCTCTCTCTCTCTCTCTCTCTCTCTCTCTCTCTCTCTCTCTCTCACTCCCCTTCCCCTCTGCCCTTTCTCTCCCTCTGTCTTCCTTTATCTTTTTTTGTCCCTCCTCCCTCTCCCTTTCTCCCTATTTCTTTTTTCTCCTTTTCTCTTCCTCTCTACCTCCCCCCTTTTCTCCCTCTCTCTGCCCCCCCTTCTCTCCCATCTTCTTGCTCTCTGACTCTGTTTCTCTCTTGTCCTTTCTTCATTTATAATTCTCAAAGTGTTTCCCTAACAAGTAGGACATCTGTATATTCCCTATCTGACCATTCCCCTCTTTGAAGATACTTGTGGGACTGAACTAGCATAATGTGGGAATATTACTTGGAAAAGAAGAAAATAAGGGCAAAGGGATTTTGGATATCATGTAAAGAGCCTTGGATCAATATTTAGAAAAGTTTGAAATTGATTTCTGCTTACTGTTGTTTTTTCCTCTACATGCTTGCGTGAGTTATTTTGCTTCTCTGTACCTTAGTTTTCTTTATTTTTTTATCTATCTCCTAAAGCTTTGGTTGCTTTACTAGCCTAGCTCCCAAAATTGGCATCCTGAGACTATTTTAGATATGTGACCAAATACCCCTTGATTATATTGTGGAGACTGACTAGTCTCATTAGACACATTTGCTATTCATCATTTGATGGTATATTAACTAGGAAGATGTCCACAAACAGAAAATCCCTTCCATGAATTTAATCTCCTTTCCCCAGTGATTTACCTCCTGGTCTTATTTACCACATCAAGGAGTGAATTCAGTTTTAACTCTATTATCCCCATAAACTGAGTTTCACATTGATTTGCAAGTATACAAATCAAGGTCCTTTTGGAATAAACAATGTCAAAGGTCATAAACAGATAGAGGAAATCATTTCTAGCCAGGGATAAAGTATAAAACTTTCCTTTTGAATTTGAGGCTGACCATGAAACATTTGAAATAGTCCATTGCAGTTTTCATTGTCATAAAGGAAGAATGGGTTAGAGTAAAACAATCCTAGCAAAGTAAAAAAAAATCTTTGAAAAATAAGTACAAGTAATCATGCATTCATACAAATTTTTATAACATCTTTTCCCCCAAAGTACTCTACTGCCTCTGACATTTCTCCAAATTTTCATACATACACATATATGTATTACATATGTGTGTATATATCTTATCATTGAGTAAATTATCATTTTTATCTTTTTTTCTTAAAATTTCCGACTATGTAGGGCATATACTGTAAAAAAAAAGATATGTAAAGGAGGATTGGTGGGTCTATTTTCAGTTTATTTCAATATACGAATAGTTAAAAACAATTTAACATTAGCTTTCATATAGTTGCAGGGAATCAAATACTACAAATATTAAAAACTAGACTTGAAAGGATATCCTCATCCAGCACATTTATTTTATTTATTTATTTTTTCAGTGTGATTGAAATGGTTTTTATTAAGATATCTTTTTTTTGGATTTTTTCTGGACAATAGGTTTAAGTGACTTGCCCAAGGTCACACAGCTAGGTAATTATTAAGTATCTGAGGTCCTATTTGAACTCAGGTCTTCCTGACTCCAGGACTGGTGCTCTGGATACTGAACCACCTAGATACCCTGTATATTAAGATATCTTACAAAATGTCACACCTCTTCCATGGTGGGATAGAGAAGTAGGGAAATTCCAAAATATGAGTTCTTTTATGCACTTTGAAAGGCTTTATTCCTGCTCCTTCATGCTAATCATCGACTGGGGTTACAAATCTAATGGATGCATTGATTCCTATATATTTCCCCTGCCCTACTCATTATACTAATGAGCAAAAATAGCTAATGGGTAAGTTTTTGATCAAATGGAGGCTAAATCTTTTATCTTAACTCAGTACCTGCCCATAGGTAACAATATAGGCAAACCTTTATTTTTGTAATGTAAACTATGAACCCTCCCTTCACATTCTTGTGGAACCCAAATGCCCACATTTTCCTTACAATTTTCAGTTTTTCTGTTATAATAAGAATTTTGGTTTCCACGCCTTATTAGTGATTTCTTTCTTAAATCACAACACTTGTTACTGACATAACCACTATTTTTTTATTCTATCAAGATTTTACTTCTTCATTATCAGAAACTTAGACCTATCCCATTTTCCAGCTTTATGCAGGAGCACATATCAGCTGTCTTTTGATATCTATCTTGATAGAAGAAAAAGTCAGTTTTCATGGCTTGACCAGCCAGGAAATTGAGGCCCTAGCTGTCTAATTGGTAACTTTTCCACTACAGCTTAGAATCTAATTAGGATATAAATTGGAGTTCTATAGCTGCAACTCCCATCCTGTGCCTAGGGAGTAGATCCTTACTTCAAGATAACAACTATCTGATCAGTCTTTGGACAAATGGGTGTAGGCAGTAGTCCCACAAATCTAATAATGTCTTTTTAGTGCTGGTTGATCTTCCAGGAATATAGTTTCCCAATTTCCAAGAAATGGATAATACTGTTCATCCTTACTTCCAAGGGGTCCTTAAATAAGCTATATAATAACCATGATATTAGGTACATTTCCAAAGTTGTTGTACCTTCTTCCACTGGCAAGTTTTTATACCAATATCTTTAGACAGGTCTTACTGGCACCAAAATTGATCAAAATATATCCCTGATTTTGTGCCATTGGACCCATCCCAAGAATAGCTAATATATCTGATGATGTTCCTTAAATTATTTTTCTTGAAAATGGCCATTTCAGCACTTTCCTTGCAAGTCCAGGAGTGGTTAGGTGGCACAGTGGATAGATCACAGGACCTGGAGTCAGGAGTACTTGAGTTCAAATCCAGTCTCAGATACATAATAATTGCCTAGCTATGTGACCCCAGGCAAGTCACTTAACCCCATTGCCTAAAATAAAAAAAAATAAAAATAATGCATATAAATAAATAAAATATATAGGATTACAAAGGACACTTGAAATAGAGTTGAGATTTGGAACAGATAGGTGGCACAGTGGATAGAGCACCGCTCCTAGAGTCAAGAGAACCTGAGTTCAAATCTGGCCTCAAACATTTAATAATTACCGAGCTGTGTGTCCTTGGGCAAGCCACTTAACCCCCATTGCCTTGCAAAAATTAGTAAACAAATAAATAATAAGCAAGTCCATACTAGCTCATAATCATAGTTTCCCTCATCAAGTCCCCCAATTTGCATGTCTTTTCAAGGGATCCAGTTACCATCATTGTACCTCATATGAGTCTCAGTCCACCTATTCCCTTTAAATTGTACAGTCCAGAATATGTGTATACTGATTCTGGACATGTGCAGATATGTGCTACTCCCTAGGAAAATTTCCTGGACAGACTGGTATAAACATAATCACTCTGAACCGATGCAGTCACATGCCACTGCTGTTTCTCTCCTCTGGTTCAGAATCCTGTGCCACAGTGCACTTCTGACCAGGAAATGAGAATCTAGGCTGGACCCAGGGGGACTGGTACCCAAGGCTAATTGTCAAACTGATGTGGACTACTGCAAGACCAACAGTTAGCCATACCACAAGCCTGGGCATTGACTGCTATCAGCCAGATTCTCCTCCTACCATTATTAATAACTCAGTTGTCTGATTCAAAGAGAGGACTCTTCCTAGATAGGATTTACAGACTCATATAGGACAAAATCATGCCACCCAATAATCTTGACATCCTTTTTTCTCATATGAGAACATCTTTACCCTGCTTCTCCTTCCCAAAATGAGAAGGGCATTAGTAGGGGGTGTCACACTTACAGAATCAAGGTGAAGTTACAGATATAGATGTCCTGACTACATAAGGTAGACATAGGTCAGAGATTGTAGAGATGAAATGGTCCAGTGTCTCACTTTCCTTCTCTTTTCCCCTGAAGACATCAAATATCCTTCTGCATCTTCTGAATATATTCCAAAAATTCCTTTCCAGATCAGTGACTAGTTGAGAACTTCTCTTCTGGTAAAGGAACTACTCAACTTTTTACTCAGATCAAAACACATGTTTTCATCCCAGTCACCTGACATCTTTAGCCCAATGGATTCATTGGCTCCAAGAATATGACATTGATCCAGTAGCATTTCTTTTTGATGACCATCCTAGTATATGATATAAAAAGAGAAAATCCCATGATCTAAAAGAATTGTTTTACCTAATTTCCAGTGAATACAATTCACTAAATTCCAATTATATTCTTAATAGGATCCCATTTAATGAAACCCCTACCTAAAGCTCTGAGTATTCTTCCTGGGTCTTTGTTAAAAACAGGTATTCGAGCTATCATCAGCCCTACCATCCTCATCTCCTACCTTTTACTAGAGACCTCCCTTTTAGTGAAATCATATCTACTCTATGTCTATATAAAGAAGATATAAAGAAGGTGTATCAGATTCCCCTTTTCTAGAGAACCCTCGTTCTAGCTTGTTATATTTTACAAAAATTAAGCTCCTCCTTTGGCCAGGAGCTTTCCTAAGGTAAATGCTGTTACAAAGAAATCTCAAATTATCTCTCTAGTGTTTATCTATCTCATATTACACAGGTGCTTTTACTTCAAAGCCAGCAATCACAGCTACACACACATACACACACACACACACACACACACACACACACAAACACACACATATATATGTATATATATCTGGAAACTTCTATACATAAACTTGTTTCGTTACTAACCATCCTTAACATACAAAGTATTTTTGTTTTTGCAAGGCAATTGGCATCAAGTGACTTATCCAAGCTCACACAGCTAGGTAATCATTAAGTATCTGAGGCCCAATTGGAACTAGGGTCCTCCTGTCTCCAGGACATGTGCTCTATGCACTGCACCACCTAGTTGCTCCTTCTAACATACAAATTACCTTTAAACAATTAGGACATCTCAGGTGGCTTTAAATTTCCAACATGTATTATTAACTTCAATATAACAGAACAGTAATAATTGTAATGCACAAATTACTAGATTGTACAAAGCAATCCTTCTATTATTACCTTATTCATGAACCTACAGATCTATCCCAGAAGGGGTCATAGGTTTTGATATTTTCCTCATTGTCCTTCAAAGTAATCACACATTAATCCCAGCCTTTAACAGTATAGTATGTAAATAACATATTCACAAGAAATGTCCAAGTATAATCTCTTTGCAGTTACAAAAGAATGTCATATAACCGATAAACATCAATAAGTTACTTTACATTGGGGGCAACACAACTGCTATTTGTTCAGAGCTCCCACATCAAGTGTCTGCAGTTACCAATGGAGAAGTCCACATTTTTGCCTTCTTTAAAAGTTAACATACATTGTTAATATAAATCAAACATAAGATTCTTATTTAAACATCTGATTCCCCTTGGGGAGCAAAGTGAATATCCCATTATCTTTACACTTTTGTCTTCCAGACTTCTTTACACAGAACCTCTAAGGAACCAATTTCATATATATGATACATTTAAAACCCCAATGGAATTATAATTAAACTTTCCAACAGTTTAGTTTGATAAAAAGCTTTAGGGTACCATATACGGAGAATCCAGCATACACATTCCAAAACTCCATCCAAAACAAAAGTAAAACTGTTAGCATTATTTGGCTTAATGTTAAAATGAATTAGAGATTTTCCCCAAAATAAATCAGTAAATATCCCTGATAACATAGGTAGTTTTCTTCTTAGTTAATCCAATACCACTTTCCTTTAACTCCTTTCAATAGAGTTAAAATAGTGTTAAAAGAGTTTAAATTCCCCAACTATTTCATTAATCTAGGTTACTGAACTACTCCCAATCTGTACAAATTTTGTCAGAATGTAACAACACTAATATTCTTCTTTGAAAATCCTTAGAGTGATTCCCAAAACTCCAATTAAGAAACCTTAAAAACAATGAGAATCATTACTCTTAGACCAAGTGACCAGAGCAGAGAGCATTAATTAAACATGATTATCTTTCAATAAATGTGTCTCCAATCCCTAATTTTATCTTTTCTTCCTTTGCCAATTACGTATCATGCCTGTGGCAGGGTCTCTTTACCTTTAAGGCTTAAGTACTACATGAAGTCTCCTCTCCCCCCACCCCAAAGTATGGGTCGGGCTCTCAGGTGATCTCTGTTTAGAGTTCAAGTCTTAACTAGATGGAAGATGGGATCAAGACTACCTTGTGTCCAATCACCACCCCCTTCTCCCAGCAAGGGAGAAAGTATGGGATCTTTCCCAGACACAAATAAGAATAAGAAATCTTCCTTCCTATAACTTCTCACTAGTCCCATTAAAAGTTCTTTCTCTCACCTAAACTCTCCCTAAACCACAGCTTTTTCTCTCTTTAAGAATCCCCGTCCGATTTACTTTTTAACTCTACACACCAGCATAGCTATCAATGGCTCAGTGAGGGAGGGGTTGATCTCCACGTGGAGGCCACTGCATACCTATTTCTTCTCCCCCTCCTGAAACTCCTTGACCCAGCTCCCAGGTCCTCCAGTTTAAAACTAAAACTGATTTCCCAGACACAGAAATGTCTAACACAGACACTTACACATGACAGGACATAGAACAAACACACACACTCCTGCAGGAACATTCTAACTCACTCACACAGCACTAGATTCAATTGGCTTCCTTCCTTCCATATTCTTTGGCTTCCAGCTACCAACCACATGGAAATTACTGGAGATGGAACCCAAATCCCCTTCCTTCAGGGCACCCTATTATCCTCTGGCCTCTCTTTGGGACAGATCTCCCTCCTGGAGGACTTCTCAGCTAGTCCAGAGTGTTTCTGGCCATCAAATGCCACCCTTTTACTGTGGTTCTATCCCCAGACATTTTAATCACTACTCCAAACCCAGACCGATCTTCCTGGGAATCTCTGAGATATTTCCCCAGCAAAGAACACCAAGAAAGTCAGCTTGAAATCAAGCTGTTTGCATGCATTCTTGCGTTATGTTTCCACTGGAAAATACCAGGGAAAGAGATTTACATTAATATCTCGAGATGAACCCCCAAATTGTTACAATGGCTCCAGTATACTTAGTCCAGAATGATAAAAATGGTTTTTACTAAGATATCTGTACAAAATGGCATACTTCCCTCTTGGAGGGAGAGAGGGGCCCATCCTGCATATTTCAAAGACTTTTTGTTTAAAGCAAAATTTAGGTTATAAAGGTTACAGTGTTTAAAGTTTATATTTTAAAAAAAAAGGCTACCAGAAATAAAATCAGCTGCTTTGAATATGTTTAATGCAATTTTTCTTTTGAATTTAATCATGGTAGTGAAATGCCAGATCAGATTTCAATGACCATTTGATTATCATTTCCTATTCCTGTCATGTTGAAGATGATTCCTTCAGAACTGTAATTTCACACACTGGGAGCAGGGTATAATGAAGCTATGTCTTCATTTTTTGGTGGTTGTTTTTTTTTTTTTTTTTCTCCTAGAATATCTCAGCAAAATCTGTTCCCTTGTTTTTGAGATAAGAACATGTTCAGTAGGATATGGTAGTTTAAAGCTTTTTAGATAATTGCAGATTTATTTTTATAACTTGCTTAGCAAGAATGCACTAGCTAAAGTGGTGATCATCTCCAAATAAAGGAAAAAATCTCATTATTGGTAGCCATAAAAATATAATAGATTTAAGGATATTTTAAGAAAACATTTTGGACATGATATGTAACAAGGTTATATTTAGACTTACATTAATATTAAATATTCTTATTCATTAGAAATATTCATTTTCATGATTTATATTACTTAAAAATCCACTGAAGAGTTACATTATTGACAAGGAAGAACATTTTGGCAAAGTCATCTAAATATGGGGGTATCAGGAATGTATCCAGATTGACAATATCCCAAGAGGTATTATTCATTCCTTTGAGAACTCAGTTTCCTATGTTACCTTAGAGATGGCTAGCAGATAGTTTAACATCCTCACTCTCCTGCAACACAGATTTGGAACTTTTTCTTTCTAGATATCAATGATTGACATTCTTTATGTCAAAGAAATGTAAAGAACTTCTATGTTAAAGTCATAAGATGGGAGTTTTATTCTTATTTCTTCCATTTAGTTGTTCTGTCATCTGGACTAAATTTCTTCTATTTTTCTAGTAGTATTTTTATTTCTTTTTCATCCATATGCATATGTGTATATTTAAATTACAAAATTTCCTTTCACCCTCCCTTCTGACCCCCCCCCTCCCTCAGTGGCGAAATGTCAGTTAGTGTGGTTCATGACTATTTCTGATAAACATGTTTACAAATAAGTCATATCCAGTATAAGGAACTAGGAATAAGGGGATAGAGATACATAAGCGATAATTTTTATAAACTGTTCATCAGATTCTGAAGGATTTTTTATCATTCTATTTTTCTTCCTCTGAATTAGGATAACATTGTCCATATTTGGTCTAGCTCTCTGAAATGCTGAGAGGAGATGCTTCTATCAAGGTTGATCATCTCTCAATGTTATTGTTAATGTGAATACTGTTCTCTTGGGTCTGCTTCCTTCGTTCAGCATTATAATCTATATGTTATTCCATGCTTCTCCAGAGTCAGACCATTTATGGTTTCTTATAAAATAAAAGTATTTCATGGTATTCATGTACCATAATTTGTTCAGTCAATCCCCAATTGACAAAGTTTCTTCACCATTTTTGGTTTCATCAATATTTTTGTCTGTTCCCCCTCCCCCTACAATTTTGGGGAGATCTTTCTTTCTACATATAGTTATACTGTTTACATGCTTTTGTGATAGATAATATACAAAGACAGATGCTTGTGTGTGTATATATATATGTATATGTTTTGATATGTATTTGATGTATATATATTTATATATATATACATATATATATATGTATATATATATATAATTACTCCTCACTCAGCTTAGTGACTTTACATATGAATGTCATTGGTAATCAAGGAGAACAGAGTGGAGAGTATGACTGTATCATCATCAAAAATTTATTTTTTTTCCCTGAAGATTGATAGGAAAGAATTCAAAGGGAATCAATAAAAGCAGGAGAGCAATTTGCATGAGAAAAATTAAAGAAAGACAAAACCAAAAGACATTAGTATTGTAAGAAATGTAATAACTAATTATAATTTCATAAGACTGATGATGAAATGGTTCTTTAGCCTTTCCATAGAGAGCTGGTAGATTTTAGTTGCAGAATAAGAGCATTCATTGTATTTATTTGTGGGGTTCACCTATATTTATTATAAGACAGGGTTTTATGGTGATGAGAGGGGATGAGTATCCTTGGAAAGGGAAGAAGGAAACAAGTTTTTTTTGTTGTTGTTTTTTTTTTTTTTAGAAAATATGTACCATGAGACAGGCTCTGTACCATTTCTCAAATATGTCCTCATTATATCTTCCCAGAAATATGTTGAGAACACTGCTATTGCTGTGCTCATTTTGCAGTCAAGGAAAATGAGGTTGACTGTGGTTAAGTGATATGCTAAGGATCATACAACCAGTAAGGTGTCTGAAGCTGAAGTTATGCTCTAGTCTTCACAGTTCTTGGTACAGTATTTAAATCACTGTACCATTTTTATCTTGAGAAGGTCATTGGGACAGGGCAGAAAGAAAGTCAGTAAAAAAATCCTCATGAAACATATTTCATACTTATATGTATCTTTATAGACAGGGTACCCCAAAGATTTTTTGATAATCATTAATTCATTAGATATATTAACCACTATTAGTATAAGTCATTTTTTTGGTCATGATCATACAATTCCTGGATAGAGAACTGAAAAGAGTTACCTTTTCAGACTAAAAGAATATATTTAGGTACTAACCAAATGTAGAAACTTAAGGATTAATTAAGGAAAATAACTCCACTCTGGAAATACCAATAAAAAGTTTTAGCTCTCAAAAGTCATCTTAGTTTGGAGGAGAAGAAAAATAAAATGGTGAGGATATGAAATATTGCTACAGAACTCAGTATGAGGATAAGGAGTAACTATGGACATTTCTTTTCTGAATGGAGATTTAGAATATTTTTTCTCTAAAAATCAATCAAAATTGAAATCAATCAAATCAAAAGAAAATCAGTCAAAATTGACTATTTATAATACTATTTCAAATGAAATATAGTCAATATGGTTTCAAATAAATGTTGTATGTTATTTAACTGTAACAGGAGTGAATCATTTACTACTTTTCAATAGAAAAAGTAAATTAATATTTTAGCATAATTTACAAACAGCTTTGATCAATAAAATGAATACATTGTCATAACTATTTCATAGAAGATAATGTTTTATGTATTAACCTCAGGAACCTGATAATTACCTTAAAAAAAGAAAAGTATTGGTAAAACTTAGCAAAGGATATGTCTATGAATACTTAATGGGGTAAATGAAAATCATATAATATTTTTAATATTAAAAATTCATCAAGCCTACATGATTCTATCTTTATGAAACTATGGAGTTTTCATAATTGTTTATAAGAACTGTCATAAACATTTAATAATGCTGTCATTTGAATGAAAGTGGCTTCATCTCATATGGAAGAAAATATTATATAGAAGGGAGAAAATGATTTTAGTTTTTCATTATTTTTTTTGTACATGTCATGTTTTTATTCTTTATCATGATTTTTCCAGGATATAGACCAAGTAGTGGTATTTCTGGATCAAAGGGTATGCACATTTTTGTTGCCCTTTGAGCATAATTCCAAATTGTTCTCCAGAAAGTGTGGATAAATGCACAGCTCCATCAACAATACATTAGTGTCCCAGATTTCCCACAATCCTTCCAACATTGGTCATTGTCCCTTCTGGTCATATTGGCCAATTGAGAGATGTGAGGGGGTACCTCAGAGATGCTTTAATTTGCATTTCTCTAATCAGCAATAATTTAGAGCAATTTTTCATATGATTCCATAGATAGCTTTGATTTCTTCATCTGCAAATTGCCTTTGCATATCCTTTGACCATTTGTCAACTGGGGAATGCCTTTTTTTCATGAAATTGACTTAGTTCTCTATATATTTTAGAAATGAGTCCTTTTTCAGAAACACTAATGATAAAAATTGTTTCACAATTTACTCCATTTCTTTTGATCTTGGTTACAGTGGATATATTTGTGCAAAGCTTTTTTTTAATTTAATGTAATCAAATCTACATCATTCGTTTTTAATGATGTTCTCCATCTCTTTCTTGGTCATGAACTGCTTCCCTTTGCATAGATCAGACAGGTAAACTATTCCTTGTTCTCCTAGCTTGCTTACAATATTGTCTTTTATATCTAAACCCTGCATCTATTATGATCTTATCTTGGTATAGGGTTTGAGATCTTGGTCTATTCCAGATTTCTGCCATACTAATGTCTAATTTTCCCAATAGTTTTCATCAAAGAGAGTGTTCTTATGCCAGAAGCTGCATTCTTTGGGTTTATTAAACAGCAGATTATTATAATCATTTCCTGCTATTGCACCTAGTCTATTCCACTGATCCACCACTCTATTTCTTAGCCAATAAAAGACAGTTTTGATGAATGATACTTTATATAATGATTTTAGATCGGGTAAGGCTAAGCCACCTTCTTTTGTACTTTTTAAAAAATTAAATCCTTTGATATTCTTGGTTTTTTGTCTCTCTATATGAATTCAGTTACATTTTTTTTCTGGCTCACTAAAGTAATTTTTTGGAAGTTTGATTGGTAAGGCACTAAATAGTTTAATTTAGCTGAAATTGGCATTTTTATTATGTTAACTCAGTCTATCCATGAGCAGTTGAAATTTTTCTAATTTTCATTAAAGATATTATTTGATTTTACAGTTTTCACCCAATCTTGCTTCCCTCCCCCCACCCCCACCCCACAGACAGCACTCCATCAGTTTTACTTTGTTTCCATGTTGTACCTCGATCCAAATTGGGTGTGATGAGAGAGAAATCATATCCCAAAAGAGAACAGAATTCTCAGAGGTAACCAGATCAAACCATAAGACATCTGTTTTTTTTTTCGAATTAAAGGGAATAGTCCTTGTACTTTGTTCAAACTCCACAGCTCCTTATCTGGACACAGATGGCACTCTCCTTTGCAGACAGCCAAAAATTGTTCCCAATTGTTGCGCTGATGGAATGAGCAAGTCCCCCAAGGCTGAAGATCACTCCCATGTTGCTGCTAGGGTGCACAGTGTCCCTCTGGTTCTGCTCATCTCACTCAGCATCAATCCATGCAAATCCCTCCAGGCCTCCCTGAAATCCCATCACTCCTGATTTCTAATAGAACAACAGTATTCCATGACATACATATACCACAGTTCACTAAACCATTCCCCAGTTGAAGGACATCTACTGGTCTTTCAATTCTCTGCCACCACAAACAGGGCTGCTATAAATATTTTTGTACAAGTAATGTTTTTACCCTTTTTCCTTATCTCTTCAGGGTATAGACCCAGCAGTGGTACTGCTGAGCCAAAGGGTATGCACATTCTTGTTGCCCTTTGGGCATAGTTCCAAACAGCTCTCCAGAAGGGCTGGATGAGTTTACAGCTCCACCAACAGTGCAATAGTGTCCCAGATTTCCCACATCCCTTCCAACAATGATCATCATCCTTCCCGGTCATACTGGCCAATCTGAGAGGTGTGAGGTGGTACCTCAACGAAGCTTTAATCTGCATTTCTCTAATAATTAAGGATTTAGAGCATTTTTCATATGGCTATGGATTGCTCTGATCTCCCCATCCGTAAATTGTCCTTGCATATCCTTTGAACATTTGTCAATTCAGGAATGGCTTTCTGTTTTAAAAATATGACTCAGTTCTCTGTATATTTCAGAAATGATTCCCTTGTCAGAATCATTAGTTGTAAAGATTGTTTCCCAATTTACTACCCTTCCTTTGATTTTGATTACATTGGTTTTACCTGTGAAAAAACTTTTTAATTTAATGTAATCGAAATCATCCAATTGGCTTTTAGTGATGTTCTCCAACTCTTCTTTAGTCATAAACTATTCCCCTTTCCATAGATCTGACAGGTAGACTAGTCCTTGATCTTCTAATTTGCTTATAGTATTGTTTTTTATGTCCATGTCCTGTAACCATTTGGATCCCATCTTGGTAAAGGGTGTGAGGTGTTGGTCTAATCTAAGTTTCTTCCATACTAACCTCCAATTATCCCAGCAGTCTTTATCAAAGAGGGAGCTTTTATCTCAGTGGCCTGACTCCTTGGGTCTATCAAACAGCAGATTACTATAATCCTCTCCTGCTTTTACACCCAGTCCATTCCACTGGTCAACCACTCTATTTCTTAGCCAATACCAAACAGTTTTGATGACTGATGCTTTATAATATAATTTTAGATCTGGTCGTGCTAAGCCACCTTTTCCTGCATTTTTTTTCCTTAAGCTCCTGGCAATTCTTGACTTTTTATTTCTCCATATGAATTTACTTACAACTTTTTCTAACTCATTAAAGTAATTTTTTGGAATTTTGATTGGTAGGGCACTAAACAGATAGTTCAGTTTTGGTAGAATTGTCATTTTTATTATATAGCTCTACCTATCCATGAGCAGTTGATATTTGCCCAGTCATTTAAATCTGATTTAATTTGTGTGAGAAGTGTTTTATAATTGTTTTCAAAAAGATTCTGAGTCTGTCTTGGCAAATAGACTCCCAAGTATTTTACACCGTCTGAGGTTACCTTGAATGGAATTTCTCCTTCCAGCTCTTCCTGCTGTTTCTTGCCAGTCATATATAGGAAAGTTGAGGATCTATGGGGGTCCATTTTATAACCTGCAACTTTGCCAAAATTGCTAATTGTCTCCAGCAGTTTTTTAGATGATTTCTTGGGATTCTCTAGGTAGATCATCATGTCATCTGCGAATAGTGAGAGTTTTGTCTCCTCCTTCCCAATTCCAATTCCTTTAATATCTTTTTCTTCTCTAATTGTTGATGCCAACATTTCTAATACAATATTGAATAGTAGTGGTGATAATGGACACCCTTGTCCAAACCCTGATCTCATTGGGAATTCCTCTAGCCTCCCCATTGAATATAATGCTTGTTGATGGTTTCAGATAGACACTGCTCATTATTTTAAGGAACAGTCCATTTATTCCTACACTCTCCAGTGTTTTCAATAGGAATGGATGCTGTATTTTGTCAAAAGCTTTTTCAGCATCTATTGACATGATCATATGGTTTCTGATAGGCTTGTTATTGACATAATTGAGTATACTAACAGCTTTCCCAACATTAAACCAACCCTGCATTCCTGGAATAAATCCCAATTGATCATAATGTATTATCCTAGTGATGACTTGTTGTAGTCGCTTTGCCAAGATTTTATCCAGGATTTTTGCATCTATTTTCCTGAGGGAAATAGGTCTATAATTTTCTTTCTCTGTTCCAACTCTTCGGGTTTAGGTAGCAGTGCCATATTGGTTTCATAGAAAGATTTAGGCATAGTTCCATCTTTCCCCATTTTTCCAAAGAGTTTTTCATTATTTTAAATTAGTTTCATTATTATTTTTAAATGCTCAGTTTTACCTTCCCATTAACTCTTTTTTATCTCCTACTCTCCCACAAGGATGAGTAGAAAAAGAATTCTTATTCTCAGAAAAGTAAGTATGTTATCATTTTCTTCCTTCTAATTTTTAGCACTCTGTTCTGGTCCCCCTATAGCACTTTGGTCTGCTCTTTTGCACTTTTACCATTTTCATTTGTATTATAATTTTTGTTTAATTTCTTACTGTTCCTACTAGAGTATAAGATACTTGAGGGTAAACATTTGAATTTTTTTTTGGCATCACCAATTTACCAAACTCAGTGTCTAGTCATGGTGGGTATGCTATATTACTATATTATGCTATATTACTAGGCTATATATATTATGCTGTATAACTTTAATCAGTTATTCTTGACTAATCATATTGTGGGTGACAGACAAAATTATGGACTTGATAAAGATTGTCTTTGGTTTAGTAGAAAGTTAAGGGTCTGTAGACAAAGATCTGGGTTCTGGTCCCAAGTCTGTCAATATTAAAATGTGACCTTGACATAAATGAAAAGAATTAGAAGAATGTACTAGCTATTCTCCAAGGATCTTCAGTAGAACAGTGCTTGAGATTTCCATTTTCATACTCTACTTTATAAAAATGCGCTCTTAGTACCCATTTTCTAAAATTGCAGGTTGTTGAAGTCTAGCTAAGTCCCATAATCTGATCAAACTAATCATAATAATATTTTCATTAAAGGCAAGCAGGTTAATCTGTTATTATTTAAATATTCTACCTCACTGAATACAGATTTTAATTGAATATTTATATGTATATTTATTGTAATGTAAAAGAATCTATGTGAAATCAAAAAAAAATCAACATTGTATACAATGGCAGCATATCAGAAATTTTTCCATTCAAACAGCAATAAAGTGAAAATACTTGTTTTGCTGATGTATTTTTCTATGGATATAGCAATGAATATTTTTATTGAGGAAACCAATATTCCTTCAGTGACTTAGATTTCTAATTTCCAAATCATATTTAACTCTTATCTTTCCTTCCCTATCTATATCCAATCCATTATCAAGCCTTATTTCTCAAATCTATCTTCCAAAATCGTCTATAGGTGTCTTGTCTTCCCTCATGATCATATTTGAGGTGAAAGTGGTAAAAACCTCAAGAATAAACACAACCCACTAAACAGCATATAAGGATCCTTAGGGTTCATACTAACTGTTCAAATCTAAGTTACTATTATCTTTATTATATTGTGCACTTATTTTCTTAAATATTTTCTAATTACATTTGAAATGGAGAGCATGTTTTATGCCACTGCAGTAATTAGATATAAAATTTGGAAGTCCTGAGTCAAAAATCTTACCTCTTACAGCTACTAATTCTGGGACCCTGGGCAAGTCTTTTAACTTCTTCATGCCTCAATTTTCCCTTCTCTAAAGCAGGGCTAATAAATTAACTTTCTATAGTGAGGGTCCAATTAATTAACCAATTTCTAAATCTGCTGTCTTTGTTTTAGATCCTCAGCATCTCCCTTTCTTTTAATAGAATATATTTAAATAAAAAATAATTAATGGAATAAAAGCAAATATATCTATAATAATATTAGAAAAGGGATGGTTGTGCATTACCATTAAAAGTGTTTATATATGTAAATTTCTATTTCTATATCTATATATGTGTGTGTAATGATTCTAAATATCTATTTATCAGTTTTATCCTCTCAATACAGATATGTCTTTTGATATTAATTTGGATATTTTTTTAATTTAAATTTATTTTTGTTAAAGATATTATTTGAGTTTTACATTTTTCCCCCAATCTTGCTTCCCTCCCCCTGCCCCTCACAGAGAGCACTCTGTCAGTCTTTACTTTGTTTCGATGTTGTACCTTGATCCAAATTGGGTGTGATGAGAGAGAAATCATATCCTTAAAGAGAAGAGAAGTCTAAGAGGTAACAAGATCAGGCAACAAGCTATCTGTTTGTTTGTTTTTTTCTAAATTAAAGGGAATAGCCCTTGCACTTTGTTCAAACTCCACAGCTCCTTATCTGGATACAGATGGTACTCTCCTTTGCAGACAGCCCAAAATTGTTCCTGATTGTTGCCCTGATCGAATGAGCAAGTCCTTCAAGGTTGAACATTACTCTCATGTTGCTGTTAGGGTGTATGGTGTTTTTCTGGTTCTGCTCATCTCACTCAGTATCAGTTTATGCAAATCCCTCCAGGTTTCCCTGAAATCCCATTCCTCCTGGTTTCTAATAGAACAATAGTGTTCCATGACATACATATACCACAGTTTGCTAAGCCATACCTCAGTTGAAGGATATTTACTGGATTTCCAATTTTTTGCCACCACAAACAGGGCTGCTATAAATATTTTTGTACAAGTAATGTTTTTACCCTTTTTCCTCATCTCTTCAGGGTACAGACCCAGTAGTGGTGTTGCTGGGTTGAAGGATATGCACATTTTTGTTGCCCTTTGGACATAGTTCCAAATACCTCTCAAGAAGGGTTGAATGAGTTCACAGCTCCACCAAAAGTGTAATAGTGTTCCAGATTTCCCACATCCCTTCCAACAATGATCAGTATCCTTCCTGGTCATGCTGGCCAATCTGAGAGGTGTGAGGTGGTACCTCAGAGAAACTTTAATTTGCATCTCTCTAATAATTAATGATTCAGAACATTTTTTCATATAATTATAGATTACTTTAATCTCCTCATCTGTAAATTGACTTTGCATATCCTTTTATTTTGAAAATATGACTCAGTTCTCTATATATTTTAGAAATGAGTCCTTTGTCAGAATCATTAATTGTAAAGATTGTTTCCCAATTTACTACATTTCTTTTGATCTTGGTTACATTGGTTTTATCTGTGCAAAAACTTTTTAGTTTAATGTAATTGAATTCATCTAATTGGATTTTGGTGATGTTCTCCAACTCATCCTTAGTCATAAACTGTTCCCCTTTCCATAGATCTGACAGGTAGACTAGTCCTTGATCTTCTAATTTGCTTATAGTATTGTTTTTTATGTCTATGTCCTGTAACCATTTGGATCTCATCTTGGTAATGGGTGTGAGGTGTTGGTCTAATATAAGTTTCTTCCATACTAACTTCCAATTTTCCCAGCAATTTTTCTCAAAGAGGGAGTTTTTATCCCAATGGCCAGACTCTTTGGGTTTATCAAACAGCAGATTACTATAATCATCTCCTGCTTTTACACCTAGTCTATTCCACTGGTTCATCACTAAACAGATAGTTTAGTTTTGGTAGAATTGTCATTTTTATTATATTAGCTCTACCTATCCATGAGCAGTTGATATTTGCCCAATTATTTAAATCTAATTTAATTTGTGTGAATAGTGTTTTGTAATTGTTTTCAAAAAGTCTGTCTTGGCAAATAGACTCCCAAATATTTTATATTATCTGAGGTTGGGATTCCTCTTTCTTGCTCTTCCTGCTGTTTCTTGCTAGACATATATAGAAAAGTTGAGGATTTATGAGGGTTTATTTTATAACCTGCAACTTTGCTAAAATTGCTAATTGTTTCCAGTAGTTTTTTAGATGATCACTTGGGATTCTCAAGGTAGACCATCATATCATCTGCAAAGAGTGAGAGTTTTGTCTCTTTCTTCCCAATTCTAATTCCTTTAATTTCTTTTTCTTCCTTATTGCTGCTGCTAACATTTATAATACAATATCAAATAGTAGTAGTGTTGATAATGGGCATCCTTGTTTCACCCGTGATCTTATTGGGAATGCCTCTAGCCTCCCCACTGAATATAATGCTTGTTGATGGTTTCAGATAGATACTGCTCATTATTTTAAGGAACAGTCCAGTTATTCCTATACTCTCTAGTGTTTTTAATAGGAATGGAAGCTGTATTTTGTCAAAAGCTTTTTAAGCATCTATTGATATGATCATATAATTTCTGATAGGTTTGTTGTTGATATAATTGAGTATACTAACAGTTTTCCTAATACTGAACCAACCCTGCATTCCTGGACTAAATCCCACTTGATCATAATGTATTATCCTAGTGATGACTTGTTGTAATTGTTTTGCTAAGATTTTATTTAGGATTTTTGCATCTATATCCATCAGGGAGATAAGTCTATAATTTTCTGTCTCTGTTTCAACTCTTCCTGGTTTAGGTGACAGTACAATATTGGTTTCATAGAAAGAGTCATTCAGAGTTCCATCTTTCCCTATTTTTCCAAAGAGTTTATATAGGATTGGAACCAATTGTTCCTTAAATGTTTGGTATAATTCCCTTGAGAATCCATCAGGCTCTGGAGATTTTTTTTTTAGGGAGTTCAGTAATGGCTTGTTGAATTTCTTTTTCTGAGATAGGGTTGTTTAGGTATTTAATCTCTTTTTCATTTAACCTGGGCAACTTATATTTTTGTAAATATTCATCCATTTCACTTAGATTATCAAATTTATTGGCATAGAGTTGGGCAAAATAATTTTGAATTATTACTTTAATTTCCTCCTCATTGGTGGTGAGTTCACCTTTTTCATTTATGATACTAGCAATTTGGTTTTATTCTTTCTTTTTTTAAATCAAATTGACCAGAGGTTTATCAATTTTATTGTTTTTTTTCATAATACCAACTTTTGCTTTTATTTATTAATTCAATAATTTTTTTGCTTTCAATTTTATTAATTTCTTCTTTAATTTTTAGAATTTCTGATTTGGTACTTAATTGGGGATTTTTGATTTGTTCTTTCTCTAATTTTTTTAGTTGCATGTTTAGTTCATTGATTTCCTCTTTCTCCAATTTATTCATATAAGCATTTAGAGCTATAATATATCCCCTGAGTGTTGCTTTCAATGAATCCCATAGGTTTTGGTATGTTGTTTCATTATTATCATTATCTAGGATAAAATGGCTAATTCTTTCTATTATTTATTTTTTGGTCCATTCATTTTTTAAAATGAGGTTATTCAGTTTCCAATTTGTTCTGGGTCTATATCTCCTTGGTCCAGTATTGCCTATAACTTTTATTGCATTGTGATCTGAGAAAGATGTATTCACTTTTTCTGCCTTTCTGCAGTTGATCATTAGGATTTTATGTCCTAGTACATGGCCAATTTTTGTATAAGTTCCATGTACTGTAGAGAAAAAAGTATATTCCTTTCTATCCCTATTCAGTTTCCTCCATAAGTCTCCCATAACTAATTTTTCTAACAATCTATTTACCTCCCTAATTTCTTTCTTGTTTGTTTTATGATTTGATTTATCTAGATCTGATAGTGGAAGGTTGAGGTCTCCCACTAGGAGAGTTTTGTTGTCTATGTCTTCCTGTAATTTTTTCAGCTTCTCCTCTAAGAATTTGGGTGCTGTCCCACTGGGAGCATATATATTCAATATTGAAATGACTTTATTGTCTATGGTACCTTTTATGAGGATAAAGTTTCCTTCCTTATCTCTTTTAATGCTATCTGTTTTTGCTGCTGCTTTGTCTGAGATAAGGATTGCTACTCCTGCTTTTTTTTTTTTACTTCAGCTGAAGCAAAATATATTTTGCTCCAACCTTTTACCTTTACTCTATATGTATCTCTCTGTTTCAAATGAGTTTCTTGTAATCAGCATATTGTAGGATTCTAGTTTTTAATCCACTCTGCGATTTGCTTACATTTTAAGGGAGAGTTCATCCCATTCTCATTCAAGGTTATGATTACTAATTCTTTTTTGCCCTCTGTGCTATCTTCCCTCTGTTTGTATTTTCCCCCTTTCCCCCCCTTTTATCCATATTCCCCAGTCTTTTGTTTCTCAAAACCACACCCTTCAGTGTTTTTGCTCTCATATATCACACCCTCCCCTTTGTTTCCCCTTTCCCTGTTTCCCTATTCCCTTCCCTTCCTTTTGTTATTTCCCCTTATTTCCCCCACTCCCCTTCCCTTTCTCCATCCCCCTTCCCCTTTTCCTCTTTTAATACTTGAAAGGTTAGATGTTTTATAAGTTAACTGAATATGTGTAGGTTGACTTTAAGCCAAATCTGATGAGAAGAAGATTCAGGTGTTTCTCCTCTGCTCCCTTCTTCCCCACTGTTAGGATAGGTTTTTTTGTACCTCTTAGTGTAATGAGATTTAATCCATTCAATCCCCTCCCTCCTTCCATCTCTTTCCTGTCCCCTTTTTTAGGGTGGTAGTGTTTTTTTTTAGATCCTTCTAAGTCATAGAAAATTCTGAGTGCCTGTCCCTTCTAGTTCTGTACATTCTGTCGAATAGTTAAAATTCCTGAGAGTTATTAGAGTCTTTCTCCCAAGTGTGGTTAAAGCCAGTTACATCCCATTAGATAGTTGTCTCATGGACAGGTCATGAATATCCATCATTTCTGGCTGGGTGTATTCTCTCTGTTAGAGTTACATTTCTCAAGGTTGATGAGAATCTTTTTTTTTTACCCCCATGCTGGGGTTTACCCAATTTTGACTTACTGGATTGCATTTTTTTCCCTTTTACTGCCCCCCCCTTTTTTTTACCTTTTCATGTGTCTCTTGAACCTCCTGTTTGATGTTCAAATTTTCTGTTTAGCTCTGGTCTTTTCATCAGAAATTTTTGGAGTTCTTCCATTTTGTCAAATGTCCATCTTTTTCCTGGAAGAGAAGGCTCAGCTTTGCAGGAAAGTAGATTCTTGCCTGCATTCCAAGCTCCCTTGCTCTTCCAAATATCTTGTTCCAGGCCCTTTGATCCCTTAATGTTGATGCAGCCAGGTCCTGAGTGATCTTTACTGTGGCTCTTTGATAGTTTTTTTTGTTTCTTTCTAATTGCTTGCAGGATTTTCTCTTTTATCTGATAATTGTGGAATTTGGCCACAACATTCCTTGGTGTTTTCATTTTAGGATCTTTTTCTGGTGGGGATTGATGTACTCTTTCAATAATTACTTTGCTGTCCCATTCCATGATATCAGGGCAGTTTTCCATCACTAGATCCTGTAATATTAAATCCAGGCTTTTTTTCTCTTCTATGTTTTCAGGAAGTCCTATAATTTTCAAGTTGCCCCTACTTGATCTATTCTCACGGTCAGTGGTTTTGTTTATGAGGTATTTTACATTTGCTTCTATTTTTTCTATTTTTTGATTTTGTTTAACTGACTCTTGCTGTCTCATGGAGTCATTAAATTCTGTAGACTCCATTATTTTTTGGGGGGGAGTTTTCTTCATTAACCTTTTTACAACTCATTTTCCAATTGGTCAATTCTACTTTTGAAAGAGCTTTCCATTTAACCAATTGTGGTTTTGAGAGAATTGATTTCTTTTTGCATTTGCTCGTTTGAGGATCTGAGAGAATTATTCTCATTTTTTAATTGTCCAATTGATGATCTGAGAGATTGATTCTCCTTTTGTGTTTGTCCAATTGTACTTTCTAAGGTATTAATTGTCTCTCCCAAATTTTTAAGCTCCTTCCTTATTTCTTCAAGGAAGTCTTTCTGTGCTGGAGACCAGATTGTATTCTACTCAGAGGTTCCAGGTCTCTCTGAGTTGGGGTCTTTGCCTTCCAGGAATTTTTCTATGGATCTACCATTCCGCTGACCCTTCTTCATTATGCTAAGACCTTGGGTTGGTGGAGCCTGGTTCACCTGGCCTTGGGATCACTGAAGGCTTTACTGAGTGCAGTTTCTCTTGCTGGCCAGTAGTAAGTGCTGGTTGCCTTCTCTGGGGTGTCTGTGACCTTGGTTGGGAGGCCTTCTCCCTTTGCCCCAAGGCAGGAGTTGGAACTATTGAATTCTTTTGCCTTCAATCAATGGTGGGCTTTACCCTGGACTGAGGTCATTCCTCAGCTGGGCTGGTTCTTCTGCTCACACACCTGGGCCTGAGGCAGAAGTAATTTGCCTTTGTTTGAGGAGAAGCTTCTGTGCAATGGAGGCATCCCCTCAGAGTTTCTCAGACTCAAGAAGCCTAGGGATGGTGTCTGCAGTTCTCCTGCACCAGAATACTTCCCCCAGCCTGGTCCCCAAGCTAAAGAGGGACAGCACCAACACCAGCACCTCTGCTTCCCCAAGGACCCAAACCCCTTTTGTCCAGCCCCACCACCTATCCAGCAGGTCCAGCTCTCGGGCCCTCAGACTCTTGGTTCCAATTCGGTTATTAATCTGGCTGATCCGGGGCCAATACTCCCTTGGAGCCCAGACTCACCTGCCCAGATTCGTCCAAGGATGCGGCAGGAGACAAATCCTGAGGTAGCTGTTCTTTCTCCTGGCTTTTCTTTCTGGGTTTTCTGGATCGGATTTCTTTTAAGAGCTTTGTTTCATGTGATAGATGGGGAAGAGATCAGGAGGTTTTAGAACTGTGCCTGTCTTCTCTCTGCCATCTTGGCTGGCAATTTGGATATTTTTATATACAAAATGACAGTTACTCAGAGTTGTTTATAAAATAAAGTTGCTATTATTGTATACAGTATTCTCTTGGTTCTACTCATGTTGTTCTTCATTGTTTCATAAAAATTTGTCCAAGTTTTACTAAGATGATTGAACTCATCATTTCTTAGAGCATAGTAGTATCCCAACACAGTCTTATCCTATGACTTTTTAAGTTATTTGTCAATTGATGGGAATGTCTGAAATTCCAGTTTTTTTTTTATTTTTTTGCCACAACAAAGAAAACTGCTATAAATATTTTTGGATAAACATATTTTCCCTAATATTTGGAAATTTATTGCAATAGATTTCTGGGATAAAAAGTATTGACAGTTCAATAATTCTTTGGTCATAATTCCACATTGCTCTCCAAATATTATTGGAGCAGTTCACTATTCTACCAACAAAGAATTAGTTTCTCGACTTTGTGACATAGCCACCAATATTTGTCACTTTCCTGTTCTATCATTTTAGCCAATCTGACAAGTGTACAAGTTTTGCCATATAATATATTTAAGATCTAGTATACAATATTTCTTTCCTCTACATTTTTATTGTTTTTGGATATTCTTTCAGATAAATTTTGTCTTTCTTTTGTCAAATTCAGTAAAATAATTTGGATAATTTAATTGTGATGACATTGAATATATAAATTAGTTTCAATGAAATTGTGATTTCTATTATGTTGACCTTATATATGTATGAGCAATTATTGTTTTCCAGTTATTTAAATCTAATTTTCTTTGCATAAAAAGTTTCTTTTCTAAGGTATACTCTCAGGTATTTTATACCATTTTAAATTATTTTTTTAAAGTTTTTGCAAGGCAAATGGGGTTAAGTGGCTTGCCCAAGGCCACACAGCTAGGCAATTATTAAGTATCCGAAACCGGATTTGAACCCAGGTACTCCTGACTCCAAGGCCGGTGCTTTGTCCACTATGCCACCTAGTCACCCCCATTTAAAATTATTTTAATGGAGAAACTCTTACTATCTCTTCTCACAGGTTTTCATTTGTAAGAACTACTAACTTCATATTATAACACTTTGCTAAAATAATTATTTCAATTACCTTTTTAGTAGAGGTTTTGAGATTTTCCATGTATGTCAAATATTGTTTGTAAAAAGTCACAGTCTTATTTTTTTATTCCCTATTCTGATTCCTTTTTCAAAGGAGGACAGTGACATATAGAGTCCTGGATGTTAAGGAGATTATTTTGGCAATTGTATTGAGGAAGGATTGTATTAGGGGATCTGGAATATACTAGATGCAAGGAGATCAATTAGAATTCTATTATTTGTCATTTTTGTCATCCTCAATATTTTTATTTTATTTTTAAAGAAATATTTCATTTATTTTGAATTTTACAATTTTCCCCCATTCTTGCTTCCCTCCCCCCCACCCCACAGAAGGCATTATGTTAGTGTTTACATTGGTTCCATGTTATACATTGATCTCAGTTGAATGTGATGACAGAGAAATCATATCCTTAAGGAAGAAAAATGCTGAAAAACTTTTTCTCAATAGTTTTATTTATTTTTGCTGCCCTCATTTGAAAACAAACAAAGCAAAACAAAACTTTCAGGGACTTTCCAGTGGCTCTCAAAAGGCTTTTATTTTTTTAAACCTGGGCTCCATGACCTTATCATTATTTTGATAACTATTTCATTATGATTCATTTCTTTGGTAATCCTACGTCATTTATTTTGTTCACTTAAAACTTTCTGGAGGCTGCTAGGTGGCACAGTGGATACAGCAGCAGCCCTGGATTCAGGAGTATCTGAGTTTAAATCTGGCCTCAGACACTTAATAATTACCTAGCTGTGTGGCCTTGGGCATCTCACTTAATTAACCCCATTGCCTAGCAAAAACCTAAAAAAAATTCTGAAAAAGAATTCTTGGATTTCACTAAACTACCTGAGTGGGTCATGATGCATCCCAAAATATTAGGAGGCCCTGCTCTAGGACCATTAAGTTCCTCAGTGTACAACTGGAATTCTTCACTTACTGGTTTCTACCAGCTATTCTGGCTATTTACTTCATGTTACCACCCTTTCATGTCCTTTATGCTCTTACCCACCTGGATTTCTAGTAATCTTTGAACTAAGGCTTCTATCTCCAGGACCATTTTACAGACTATCCCTTCCCCTGGCACATTGATGGATTGCATTCCCTGTCAGCCTTCTAGCTTCCCTAAAGTCTTTTATTGTGCCATCTCCTCTGAAAATGTTTCCCTTTTGGAGTTGGAATTCCTGTAGCTGCTGGCACCAGACCTGCTCTCAAATGGATCTTTATTAAAGGATTTAAAGTATATTCATTCCAATTGCAGGACCTTATTATTTTTTATCCTTGGGATTAGAGTGGGTATTTTGCTGCCTGCTGGCTTCCTTGATTATGGTAGCTATTTCTCAGGCTTGAGGTTATCTAAAGTCACATCTTGGGATGGAACAGGTAGTCCACTGTGAGGCAAGTCACTGATAGAACTAGTCCTTGCCTCTCAGCACCTCTTCATTTTTCTTAGTTCCACAGTTCAGAAGATTTTATTTTGAAAAAATTAGAGAGTTGACTGAATATCCCAGCTACAAATAATAGAATAGGAACCCGGTTCTATTTTGTTTGTTTTGAGAACTGGAGTCATATTTAAGAGGGAGTACAGGGGGCATTCAGATTGTGCATCTAGTGGTAAATTGTTAGACTTGAACAAGACAGATAAAAGTTAAAGCATTTATTATGAATGTTTTCATTACACAAGAAAGGAAGTCAGAGAGGTTCAAAGATGATCAGATAAGGTTGTGGTTCCAATGATAATGATGTCAACTAGACATCCAATTCTGTTATTTTTGAAGACCCACTGGGCAGTTTATGAGAAACCAAAGTCTTTGGATTTGAGGGTTATGGTCACAAAGTTTAATAAAATAGGATGTTGTGAATCAGGTTAGGATAATTTTTAACTATACTAATGATAAGTCACCTAGTACAAGCAGAACCAAAGATCCACACATTGGATGTACATTCTGTCAAAGACTTGTTACCAAATACTGGATGTACCTGTTAACAAAGAATAAAGGAATGATGCTACCAGTTGTGGAACTTTGATAAAGTCATTAGGTCAAAACCTCTAAGCACAACAGTAATGTAAAACCATGTGTCTTTGCTGATATGAGAAAGACCTACATCCAAAAGGCCAAAGTCTCCCTCTATATCATATAGATCAACATCAGAAGTCCTGTTTCCTATACTATCAAGTCACTGGATTAAGAAGATTCTAAAAGAGACAGAAGGGTGTCTTTGCATAGCATTCCCTCATATTTGCATATCATGTCATCATTCACTTGATTTCTTGGTCTCTTCTCTGGTAATGAAGGGCAACAGTCATTGAAGACTTTCCCATTCCTCTCAATCTCTTAGTGTCTCTTTCTTCTATTATATGTTATTTATCAAATTATGTATTATATACATTATGTAATTTGAATCAAACATTATATCATATAACATATGATATAAATTATGTTTGTTTATTTCTTTTAAATGTTGTATTCCCTAACATAAAAAGGAACTACAAGGAAGCTATATTTCCTTTTTTTACTTTTCTATTCCAGGATTTGTACATAATAGATGACTTAATATATGAACACGTACACATATTATATTTCATGAAATTAAACTAATATTGGCTTTTTAAAAAAAATCCTCTTGGGACAATGATTCAACAGAAGGCATTTAATCTCTATAAACCACAATTACAACATATGTAAAATTATTGAAATTGATCTCAATGGTTTCTAGGATCTCTTCTACTTCTGATCCAAAGGAGACTCTTCAATTGTGATAAATTTGTGACAATTGTGATAAAATTGTGATAATTTCAGCTCTTTTAGCAGACTGGTGAGGAAGAGATTTTTGATTATATCTGCTTATACCAACCAGACCTAGAAAGAATGACAGACATTTATATTGTGTAGGTTTCTAAAATAGATTTTTCTTATAAATGTTTAACAACTGACCTTAGTAAATTATTTGTCATTCTTTTAATTAATCTCCATTATCACATTCTCTCCATCACTAAGTGAAGCTAATCAATAAAACAATAAACTCTGGAAGCATTTTCCAATTTCCAGTGTGCATTTAAATGTTTATACTGATAATATCCTACTCAACTCTAGCTGGTCCAAGCTGTCTCTGGTCTATCTCTGTATCTAAATCTCCCTGATTCTTTTTAGGTATAGTTGCCTGGAGAATATATATTGAATGTCAAATATCATGGACTGGGGAGTAATTATTAAGAAATGAAATCCTGAATTTGGAGTTCTACAACCTTGATTTCAATCTCAAATCTTTAACTTTCTAGATGTTTTTTCCTTTGTAAAGTGCTGTGTAAATCTTTTCCTTTAACATTACCTTATTGGTTTTGGCATCATTTTGATCAAACAGAAAAATGATGGGGTAATTCTTCCACTTAGGCTTTATTTATATGTACCAACAAACCACAAGCAATATTGCCCTAAGACCAAGAATACCATTATGTGCTAGTCATATTCAATATATATGATTCTCAGGTTGGTATCTTCAAAGAGTTTAAATTTAAGGCCTCAATATAACAATGCAGGTATATGAATAGGATGGGATTATTATTAATTGACTGTTACATCTGATTATAAATAAAACAAATCCAGTTTTTAATATCCATTTCACATTGCTTCACTCTCTAACTCCAAAATAATGTGAACTCTTACACTGATATCCAAGGAAAAATTTCCAAGTGGCTCCCTGAAATACATTATATCCACACTTTTTGACTATTTACATTTGTATAGTGCAATATAATTTTATTGGAGATTTCTCTCTTAGCATTTTTAAATCTGAAGTTACATGATTCCCCTCATTTCCACTCCCCTTCACATCAATTCTGCAATAGCTTTAAGCAATTCACTGGACATAAAAACTAGTTATGATGGCTTCTTCGCTATGAAGTTTAGAATTTAAGTGGGGGAGAAATAAGAAAACTAATAATTGTAGTATAAGGGAGAGTGCAGTAAGGAAAAAAGAGATGGTCAAACAAAAGTCTTTGAGAAATTTGAGAAGAAACAATTCACTGACTTCTGTGTCCAGAGACATGCACTAGCTGTGGGACTATGGGAAAGTCTCATTTCTTATTCAGTTCTGAGTTTTGTTCTAAGCTGGACCTGTTTTCAATTCTATCAAAAGTATCATACTTATTCAAGAAATTAATGGTCATTATTTCAGACAAGTTAATTTCTAAAATATCCACTTGGGAAATAGACTCTGAGAAAAACTTTAGAGTGAGGTCCCTATGTATCATTAAATGTTTCTTTGGTGAAAAATGGAACCATTTTTCAAATCCTGGACATTAAATTACTCATGCTCGGTTGCTCCCATTAAATTAGCTTATCTGAATTTCCTATTACAAACACAAGTTTTATATTTCCTGTTGTGAAGCTCAAATAAGATCATGAATGTAAAGAACTTTGCAACATCAATACATTAAATTCAGCAACATTTATAAGCACCCAACAACGCACAAGCTGTTGTGTTAGCCACTAAGAATATACTGGCAAAAACAGATAATGTCCCATTCTCAATATCATCCTCAAACTCATATTCTAACTGGAAGAATAAAACAAGTAAGTGATTGAATAAATGCAAGATAATATGAGTAGGACCAGTCAGTTTTCTTTTTCTTTTTTAAAATTTATTTATTTATTTATTTTCATTTATATGACATGCATATTTCCAAGTTACAAAATTTCCCTCCATCCTCCTTTCCCACACCCCTCCCCTCTGCAAGGAACGCTCAGGTTATCATTTTACATCCATATTTTGTTAAACATGTTTACAAATTAATAATTTTTGACATGAGGAATTAGGATTAATGGAAAGAGATACATAAGAGATAATTTTTTTTTAGTGTTCATCTGATTTGAATGGGTTGTTATTTTTTTTCTGTGCGTTTTGTTTTGTTTTTTTGTTCCTCTAGTGGCAGATAATATAGTCCATAACCAGTCAAATACATTTGTCCTAGCTCTCTGGACTGCCAAGAAGAGTTGTTTACATCAAGGTTATTCATCTTGTAATATTGTTGTTGATACCAATCAGTTTTCAAAAAAATTAACCATGGACACACTTTTTAGTTTTATCTGCATTAAATATTTTCTCCATCACTTCCTTAAGTCTATACCATCAATCAAGTCTTAATTTGTAGCATATACTTATTTCCAAAGAGGAAATGCTCACAGTGAAGACTTAAGAATGAGCTCTTGAGATCATTAGAACTGACTACAATACCCTCGAGGGCAGAATACTATTAAGTAAGAAGATCAGAAAAAGAATAGGCTTCCTGGAGGATGTAGCCTCCCAAATCAGCCTTGAGGTAAATTAATGACAATAATTCTGAAAATCAGTGGTGTGATTGAAATACAATTTAGACATGGAGACAGCCTTATTAGAAGTATGGAGATACCCCATGGAATGACCAAATCATTGAGCATCCACGTCTCTCTCTAGAATATGGAATGCATGAAGAGGGAAGAGAAGGAGATGGGAGAAAAGATGAAAAGCAATGTGCAATGAATTTTTTACAAATATTATGTCATATGACCCTCACATCAATCTGTGGGGCAAACATTATTATTCTCATTTCATAAAACAAGAAATTGAGGCAAAAAAGGTTAAGTGACTGGCCTTGGATCCTACAGCCAGGAAGTGTGCTCTATTAACTGTGCTATGAATTGCCTCTAAGAAGAGGTGGCCTGGAATCACACTGTGAAGGGTACTTCATGTGAGGTTTAGTTTCCTGTTTTTGTTTGTTTTAGCAGATATGTAGGATACTGAAAGACCCAAATATGAATTTTATATCAGAAATTTCCTAGCTGATTGACCTTGGGCAAATCATTTCTTCATTCTGCCTCAATTTCCTCATTTGGAAAAGGTGGATAATATTAGTATCTACCTCTTAGGGCAATTGTGAGGGACAAAAGAGAAAATTTTGAAAGTATTCTACCCTAAGAGACAGTCTCCAGGCCCAGATGGATTTAGAAGTGAAGTCTACCAAATATTTAAGGAAAAATTAATTCCTATTATACATAAACTATTTAAAAAAATAGGAGAAAAAGGAGTTCTGCCAAACTCTTTCATGGTGCTGATACCTTAACCTAGGAAGAACCAGAACAGACAAAAACTTAAAGGTTGATCTCCCTAATGAACATTGATGTAAAAATCTTAAATAAAATTTTAGCAATGAGACTATAGCAAGTTATTAGTGGGATAATACATGATCAGGTAGGATTTATACCAGGTAGACAAGGATGGCTCAACATTAGGAAAATACTCAACATAATTAAAAATATCAGTAGCAAAATAAACAAAAATCATATGATTATCTCAATAGATACTGAAAAAGCTTTTCATAAAATACAAATTAAAAATCAAGAGCATTTAGGAATGGATGGAATTTTCCTTAAAATAATTAATAGTAACTATCTAAAACTGTCAACAAGCATTATATGCAGTGGGAATAAATTCAGAACATTTCCAATAAAATCAAGGGTAAAACACAGATTCCCATTATCACAATTACTATTCAATATAGTATTAGAAATGCTAGCAGTAGCAATAAGAGAAGCAATAGAAATTGAGGAAATAAGAACTGACAATGAGGACGCAAAACTTTCACTATGCAGATGATCTAATGATATATCTAGAGAACCTGAGAAAATCATCTAAAAACCTCCCTGAAATAATTAACAAATTAAGTAAAGTAGCAGGATTATAAAATAAACACGCAAAAATTATCAACATTTCTATATAAAAACAACAAAGTCCAAGAGCAAGAGATAGAAAGAGAAATTCCATTTAAAATAACAATAGACAACATTAAATACTTGGTAATCTGCCTCCCAAGACAAACCCAGAAACTGTATGAGCACAATTATAAAACACTCCTCATCCAAATAAAGTCAAATCTAAATAATTGGAAACATGTCAAATGCTCATGATTAGCTTGAGCTATTGTAATTTAAATGGAAAATCTGCCCAAATTAAATTACTTATTCAGTGCCATATGAATCAAACTACCAAATAACTACTTTACCGAGCTAGAAAAACAGACCAACAAGTCTGGAGCAACAAAAGACAAAGAATAGCAAGAGAACTGATGGGAGAAAAATGTAAAGGAAGGTGGCCTAGCTCTAAGAGATCTAAAACTATATTGTAACACAGTAGTCATCAAAACTTCCTGGTACTGGTTAAAAAAATAGAGTAATGGATCAGTGGATTATGATAGGTCCTAAAGAAGTTACAGCAAATAAGTACAGAAATTTAATATTTGACAAAACCGAAGACAGCAGTGTAAGAGATAAAAACTCATTATTTGACAAAAATTGTTGGGAAAAACTAGACATAGATCCATATCTCACAGACTATGCTACAATAAGGTCAAAATGGGTACTTGATTTAGACATAAAGAGCATTATCATACATAAATTAATAGACCAAGAAATACTCTATCTATTTGATCTATGTGAAAGGGATGAATTGATGGCCAAACAGGAATTAGAGCATATTAAAAATTGAAAACATATGATTTTTGATTATATTAAATTAAAAAGTTTTTGTAATGGGGGCAGCTAGGTGGCACAGTGAATAGAGCACCAGCCCTGGAGACAGGAGTACCTGAGTGCAAATTTGGCTTCAGACAGTTAATAATTACCTAGCTGTGTGGCCTTGGGCAAGCCTCTTAACCCCATTGCCTTGCAAAAAAAATCTAAAAAAAAAGATTTTGCACTAATAAAATCAATGCTGCCAAAATTATAAGCAAACAGAAAACTGGGAAGCAAGCTTTAAAACTAGGATTTCTGATAAAGGTTTCATTTCTAAAATATATATAGAGAATTGCATCAAATTTATAAGGGCACCAGTCATTCCCCAAATGATAAATAATCAAAGGATATAAAAAGACAGTTTTCAAATGTAGAAATTAAAGCAATATATAATCATATGGAAAAAGTGCTCCAAATCATTATTGATTAGACAAATGAAAATTAAAACAACACTGAAATATCATTTCACAACTGTCAGATTGGCCAAGATGAGAAAAAGGGAAAATGATCGATGTTGGAGAAGTTGTGGGAGGATTGGGACATTGATGCATTGCTAGTGGAGTTGTGAATGGATACAACTTTCTGTAGAGCATCATGGAACAATGTCCAAAGAGCAATAAAACTGATAATACCCTTTGACCCAGCAATTCCAATTCTAGGATTATATCCAGAAATTATGAAAAATGGGAAAAGTCCTTCATGTTCCAAAAATATTCATAGAAGCTATTTTTTGTAGTCCACATAATTGGAAATTGAGAAGATGCCTATTTATTGGGGAATGGCTAAGCAAATTCTGGTACATGAATACTATGGAATACTATTGTTCTATAAGAAACCATAATGGTCAGACTATAGAGAAGCATAGATTGACTTATGGGATCTGATGCTGAGCAAAAGGAGTACAACCAAGAGAACAATGTACACATCAACAGTGCGAGATGAACAATTTTGATGGAAGCATCTCCTCTCAGCAATCCAAAGAGCTAGGACAACTGTATTATCCCATCCAGAGGAAGAAAAACAAAACACACACACACACACACACACACACACACACACACACACACACACGCACAAAAATCCAAGCCTTCAGAATCTGATGGACACTTTATAAATATTTTCACTTACGTATCTCTTTCCCTTAATCATAAATCTTCATACCAATAATAGCTAATACTCATCTGTAAACATATTTATCAAACTATGTATGTACAATGCTAACCTGACTGTTCTCTGCTAAAGGGAAGGGAAGGTGGAAGGAAATTTTGGAATTTGAAAATATGCATGTACAAATGGATTAAAATAAATAAATAAATAAATAAAAGCGATCTAAAAATTCTTTGAAGTACTGATTATCATTATTACTACTACCATGATAGATAATACCAGTTTATTTTATTATTCTTAATGCTAAGAAAATTTCATGCTTAGAATATAGGCATTTTTTGGCAGTTGGGTAGAAAACAAATTAGAGACTTATGGAGGGTAGTGCCAAGATGGTGACTCCTGGAACTTTTCTCAAAACAACTTTGAATGGAGCTTCTAAAGAGCCTAAAGTGACAGAACCCACACCAAACAGAGTGAAATAATTTATGAACTTAATATATCATGGATGAACTTCAGCAATGGTCTGTCTCATATTTCTGAAAGGGAATTAAAGCCTAGTGAGCTAGGAAGCCAGTGGGAGGCTCTTAGTCTCATCATATTCATGTCCTGACTTAGCAAACCAGTAGTGCAGCAAGTCATCAGTGAGGGTCACAACCCCAGCTCAGAAGACAAAGCCCTAGGAACCTGGTGCAATAGGTAGATCTGGGATGGATGACTCTAATGCTGGGAATAATCCACTAGCTCCTGAAGTGCCATAGGTAAGTGGCAAGTCAGGGATCAGACCCCCTGTCATAGCATGAAAAGCTTGGGACTAGGTCCACTTGCTCTAGTAAAATGTGAGTTAGGCTGCAATGAGAAGCAAAACAATAGTGAGGAGGGGTAAGGGAAAAGGAAAAATAAAAAAGAAAAGTATAAATAGGGGAAGATAGGATAGGAGAAAATAAAAAAAGCTTTATAATTAGTTCTAATTCTTTTTTTTATAATATAGCTTATATGGAAATATGTTAAACATATACAACTTATTTCAGATTGTTCACTACCACGAGGAAGGGGGTGGTAAGGGATGGTGGCAGAAAAATGTGGAATTCAACTTGTAAAAGGATAAAATGTGAAAAATATCTTTTCATGTAATTGAAAAAAAGAAAAAAATATGAAAAACTCAACATGTACTGATACAATGTGAAATGAGCAGAACCAGGTGAATATTGTAAACAGGAACAACAATATTTTAAGATGATCTACTGTGCATAACTTAGCTATTCTCAACAATATATTGCTCCAAGAAAATTCTGAAGGTCTTAGATGAAAGATGTTATCTTTCTCCAGTAAAAGAACTGTTGGGGGTCTGAATACAGATACTTACTTTACTTTACTTTCTTAGAGGTTTGTCTGTCTTTGTGTGTGTGTGTGTGTGTGTGTGTGTGTGTGTGTGTGTTTAACATCATGAATTGCAAGGAAATGTGCTTTGCATGACAATACATAGATATTTGTTTAGTTTCTCAGTGGAGGGAGAGGATGAGAGAAAATTTGGGACTCAACATTTGAAAAAATTATGTTAAAATTGTTTTACATGTAATTTTGAAAAAATGAAATAAAAATGAAATAACAAAGAGGAAAGAGGCTAAAGACTTAAGAGACAAGAGATAAAGTTTATGAAAGCTGTGAGAAAACCAAATTAAATAGGAAGAATATAGATGTATAGATTGCCTACATTGTCTACATTCTTTGATTCCACATTATTACCTAAAAAAGGGAAAAAAAACACTTTTCAGCATCAAGACTCAATTATGTGATCATGATAACAATATGTTATTGTGCTTTAAAGTTTATAAAACCCAATTAAACATAAAGACTTTGGTGATAACTTGCATTATCTCATTTGATCCTCCAGCAGTACTATGAGGCAATTAGATACTTCTGCTATTATTTTCCCCATTTTGCAAATAAGGAAAGAATGACTAAGGGGTTATATGACTTAACCTAGCCCATGCACCTAGTAAGTACCATACTTTGTCGTTGAAAATTGTGGAACAATCACTAAGGAATTTAAATTCTAGGTGACAAAAAGGTAATTGTAGATATGTGAGAATATAAACAGGCTACAGCATCTTGTCAGTGGCAAATGCGGCTTCTAGAAAAGGCATCCCTAGTACTCCCAAAGAAGCATGTGAGTAAAAAAAGTTATGAATAACATATGGATATTTCATATTTCCAGTGATCCATTGCCATTGAGATCAAAATAAAAGTGATTAATTCTTCTGACTACCTTAGGAATTGCTTCTTTCTTGAAATTTCTTTTAGGTTTTTTTCAAGTCAAATAGGGTTAAGTGGCTTGCCAAAGCCTACACAGCTAGGTAATTATTAAGTGTCTGAAGTTGAATTTGAACTCAGGTATTCCAGGGCAGGTGTTTTATTCACTGTGCCACCACTGTGCCACGAAATATTTTCTTTATTAAAGGGATTGTCAATTTGAATACTTATGATCTCAATGATCTGTTACTTCAGATATTAATCCCTGACAGTGATAGATGGATAAGTTGGTGAAATCCAAAGGTTAGAAATCATTATTTTTTAACCTTACATTCAACAAAAATAATAGCCAATTATTAAGAAAGGGGAATAAATTGGTAAGGTAGAAATTAGGAGTAGAGTCAGACATTTAAGGAATTTATATTCTAATAGACTTGATTTATTCAAATCTTCATATTGTGATAACTAAAATCTCATGAATCCTTTAGAATTAGGCTGATCATTTTAGGACCAAAAGATATTTAAGACCTATTCATTAATCTATAAAATAAATTAATGGATGAGATAAAAGATGATAATGAGAACAGTAGAACTGTAATTCAAACTTTTATGTGTGGAAAAAATTCAAAAGAAAATTCTTCACAACATCAATTTCAAAATATCTTGAAGAAATAGAATGCTGCAGATCTTTTCCAATTTTTTGTTGTTGTTCTTGTTATTAGACATGAATGCTGACAGACTTATATGAGTCCATTGGTACTATTTAGAAAGATGGAATAATATTGAGAAATGCATAGTATATAGGAATTATGAGGTTTAATAATAATAATAATAATAATAATAATAACATAAGGCAGAAATCCTGCTTTATTATGAATGCTGCAAATCAGAAGAAAATGCAAAATTTGGAGAAAGTCTACAAGAAATCCACAAAGATACCTCAGAAGTTGCAAAGCTCAACTTGACTTTTGCAGCCCCAAATTCACCTGGCCAATTAGGGCCAATGAAAAAGGAAATGTGTACCAAGGGAAGAGTCCTTGCCCTCTGGGTTGAAAAATATATTGCTATAATAGGTAAAACTTCACTAAGCAATTTTATTTTACACTGATATTAGTGACTTATACCACTGGGAACCTGAAAATTTCAAACATATAAATAACCAAAAGAATTTCAAGTATACAATATTAGTACTAAGGTGAAGACTAGGCATTCTGTTTTGATGAGTTAATGGCAGGAATGATGATACTATAATGCAAAGAAATCAAAGAAGATTCTTACTTAGTCGACAAATCTGGTGTAAATACATATATTATTACAAAAGAATGGAAAAAGTTTCCAACCAAAGAAATCAAGAGGAAAAAAAGATAATCATTTCAAGGATAGCCAAGAGAGCTAACAGATTATGCTAATGCATCAGTACCCAGATAATAGAGATGCACTTTTCTTTGATCAATTCTTCAGAATCCTTGGGAAGAGGAACCCTGATATATGGTCCTAAATTTTATCCATAGTTATTGTTTCAAAAACCTGCTATGTGCCCTTCAACTGACTTATTCTTTAAAATGAGTCATTCCTTTTCATTTATCTATATCCAACTTTTCCTTTCAGATCCTACTTAAGTCTCAAAAGCTCAATGAAGCTGCCATTGAGCCCTCCTGTTTCATTCATTATTTATGTCCCTCATCTTTCATTTAGCCCATTTTACTTTCTACTTCAAAAAATACATAAATTCTGTTTAACCCATAAGATAATAAGCCCTCCAAGGACAGTCTTATACATACTTCAGTTCCAGAACAAGCATTGCATTTTCTCTATAAATAGATATATTTGGTAATATTTGTAGTTACTGATAATGGAAAATTAGCTTTAAAATGCTTTCTCTTCTCATCTTTATTTGTTGATATTCAAGCTATACTTCAAAACCCAGTTCAACTACCACCAGTTTCATGAAACATTCTCTGAATCATGCCATATAAAATTGCTCTCTTCTTCTTTTGATATTTAGTATATTATACATCTCTTTTATACTTTTTGAATTTTAATATCATAGTTGTGTTTCTCTTATCTTCTTTGATATTTCTTGGATATGAATGATTTAAAAGAGCATCAATTGTAATCCCTCTATAATTTAGTAGATGATCTGTGACATTTAAGGCAGATAAAAAAGTCCATCCTCTGTGGCCATTCTGGTAATAAGCCAGACTGAGCTAGGTTGATCCTTGGATAACAGGAATGTTAACTGTTAGGTCTACATATGAAGTATTTACAAATTAATTAACCAACAGATCCTATGTTTTACTTCAAAGAGACAGGATCTCTTTCACACTGTGGTGAAGCATAAGAAAGGGTTTATAGTAGAAGTATCATCGCCTACAAAAAAATTGCATGCTTCATGAAGGGGACAAATCGCCATGAGTCTGGCCTTAAAAAAAATAATCGTTTGTCCTACAAAGAACAAATAATCTCCAGGGTTTGTCCTAAAGGAATAACAAAACAATTACATTAAAATACACATTTTTTAATATTTAAGTTCACTGATTTTACAGATGTGCCTAGGGGCTTGGCTAAAGAAATGGACCTGCAAAATGGACTTTTGCAGAAGGATTTTTATACTTTTAAACTAACAGAAAGGAAAGACTTCTTCTAACTTTGTCTATCTAGGAAGTGGCCCTCAATTTAGGATGGAGCTGGATATCAGACACACCTCCAAGGATGTACTTCAGGAAGACATGCCAGGAGGGCTGGCTCCTTATAAGTCCAGGATCTTGGAACCTTAACAGTTATGCAAAGACCTCTGCAAAGCAATAACCATTAATGGGAATTAGAGGTCATCAAAAGCAAGATGTCTTGTATCAATTATTTATTTGTGTTTCTCAACAAGTCAGCTCTTGATTGTTGTTTGTCCTGCAGTCTCAAAGGGGACTATGACATCAGAGTTATAAAGCACTGACTTGCAAGTCCATTGGATGTAAGCGAGGAAGGACTTTGCCAACTCATAGCCTAACTGTAATTAATGAATGAAAGAATTGAATATGATGTTAAAGGTGAAGAGTAAAATAACTTAAATGACTCTTTGCCTCAAGTGCAATTAATGGAACAGTCTTTGCAAAACCTACACACACCCAAAACAATAATGAATTTATGTGAATTACAGGTTTCCTAGATGATTTTTATTCTGCTTTCCTAAATTTTTTAAAATTATTTTTTTTTATTTTTGCAAGGCAATGGGGTTAAGCGACCTGCCCAAAGTCACACAACTAAGTAATTCTTATGTGCTTGAGCCTGGATTTGAACTCAGGTCCTCCTGCCTCCAGGGCCAGTGCTCTACTCATTGAGCCACCTAGTTGCTCCCGGTTTCCTAAATTCTTAATAGGAAACGGAATTTTAGAAGACCAAGTAACAATACATTTTGCTCATTTTAATTCATTAATAAAAGCAAAACTTGAGCCAAAGTTTAGTGATGCAATTTATATGGATATACTCATAGCAATTTGTAAGTATACATTTTTATATGAGAATTTCTTGTAACATGAGCATGTTCTTAAAAAATGTTCTAAAAAAAATGTTCAACTATTTGCCATGGGGGGAGAAAGAATATAGTACCCTTTTATTGTCATTAACAATTCTGAACATGTTAATTTAATGGTTGACAATTGTTAGCAGATGGATTGCAGAGTGATAAATGCATTAAGCTATAAATATTGTTATAAAATTAAAGGAAAAAGAAAGAAATGACAATCATGAGTAAGAAGAGTGACCCAAAGGAGAAATCAATTAATGAGGTCTATTACCACACTTCATCTACTTTACCTCAAGTTTAAATTCCATCATTTTCATTATTTATTGGAAAGAAATGCTCATCTCATCCATTATTTCTGAGCCAAAATGAAAGACAATAAATTTGAAATGCTAAAATAGTATTCCCCCTCATCCTCTAAAATAGGAAAAATGATTTAATTGCTACCACGAAGAAATAGTTAGCTAATTGGACTTCTGTGAATAATATGAATGCTATACTTGGCTTCAAAACCAAGATTCTTCTTTAATCCAAATTTTATTTTATTGTGAACATCTGGATGACAATATGATGAGCAAATGGGTTTACATGCTCAAATCTTAATTCCAAACATAAAGAGGTGATAAATGGGCTTTTGATGAAATCTGTTTTTTAAATCAATTTTTACTAGGTCCTGCTTAACTCTACAGGTGAGTAGAAACTGTCTTTGTCACATTGTTTTCATACACACACACACACACACACACACACACACTCACACACATATATGAACACATATTTGCATATGCATGCTAAATATGTATATATATACATAACATACATTTATATGTATATATAGGTACATATTTTCACATTTATTAATATCAGAATGTTAAATCAGAATGTACATTGATATATTATGCATTTGGTATATGGTAATCTCAATACATTTTATAATACGGATAAATTACTTTAAACATGATTTCCAAAACTTGAAATCTATCCTGGATTTTCAAATATGGAAGCTACAGAAGCGTGAGTAGTTTTGCTTTTAATTTTTAAATGGAAAATGCAGTTAATTTTCTCAATCAAATAGAAATAAAACTTAGAAGTGGAGAAGCCTCAGCCTATGATTAGAATTTAAAGATCTAGCAGAAAAATAGCTTGAGTTTGGTACCCTTTATGTAAAATTGTTTGCATTAAGATTCAGAGTGAAACCCGAATTGGTGCCCTTGTGTCACTGAATGTAATCTGAACTCCAAATAAAATCTAGGGGGGAAAAAGAAAAATTGGATAAAATTGAATCAGAACAAATTTGTTGTTTCAATGAATAAAGAAAGTATGGAAGCAGGGAATTTCGATGTATGTCAGAGAATAAAAGTAGAAAAATTATAGCCTGGAAATCAAAGCTCCCACTACCACCACCAAGAGGGAAAATCATAGTTGTTCATGTTTTTTGGACCATGTCTAAGCTTTTATGTCAAAAGGAAAAAAAAGCTCAAAATTAAAAAAATCATATTCAATGTTTAAGCCCGTGGCATTTTGCAAGAAAATATTTGCTGGCATAAATGGTTCTTGCTTTATAAATGCAGAAAGAGGTATACAAGTATAATATGGCTTAGTTAATTCAGTGACCATATAAGTTAATGAAATATGAATTATTCAATTAAAAAGCATTCATTCAGCACCTACTATGTGTCAGCTGATATGTTATATCCTGAATATAAAAAGACAAAGAATATGAGTCCCTGTTCTTAACGGGAAATCCATTTTTTCAAGGAAAGTATATCTCATCAATAGAATAGTATAAATATGTATATATAGGAACAAAAATGTGTATAAATACTTATTTGTATTCAAGAACAATGCTTTAGGAAAATATCTTTGGGAGCTGTGTGGAGAATGGATCAGGTTTCAAAAAACTCCTTGGAGCTAGGAAACTAGTTAGGAGGACATTTCAATAGATAAGTACTGCATATTGGCTCTTCTTGAGAGAATATGGAGAGAGAGAGAGAGAGAGAGAGAGAGAGAGAGAGAGAGAGAGAGATTCATTTCTATTGCAAGATTCATTTCTATATCAAGGTATTTATATTCTCTGAATGTTTTTTGAATTTTTTTTCTCTTTGTTTCTATGTAACCCATCAACATAATGCCAAGGGTTACATTCTATTGCATAGGACTAGATTAAAGCAAAAGCAAAAGAGGATGAAAGTCTTTCATTTAATTGGAAGAAATAGAATAGACTCCTACTTATTTATAGAGCATCGTCTCAATACTGGTTGAATGGCTTACCCATGCAACACAATTAATCTGAATTTTCTCCTTTGTGTGGCACTACGGAAATTATACTAGTTCCAAGATAAAGGATAAACTTGCTTCCTGTGATATTTTTCAAGGTTCTTTACTTTGCATAGATTTTCTCTATATACTTTTTATAATGTTTTCTTAAATTACAATAAATGTGGAGATGAGAAATACATCCAACTCTTAACACTGCTATGTCTCAAAGGGACTAAATTTTCAGGATATTTGAATGGTTAATTCTTGGTCGCATTGGATCTTATAGATAGAAAAGAAAAGAAAATTGAATAGCTTGTTGCCAGAATGCTATTTTCTTTGTTCTGATGGGTGATTTATCTTTATTCACTTACTAATTGATTTAATTAAATGGTTTTAACTAAGACTATTAGCCTCTACAGTTCTATTTGTGTTTCCTGGTGAGACAGAACAGCTGAGGGGTCTTTTACAGTGAATAGTTATCTTTCTCTATATGGAAAGGGGACTAATCATTCTTATTTGATAAGAAGATAGTAATTAGTGTATTTCATCTCTACAGTACAAAATTTGATAAGCAACTAAAATGACCAATGCAAATATTTCAGTGTAGGACATCAGTACATAACAGTAGCTTTTGTAGTAATACATTAGAAAAAATATTTGGACCCATATTGTCCAGATGTCATAGAGAAGAAAGGTGCTGTGTCCAGTATATGATTGCCTTCTACTATGCTCTTTCATTATGAGAATGCTATCCAAGATCTAAAACATGTCTCTTTATTGGCTATTACTAAAATTATATTAATATAGGAATATAGAATGACATTCTTTAAGGCAAGGTAGCCAGAAATGGAACCAGTGTAGGAACTATCATCAGAGTGACTGAAATGCAAGTCTCATGTGAATTGATCTCTCATTGCCCCCAGGCAACTCATCAAAACAGGAAGTTATTAAAAAAGAAAGTTTTTGAAAAACTTTGATATAGGTGGTTTCATAGCCATTCCATAGAATGATTTCATGAAATTGGTCACTCTGCTTACTAGTAATATAAAAGTTAAGTGAAAAGAGTTGTGCCACCATTTTTTCTTCTCATTGGATTTCCAAAGAATCCATGACTTGAAGAGTTGAGAAATCAGATGATGTATTTGAATAATTAGAACAACTCATATTTCAATCCAACTCATCACATATTTATTAAATATCTACTATGAACAAAGGATCATGAAATATTTTGGTTATAAAGAAAATAATTCATCTGTGGAACTTAGATTCAACCAAGAATTTAAAATACACACAAGACACACACACACACACACACACACACACACACACACACACACAATATATACATACATATATAATTAAATAAAAGTAAATAAATAGGTGCTGCCAAGATTATGGAAGCACTAACACTGGGGAAAAGAGAAATGATCAGAAGATATCTTGTATAAAAAGTTGTTTTGAAGCATTTCACAAAAACAAAGTTAACTTTTTGATGATAAAGTCTGTTTTTTTTCTTCTGAAAAATAATGTTTGCTTGAATTTTTTGATCATTTTTTCAATTCTGCACTTTGCCTAACACCTTGATATTAGGTAGTTGGAAAATAATTATATGACTTTAAAGACAAACCATTATCAACCATTAGCATATGAATGAGTAGCATACTGGTAAATGAATCCTTGACTTCCTATCTTTCTCAATGGTGGCAGCAAGAACCACAGGTCTGAGGATCATGTTTCAGAAATTGTTCATATCAACTTTATTTTCCCCTATACCCTGGATAAACATATCTATTTGGAAATAACTCCTGTAAACCAGAGCTAAAAATAAAGCTAAGCAGAAGAAATTGACAGTTATACCCCTGAAGAATTGGTGGACTGCAGCAATTTCACCATTCCTGATTAAATATTAAAAATGTTGTTTTGATAATAAATTCTTCAAATCAAAGCAAGCAGTGAGTTCCCATCTTCTATTTTATTTGGGTTATGAATTATTAAAAAGATCATACTGTTGATAAGGAAATAGAAGGGATGAAATTATGAAGAACCTTGAAAAATTTAGGATATAATTATTTTAAGAGCCCAAATTTCCAACTCCGGATCTCAGGAGTCACACAGTATACAATATAAGTTTTCTTTGCTGGACTAAAAAGATGAATATAAGAAATTATTCCTAATTGTTTTAGCCTACATAGATATAATAAGGGGAAATGAGATTAACTAGTCACATGGTTAAGAATAAACCCATTGACTGTTTCTATTAGTAATAAAATTTTTAAGGCTTCATGGTATGCTAGACCCAGGAAGATCTGAGTTCAAATTCTGACTCATATGTTTAGTAGCTAGGTGACTTTGAGTTAGTCAATTAACCTGCTTCAGCCTAGATTTCTTTATAAAATGGGGATAATACTACCTATCTCACCCACCCACCAAAGTCATTGAAAGGATGAAGTGAAATAACATGTAAAGTACTTTGCGAACCATAAAGCAATCTAAAAATGCTGTGATTGTACAGTTAATTTTATCCTCGGGAATCTAAGAATAATCTTGTTCTTCCATACAACTCTTCATTTTCCTCTGGCTTCACAAAAAAGAAGCCATCACTGGGGTGATGGAATCATTTGATGGTATCCAGAAGAGCCTTTTACAGACAAAAGTACCTGAACAGTTTAATTAAGACCAAATGATCTGAACTTTGTACTGAGTTTGATGTTTTTCTATATAAAGCATTGTTTGAAGTTGTTAACTACTGAGATATGCAAGCTGAAGACGATCTCCAAAGCATGTGACTCTGAAAGGAAATAGAATTGGTCCCTGGCCTAAAGATGAACAGAAAACAGATCAGAACAGAATGAGGGGTATATTGGTTTAGTAAATGGAGAGCTTTCCTTGGAGACAGAAATACCCTGTATTCTCATCGTATTTCTTTATAACATACTGATGATAATATGACAATGCTCTATATGACTATTTTCAGACAGTGATAAATTGGGCTAGTCCCTCCCTGAGAATGATGGAGCAAATGAGCAACATATGTCTGTTGGTTATGAGGGCATCTGAGTCCATTCGGTTCCTGGTGGTTAAAAACTATGTCCATTTCTTCCAGACTTGACCTAAAATGAATTACCGAGTACAATCCCATTCAGTGGGACTCAAGATGCTATCTAAATACTCCCTTATGTTCATCCATCAGCTTTTAGGAAGTAAAACTCTGTCCTCTAATATGGTAAAACTGGCTGACAATCATTGCCCCAAGTTAAGAGAGGTACAATAATAAAATAAAAGAAATGACTCCCTATTTTGAATTGACTAAGATAAAAACTGTTCTGCTACTGATAAAATCTAAGGCCCAACCCTTTGGCAGAGTTCTGGTAAAGGAAAATGTTGAGCAGAAGAGGCTTATAAGGTATAGGTTTACTCAAATATTCCTTGATCATATTAAAAGAGAAATTAAATCAGCTGTCCATAAGATCATAGATTTAGAGCTAGGAACTGTCTTGGAAGTCATCTGCTTCAATACTACTGAGGCCAGGAGAAATTAAGTTCTTTGGTCATGGTTTCATCTCTCCTAAATAGTAATTTATATTTGAACTCTGTGACTTCAAATTTAGCATACATTTTCCAGAGTGCTACACTGCCAGTGTTCTTCTACTTTATCTTGATACTGAGCTTTGGAAAAAAAAAAGTATTACTTGGCTTTTTTCAAGCCAAGTTCAAATTTTTTTTTGTTTTTGTTTTTGAATATGCTTTGACAGCAATTTATACACTAACATAACAAAGAGCTACCCATAACTAAATTAACTTAGGTCACTTGGGGAAGAAATCAGGAAAGCTGTTTTTGGGAGATTAATATTCAAAGAACAGGTCAAAGATTTAGAGTTGAAAGGGGCCTAAGAGGCATCTGGCTCAACCCCATCATTTTACAAATGAGTAAGTTGAGGATCAGTGTTGAGATCTGAACACAGGTCTTCCTGACTTCATGTCCACTACTCTAGTCCTACATCACATGAGGCTCTTTCATTACACATACATGAAACCAGAAAATGTTTTATTCATATAATATATACTTATGAATAAACCAGAGAGCATCACTAAGGCAACTAGGGGTACAGTTATGGTCTCAGAAATAAGTGAGTTCAAAACATATCTCAGTAATTTACATTAGGTCTAAAAATTGATCTGATGTTGAATTTCTCTCTCAACTTCAATTTTCTATTCCAGAAAATGGAAATAAAAATAGCACCTGTCTTATACTATTTGTCAAATGTCTTGCAAACACAAAATACTACATAAATATAAGAATTATTATTATTGGGGCAGCTGGGTGTTAATGAATGTAAGACCAATTCTGAAGTGAGGAAGGATCATCTTACCAAGTTAAAATCCAAACCCAGATAAATCCTGGCTGTGTGACCCTGGGCCAGTCACTTAACTTTGTCTCAGTTTCCTCATTTGCAAAATGAACTGGAGAAGGAAATGGCAAACCATTCCAAGCATCTTTGTAAAGAAACTTGCAAATAATTAAACTCATAGAGTCAGCCTCAACTGAAATGGCTGAACACCAACACCATTATTATTATTGTTTCTATTCAAAGGAAGAAATGACTATAGAATATACCTAATTGGAGATATCTTCTTATATATCATCTGCAATGCCACCATACATATAAATACCAGTGATTTTTAAATATTCTTATGTTATTTATATTACAGAATTGATTTGGAATCAATTAGAAAAAAATCATATGATAGAAGAAATAAAATGTTAATCTCTTTCTAAATTTAATGATCAATTTCTATTCTGAAGTATCAAAGAATCTCAAAGCTGGGAAGTTACTCATTCATAAGGCACAATTCATATTTGAGAAGCAATGATTCTATAACATTTCTTTGAAAGTGATCATCAAGTCTTTATTGACCTCTAATTTCAGCAGACATTTATTAATCACCTACTGTGTACTAAACATGTCTCTTCTCCTCTTCTATGCTCTCTACTTCTTCCCAAACCATAAAAATATAAAGCTAATGAGGGTAGACTAATGAATCTGTTTGTTGGTATGGAAAGGGGGAAAAAAGAATATTTGGGAATAAAGGTGGGAAGACTGTTTTTCCCTTTAGAGATTTAGGAGATGAATATTTGATCAGGTTTGTAGGCAACGAGTGATAAAACATAAAGAGAGTTTACAGAATTTCCAGATATTATGAGAGGAGAAGATCGTTGTTTTAGAGAGTTCAGAGAGATTAAGTTCAAAAGAATAATAACCCTCTAACATATGAAAGATTTTGATTTAAATGAGAAATAATAATAGAAAATATTAATATAGAAATTTAATATTTGAATATCAACTTTTTACAAAAATAATATCTTTGTGAGGAATTATAGCTTTAACATGCCCCTTTTACAGTTAAAAAAATAGATTGATAGAAAATAAATATTTGATCCAGGCTACACAGCTAATAAATACTTTGGTATTTCATTCTGATCTTTTAAATTACCAGTCTACTATTATACCACTTAAGTATCTATAGTATTAAAATATGATCATGGGATCAAAGTGAATGGATTCTAGCTGTGTGACCCTGGGTTACTTAATCATCTTTGTTCAATTTCCTCACCTGTAAAATAAGCTGGAGAAGAAAATGGCAAACAATGCTAGTCCCTCTATCTAAAAAAAACCCCAAATGGTGTCATGAAATATCAAAGGCAAATGAAGACTGAATAACAATAACATATAGATGAAAAGATTTTAAGAACAAAGAAAAAAGTATAATTAAAGGCAAAAAACAAAATATAACATGGGAACCATTAGAATATTATATTCTTTATCCAGAAAGTAAAGAATTTATACTAGGTAAATTCTAGGTTACTTTAAAGTTTTAATAGTCTATTAAACATGAATTCCTGGATATACATTTAGGTGCCAGAACTATAGAGCTGTTATAATAAATCTCATAGACCAAATAAGTAAGTCATTCATTGAGGGTTATCAGTCTTTATTTCCTTCTATTGCACTGAAATGGCAATATGATCTCTTAATTTATTTACTTGGTGAATAGTTCTGGTGGGGTTTTTTTTTCAGTTTTCCACTGTTTGAAGAAAAATGTTTATTCTCCATTATTTTCTAAATCCATTCCAGTGAAAGCATGTTAAGGCATGTTTTATGACCCTTATAAGTAATTTGCTTATCTTTCAAAAAAAAGTTCCATTATTTTCTTCCTTTATTTTCACATTTCTGCACATTCAGACTTTTCCCTCACTTTGTTTTCATTTAACATTTCTCTATGTATGATAATGGAAATATCAATAACACCTCCTCTCCTGAGTTCACAAAGAAAGGGCTGGCAAAAATCACCATAGCAACTTAGTTGATGTCAAGAAAAGATCTAGAGAACCACCACACAACTACAATTGTGAAGGACATCATTTTTTCACTCACAAATGCTTCAAAAGGTTGGCCTCCTATCTTCCAGTAGCTAAAATATTTGCAGAAGGCAAAATCCAAAGAATCAGATTATGAAAATCAATTTCAAAACCACTTTCTGAAAAGGAAGTGAAAAAGTCAATGTAATCTAATTACTTATAAATATATGTGAGGCAATATGGTACACTGGAGAGAGACTTCGACAGGGAGTCAGAAAGAAAATTGCTACTTCAAATCTTCCAAAATCTATATTGACTCAGTGAGTCAATAAGAAATTATCAAGAACTGACTAATAAGTCTAGATAATGTACTAGGTCTCTGTCAAACATTGACTTTGTGACCTTAGGGAAGTCATTTAACTTCTAGTTCTCAAGGCAACTATTTGAGATTATAAATTACAGACCAGATGCAAAACTCAAATGGTAGAGAGAATTTACTTCTTTAATGGGAAGCCTCTTATATTAAAGCACCATAGATCTATTCCTATGCCAAAATATATCAAATATTAAAAAACTCTAACATGAGATATGCTAATAGATAAAATTGCATGTGAATCACTTTGATTGTCTCCAGGATAATTCTTTCCCCTCACCTAATAATGCATCCAACTCTTCATGACCTCATGACCATTTGATATTTTTCTGGACAAAAATACTGAAGAAATCTGCAAATTCTTTCTCCAACTCATTTTACAGATGAGGAAGGTGAAGCAAATTCAATGACTTGCCCAGGATCACCCAACTAAGTGTCTGAGGTAAGGTGTGAACTCAAGAAGATGAATCTTTCTGCCTCCAATTCTGATAGTCTTATCAACTGTACCAATTAACTGTCCACTATATATCATAAGATCATAAATTTAGAGCTGGAAATGATTTCAGAAAACATCTAATCTAACACCACATTTTACAAATAGTCACAAAATGTTTAAGCTATTCATGTTTCTGGATTCTACATTCAGTACCCTTTCCACTGAACTCCTCTGCCTTCATTTGGGCAAGCAATTTCTGCCCAAGTGTATTATCTTGGTAGCACTCTTAGCATAAAAAAAATCCTCACAGAGAGACATGACATAAAAAATCATGATATGGAACAGTTATAAACAAACAATCTAGTAAAATAATGCCTGCCACTTATGTGCTCAAAAGTGCTTTCCTGAATTGGAATGCTTATTACCTGTATTTCAGAAAGAGGGCCAAGAACATCAAAAAAAATTTTCCCCAAACCACTGAAGAGGCAGATTTGGAAATAAGGCCTCATTCCCCTGATTATCTAAAAATTGGCCTACAATTCCTTTTTAGAAGACTATTGAAACCACTCTGGGACTATAGATTTGGAAAGAGGAAAATAAAGATATTCCCATTTAAATCAACACCTTTCTAGAACTGCATAAAATAGCTAGCATAAGGAAGCATACAGGCTGATTTTAAAGATAAGGAAGGAAGTAATGCATGAAGTTAGACTCTGAAATTCCTAATATGTAAGAAAAACCAATGATTTCCTGATTTTATTGGTCTTTTCTGACTTTAATTTTGTCTTATTTGAATTATCATGATCTAAATTTATTAATGTGGCTTGATGACCTGAGCAATCTTTCCACCCAACAAAGTGAAGAAACCCCTAAATCACCATCAGATTAAGATAAATAGTATAATTATTCATTCCCCAGTGCAAATTTCCTCATCACTATTTCAATATATCTTGAGTCAGTAAAAGAAATTAAATGAGAATTTTGAGAGTTTTTCAGAAGCCACAGACAACATGCAAGGGTACACAAATGTCACAGAAAAAGTTTGGAAACTCAGAAATGCATAAATATATATTTAAAATATTGTATAAGATCAAAATGTTTATCTATAAATTCCATAATGATTCAAACTTTTTTTCTGTTATGAAAAGAGGAACAAAAAAATTTACTAAGGTTTTCAAATAGTAGATACACAATGTACCCTGGCCTCTGAGATTGTGGAAGTGATGACTGTAATTCTTCACTGTCACAACTTCAACAAATTGCCCAGTGTTCATTATCCTTGACTACCCCTTCATTTTGTATTTCCCCCTCAATGAAATCGATTTACTTTGCTGTCTTCTTTTGTAGTCCATGTTTCTCTATATAGGAAATTGCTACTTCAAATCTTCCAAAATCTATATTAGTACACTTGGAAAGTAGTTCCAAGTCTGATAAACTGCCTGAAAAGTAAAATTTGAGCATTTCAAAATGGCCTTCTTACCTTAAAATACTTTTGTCTCATTTTGTAGACTGTATATCACTATTAGATGACTCCTCAGAAAGTCTTGGCCTTGGAATCAAAAAAAGCTTCATTTGAATCATGTCTGGCACTTAACCATCTGTTTGACTCTGGGCAAATCATTTAACATCTTTAAGGGCTCATTTTCCACATATGTGTAATGAGGATAATAATAGCACCTCCCTCAAAAGAATTTATGAGGATGAAATGATATATGTGAAGAAGTTTGCAAACCTCAATAGCTTTTTAAATATAAGTAATTGCTATATAAATACAAATCTCTATGGCTATATAATTGTAAATAAATAATAGCTATGTAAATGGGGGCTATTATTAATATTTATCAACAAATATTTATTGTGAATCTTTCCTCTGTGTTATATTCTGAGGTTCAAATTTGATAATATAGAAAAGAACTTTGAAAACTACAAGCACTATATAAATCCTAGTTATAATTTTTAGTAATAATAATGATGATGATGATATATAGAAGAACAATAAACTAATTGTAGACATTAAACTAACTCATTATTTCTAGAAATCCATACATAAGCTCCCCAAGATGGTCATCACATCAATCCATTATCATATATCATCAAGTTTTCTTTCACTTATGATGTCACAGGATTTGACTTAAAAGAATCTTAATTATCACCTAATTACATCTTTTCATTTTACAAAGAGAAAACTAAGCCTGAGCTCAGCCTGAGCATGGTGAAATGACTTGCCCAAGACCAATCAAGATAAATATTTTCCAAAAATGGTAGATAAAAATGCTGGAAGTAAGGGTTAAAATTAACGCAAAATCTCACCATGGTCATGGTCCTGGGGGACCAGAGAATAGTATGGGTAAACCTAAAAAAGAGTTACTGTCTATCTCAGAAAAACATTTTTTTTACTTTGCCAATTCTGTTTAGGATTGGTACTGAGTCCATCCTTTTCCAGACAAATGCATTATTATTTAACTGACACGCATCACCATAGATTATCCTGCACCAGAGGCTCTTCACCCACTCTCTATTTTTGTTCTATGTCCTGGACTTTTCTGGCAGTCCTAGTGAATTCTTTGAAGCCCTTAGAATAATGTTTCTAAATGCACAAAATACCACACATCTCCTGAAATTGAAATAATTGTCCCCTAATTTGAAATAATTATCAAAATATTTTTTAAATATCAAGTTAATAGAAACCAGGTTAAGAACCCCTGCACAAGATTTTGTGTGGCTACAACATTATTTTGATTTCTCCCAAAAACTTACTCAAATCCTGTACGAGCTTCTTTAGCAGGTCTCATACTGAACTTGACTCAGTCTTCTTACTTTTCCACCCTGTTCTTCTATCCAAATATGAAATTACTATTTCTCAGCCCATTCCTTGCCCACAGTATAAGTGTTTACCAATTTGGGTTGAATTGGATTTCTAAAGTGATACTCGATTATTTACTCCACGCTTGATGAGATGGTAAAAAAAATCTGTATTAATATCATTTTTAATTTGTAAATTGCAAACTGAGGCTAAGATTATATATTACTGGTATTTTATTCCTAAGAAATTTTTTAAGTCACAAGAGCTGGGAGTCTATAACAAGAATGGGGGCCAATATGTTGATTACCTTTTTCCTCCAGTTTGGAAAAGCTATTGTGAGACTTGTTTGGGAATGCAGACATATTAATGTCTAAAAATCCAAGTCTTGAAGTTTTAAATCTCTATGATGATTGGACTGGATTACAATGGCAGGTAGGAAGTAATAAATCCCACCAAATGTGAAGTTGGATTTGGCTATAATGGATAAAAAACCCCAAACATTTTATTCTGATCAGAGGGGGTTAAAAGCATCAGATGAATTCCCAAGTAATTGAACCCTATAGGTTTTAGCTATAAATTCAGTACTTTTTTTTTTCACTAACAAGTATCAGAGAAATTTCCTACCTATATCAGTAAAGAAAATTTTCCCTCCTGGAATCCCGCATGCTAACGTGATTATAAATGACATTGAATATCTAAGAATATTTACTTCTCATATGCATGTTACTTATGATAAGATCTTAAACCTTTGTTGTCTTTCAACTATAGTTCAGGTTATTTATATTTCTAATTCTGTGAATCAATGGAGCCATAATCTATTTGGAAAATTTGAACCCTCTTCCCTCTATGCTTAGGCAGGCATAAAACAAAAGCAAAACTATAACTAAAGTGGAGATAATGAGGTCTTCTACCCAGAGTATATGTTTGTCAAGAGCCTGTGGTCATTGTGCTCCAAGGTCCCCCGACTCTATTCCATTTAAAAAGAACACTTCCTTTCTCTGTCTTGCTTTGTCATCACAAACCACCATTATCTTGCCATCTTTCTCTCAGGTTCTATCTCTTTCTCTCTCCAAACCTTGATAAGGTCAAAGGTATTGTTTTTTAGGAAGACAAAGATAAACATTCTGAAACATTGTGGAATAGAAAAAAATAAGCTGCCCACTGTTTCATAGAAGCTGTCAGTTTCTTAAGAAAGATTTTATTCCTCAGAATTCTGGGGTTGTATGTATGGAGACTAGGAAAGTTCAGCATTAGTAGCATTTTCCTTGAGAAATATAATATATAAGTTTATATGAGTGAAGTATTTATTTCTGTGACAGTCTTCTTTCCCTCACTTTCTATATTTAACCACATGTCGTCTTTTCCATATCTTCCCTCTCCTGTCTCCTCATCCTACCATAATTTCTCTTGCCTTTATCACCTGTTGTCATATGCATTGCTACAAATAGATCCCCTCAGTGACTGACCTTCATGAAATCTCTCCTTTCTAGAATATCCTTCACCTGTTCTGTACCAAAGATGTACCAAAATATGAGTACGTCTGTCTGTATTATTCAATAAATTAAAAAAAAAACCTTCACTTTTTCTTCTATGCTTATATGGTAAAAGTACAAACTCAAACCTGGCATTTAAAATAAATCCTAGAGGAAAAAGAGGAAGGGAGGAACTTACTAAAAACCTACTATGTATCAAAAACTGTTCTAAGTACTTTACAAAAATCTCATTTGATCCTCCAACAGCCAAGCTCCAATGCAACAGTCAAAGAAATTATTATACCTTCCATGATCTTACCCTTACCTTGTTCACCCTCTCAGACTTAACTCCATCACACATGCCTGGAAGAAATTTCTTCCACATCCCCATCAAATGAAATCATCATAGAGATTTAAAACTTCAAGAGTCCTTGGAGTTAGCCTAACCCTATCATTTTACAAAACAGAAAATGGATACCTGAGGAGTTGCAGTGATTTGTCTTAAATCAAATATGTACCTTGGGCTTCCTCTGAATTCCTTACTATGCTGTTTACCTTATCTTCCTTCCATTCATTTTTTTGTTTGTTTATTTTGCAAGGCAGTGGGGTTAAGTATGTTCAAGGTCACACAGCTAGATAATTAATTATTAAGTGTCTGAGTTATAATTTGAACTCAGATTCTCCTGATTCCAGGACCAGTGCTCTAACCACTGTGAAACCTTGCCCCCTTCTATTCCTTTCTTCAGGTTATGTTGTTCCAGGAAACCTCCTCTATAAAACGCCCCCTACTCAAATTCTTAAAACATTTATTTTTCTGGTTCTCACTTTTGTGTCATACTAGTAAATAGTTAAACCCAAGTAAAAGTTTGCCTGCTCTTTTCTTCCAATGCTTAAGATCATTCTTTTATTAGCAGACTTGTGACATTCAAAGCAATTTTTGAAATGTTGAAATTATAAACATATTATAGTAAAAGAATGATTTACTCTTTAACCATTGATATCATTAAGATTTTGACAAAAGCAAACGCATGAAAGAAGATCTTTAAAAATATCACGCTTGGAAAAGAGACTCTTTTTAGATATAGACAGGTTAACTATTAAGAAAAAATTGATCAATAAAGCATAAGAATAAATTTGAAAATGCATATAATGGAAAAGACTTTAAAGGTAATATAAGCCAAATACCTTATATTATATTAAAAAACAACAGATCCAGAGAGGAAACTTGTACTGCCTCTCAGAGGTGTCTTCTATTCTTCTACTCCAAGTCATGACCCAATACTGTGGCCTAGGAACACCTGAAAGATAACTTCTAATGCTAAATCTGCAATCTTATGATTAGGCTGTGACAGAACACATTAATGGATAAGCCATAAAACCCCCAAAAATATAGTATTCAATATAATGAGTTATTTCTTTTAACCTTTGGTTATATTTCTTAATCTACCCCCACCTCCAATTGGATTATAATCATACCTTTAATCCTCTTTGCTTATTTGTATAGCCACATTTGCCTTGGGGTAGCCTCTCCTCATGTCTCCCTGCTGCCCACATCCAAGTGTTTATTTTAGGTAGAACCCTAGCTTTGGTCTACCTTATTCATACCTGAACACTGTCTGGATTTTATTTTCTCTTCCTTTGACACAAAGCCCTATATAGGCACCCTTTTCCTACTTTCTAAATATGATTGGAAGGAACTATGTAGAGCATCCAGTCCTTTCAAATCCATCTTTTGTTTTAGTTATCTGCTGACAAGTATTTATTTAGTTCCTTTTGTTCTCTTTAACATTGCAATATGCAGCTACAATGAGAATAATTTGAAGAAAATGTCCTAGAATTATGGACTCATATCTTGCCCATTTACTCCAATTCCCTCCTTTTATAGGTGAAAAAATTCAAGAATAAGAGAAGTAAATTGACTTATCTAAGACCATATCCCTTTATAGAACTAGTACTAGTAGTAACCAAGTTGTCTTATAAATAATCTAGCACCCCTTCATACAATATTTCATATCTGAAACATTTTTTCCCTTTCTAATATTTAGTTCTGATGCATATTTCTTCACAAAAAATCTATGGGAGAAGGTTTTTTTCCTTTTTTTAAACAGTTTTTAATTATACAATTACTTTTGAAAAGCATTTTTGTCATTTATTACAGGTTTATGCAAATGTATTATCAAGGATGAAGGGTTCTTGCATTCCAAACAGTTGGCACTACATGGCCAGAGGATTTCCAAGAAGCCAGTTGTCACTAAACAAATTATAATCAAGGGTAATCACTTCAAAAGTATAAGTAGATTTTTAATAACATTCTTGTAAAATGCATTAATGAGTCTATTCTTTTGATTGTTCTCTGAATATGAACTTCTGAGAGAGGATTTTTCAAACAATTTCCAGAATATAGGCTCTGTGAAGAGGGCACAATTAATTTATAGTTATTCAAACTCTCAAGAATCTACCCTTCTGAAAAAGGGATACCTCTTCAGGTTCAGCATGAATCCAACCTCTTAGACAAGGAGTTTATTTTGTTATGGTTTGAGATTGTGTTAATAGGAATATGGATATATAAAAAAATATTATTTTACATTGGGCCAGGCACTCAAAGAATTTACATTTTATTATGAAAAGTCAACAGATAAATGGGAACCAGAAAGTAGGAAAAGGGTGCCTATATAGGACATTTTGTCAAAGGAAGAGAAAATAAAATCCAGACAGTGTTCAGGTATGAATAAGGTAGACCAAAGCTAGGGTTCTACCTAAAATAATCACTTGGATGTGGGGGGCAGGGAGACATGAGGAGAGGCTACCCCAAGGCAAATGTGGCTATACAAATAAGCAAAGAGGATTAAAGGTATGAATGAGATAACCATATCTAGGGGGCAGGGTAGAAGGCAAAGGAGGGAGGGAAGAAAGACAAAGGCACAAATATGAAGGCTTTTCTACCTTGTACCCTACTTTGACAGGAAGAAATACATGTGAAAGAATAAAATTCTATTGTCCTTAATGGAATTTTTTGGCTTGTCAGAATTTAACATGAAGTCACTTAATTTTGAAAGTACAGTGTTGTTTTTGTTTTGTTTTGTTCTTTCCTTTTTAAAGTTTTGGAAACTTCAAATTTGAGCTGTCTCTACATGGAATGGACACTTCCTCTTGCTCCAAATGGCAAATATAGTTTGGAAAATTCAGGTCCCAAATTAACTTATGATATTTGAATTATTCCAGAAGGAAAAATTCTATGCGATATGTCTAGGTAATATGGAATTATTTAAGGTAGACTCATCCAATACTGACATTTAGGAATTTTATAGGTAGAATATTTATCTCCTTTCTCAATCTTCAAACATCTATGTGATTTGAGGTTAAATTATCTCTAGTTTTTCTCTCTTCACCAAATGTCTGAAAAAAATTTAAAAAGTGCAAAGTTACAGTATTTTTACATGACATTCTGATGATTGATATGACTTTAAAATATAACCATTGTTTTATTGTCTATTCATTTCTCACCAGTGTATGATAAAGGTCTTGGAGGAATGTCTTACTTATCATCGATAACTTTATTTCTATGGATGTAAATGACAATAAACTTGTTACATATGGTAATTCTACTTTTGGGCTGTTAATAATGACTTGACATAATTGCTACTTGGATGAGACATGGAACTTTATTTTTTTCCTAAAATTTAAGTATAGTGTAACTTTTTAATTTTATATGACCTTTGGACATCTAGTCCTTTAAAACTGAGCTGGCTATGGAAATAATGCAGAAGATTAGGGGAGTGATGGATACATCAACCAGTATTATATGAGAGCAGGCACTTGCATGAAGAGGTAAAAGAAGGAAAGTAAAGAGAGCAGGAAAGGTGACCTCTGGAAGATGGGATTTGAGTTAAGACTTGAAGGAATCCATGGAAACCAGGAGGCAGAGGTAAGGAGGAATGACATTGAAGGAATAGGGTTTTGAAAGTGAAAATGACTTCAGTTGGTATCATTGAGTTGTGGAATATGTTAAGGGGAGTAAAGTTAAAAAAGACATTAGAAAGATAAAATGGTACCAGATTATGAAGTGTTTTAAATGCCAAGTATATGATTTAATATTTGAATCTGGAGGTAATGGGGAACCACTGGTATTTATTGAGTAGGAGTATGACAATGACAAACCTGCAATTTAGGAAAATACTTTTAACTATTTAGTGAATTATGAATCAGAGTAATCAGACACTTGAAACAAAAAGAAATATTATCTTCCTATGAAATAATAACGGCCTGATTGCATGCATGAGAAAGGATGTATAGAAGAGATATAATGAATGTAGAAACAAAGATATTTGGCAGTATTTTGGATAGGTTGAATGAGTGGGAGAAAGGACCTGAGGATAACATTTAATTTGCTATTCTGTAGTACTCTCTCAAGGGAAAGTTGGAAGAATTTGAGAGAAAAGATAATGGATCTTGCCTTTGAGAATTTTAGTGCAAGGTGTCTAAAAGGTAATTGGTTAAGCAAGATTATATCTCAGGATAGAGATGAGGGCTGGATATATACACACCTGGCAGTCATATATATAGAGATGATGATTAATCCCTTTCCAAGCCACATATAGAGCTTGGAGGAACCATTTCTACTTAAAGAAAAAGAAGAAGGGGGCAGCTAGTTAGTGCAGTGGATAGAACACTGGCCCTGGAGTCAGAAGGATCTGAGTTCAAATTCAGCCTCAGACATTTAATAATTGCCTAGCTATGTGACTTGGGCAGGTCATTTGACCCCATTTCCTTAAAAAAATATAAACATAAAAATGAACAAGTTGAAGATCCAAGAAAGGTGCCTCAAAAGGACTAATCAGGTAGCAGGAAGAAGAACCTAGAAAAAGTAGTGCCACATGAAATTAAGAGCGAGAGAGAATCCAGGAAAAAAAGGGTGATTGACTTTAACAAAGAAAACAAGAAAAATGAGAACTAAGGAAAAAGGTCCTTAGATTTGTCAATCAATACATCAATGAATTACTGGTTGTATTATTGGTAAACTGGAAAACTGTTTTAACCATTCTGGAAAGTATTTGGAACCATGGCCAGAAAACTAATTAAAATTTGCATACATATCTTTTAACCTAGTAATATCACTACTAAGCCTATACACAAAAGATCTCAAATAGAGGAACAGGTTCCCAAAGGAACTAAATATTTTTAAAAGCTCTTTCTGTAGGGCCACAGACTGGGAAATTGAAGAGTTACACATGAATCAAAAAAATTATATTATGAGATAGAATATTATTTTGCTGTCAGAAATAGGGAGTTAGTTTGAGAGAAAACTTCATATTTACTGATATAACATGAAGTGGGCAAAACCCTATTTATATAATTCTTTATGATTTATATAATAGCAACAATTTGGTAAAATAAACAACTTTGAAATCCTTAAATTCAATAACAAACAGCATTTTTAGAGGACTGATGAATATACTATGCACCTCTAGAAAGAGAAGGAATAAATCTTTGATTTACAGATTGATGCAGATTTTTTTAGCATAGCTACTGATGCAATAATTTGTTTTACTTAGATTCATTTATAATAACTTATTTTTCTTGCTTTCTTGGTGGAGAATACAAACCCAAAAGAAAATAAAATTGAATTTAAAAGGAAAAATAATTAACATCATTAGAAACTTTGGAGAAAGTATTTTCAGTTGAAGCCAGATGATTGGGATTAAGTGGATACATATGGATTTCTCAAATATTTTATCCAAGAATGGCAGGAGAGATATAGGGTGATAGCTTGGATTAAGTGAAGATTTTTTTAAAGATAGGGGAGACTTGATTATGTATGTATATATGTATGTATGTATGTATATATGTATGTATGTGTATCAATGTGTGTATGTATCTATATACATGTATATATGTAAGTAGCAAAAAAGAAATCAATTGAAAGGAAGACATTGAAGATTAGAGAGCAAGGGTGATCCACTGAACAAATTAGGACAGAAAGGAATCAAGTTTTCATCTCCTTTGACATGGTAAGGAGACAAAGTACTTCTTTGTGAGAGGAAGGGATAAAGAATAAAATTGTAGGGGAGAGATGACTGTATGTTATGAGATGAGAAGAAAGGGGTGAAGAAGATCACTACTGGGATTAAATACAGTCAGTGAAGTACAAAGTGAGGTCCTCAGATGAGATTAAAAACCTGGATTAACTCCTTGTTATATAAGCTATAAAATGCTAAACTTGGGAATTTAGGAAATGCTGGGTTCAAGGTCTAGCTTTGATGCATCTTACATGTGTGAATATGGAAAAGTCACTTATTCTGAGTTTGGTACAGTATCTTAAGATTTGTCTACTAAGTTGTAGATGTATTGCTTAAGATATTAGCAATACTTCAATTAGCATTAACAATGTTAATAATTATTAGTCTCATGATGAATAGTATAATCAAGAATACCCAGGAGTATTTGATATGTATCTAATATTTTCAGAAACCCACTTTAAAAAAATAAAACATTTTAAAATTTATTTTTATACAAATCTTTTTTGGGGGGGAGGGAGCTATATTTACTTTTACAACACATTTTTAACCTGTACCAGATAACTGGCTTTTTGAATTATGGGAGAGTGGGGTGGGATGAAGAGAGAGAGACAGAGAGAGAGAGAGAGAGAGAGAGAGAGAGAGAGAGTGAGAATTCAGAACTTAATACTTTTATTAATTCATATATTTATGGGCAGCTAGATTGCACAGTGGATAGAGCACCTGCCCTAGAGTCAGGAGAACCTGAGTTCAAATCCAGCCTCAGACACTCATTGCCTAGCTGTGTGACTTTGGGCAAGTCACTTTAACATATTGCCTTAAATAAAAAAGAAAATTAATTTATGTATTTATTTATTTATTCATATCCTTCCACTTTCCCTCCCCACTTCCCACTCCTCAGTGAAAAATAGGTTAGTATTGTACATACACATTTGTGTTAAACATGTTTGCAGATTAGTCATTTTTTGGTATGAAGGATTAAGATTAAGAGAAAGAAATACATGAGATAATTTATAAAAAGTGAACATAGTATTCCTCAGATACTGAAGGGGTTTTTTCTTGGTGTGATTTTGTTTTGTTTTGTTTTCCTTTCTTTGAATGGGGATAGCATTGTCCATAGCCGGTCTAATGTGGTTGTCCTAGAACTGTGAAATGCTAAGAGCAGCTGCATCCATCACAGTTGATTATCTCACAATGTTGTTGATAATGTGTACCTTGTTCTCTTGGTTCTCTTGTTCTGATATGATGATGATTTATGTGGATTTATTTTTATTTCCTACTTTGTTGAATTTGTTAATTGTTTCAAGGAGTTATTTAGATGATTTTCTCAGGTTCTCTAACTACACTATCATATCATCTGCAAATACTGAAAGTTTTCCTTCCTCATTGCTAATTTTGATTTTTTTAAGTTTCTTTTTCTTCTCTTATTGCTAAAGTTAGCAATTCTAATTCTATATTAAATAGTAATGGTGATAATAGGCATCCTTGTTTCACTCCTGATCTTGCTGGAAATGCTCTGAGTTTATCTCCATTACATATAATATTTGTTGATGGCTTTAGGTAGATACTACTTCTTATTTTACAGAAAACTTTTTTTCCCTAAACATTCTAGTGTTATTAATACAAACAAATGTTCTATTTTATTAAAGGCTTTTTCAGAATCTATTGAAATAATCATACGATTACTGTTGGTTTTGTTATTGACAGGTTCAATTATCTTGAGTGTTTTTCTAGAATTGAACTGTCCCTGCCTACCTGGAATAAATTGTACCTGATCATGGTGTTTTACTCAAGTAATAAATTGCTGTAATCTTATTGCTAAAATTTTATTTAAGATTTTTTAATCAATGTACATTAGGGAGATGGGCCTATAATTTCTCTGTCTATTTTGTTTCTTCCCTGGTTTAGGTATCAGTACCATGTTGTTACTGGTCATGAAAGGAATTTGGCAGAACTCTTTCTTCTCTTTTTTTTTTTAAATACTTATGTAGAATAGAAATTAATCATCCCTTAAATATTTAGTAGAATTGACTTGTAAATCTACCTAGATCTGGAGACTTTTGCTTAGAGAGTTTATTGATGATTTCTTTAATTTCTTTTTCTGAAATAGGGTTTTTAAGTATGTTATTTCCTTTTCTATAAATCTGGGCAGTATGTATTGTTTTTAGGTTTTTGCAAGGCAATGGGGTCAAGTATCTTGCTCAAGGCCACACAGCTAGGTAATTAGAAAGTGTCTGAGATATGGACTCAGATATGAACTCAGGTAGTCCTGACTCCAGGGCCAGTGCCCTATCCACTGTGCCACCTAGCTGCCCCTGGCAGTATGTGTTTTTGTAAATATTCATTCATTTCATGCAGACTATCAAATTTATTGGCATACAGTTTGGCAAAGTAGCTTTAAATTCTCTCTTTAATTTCCTTCTCATTTGTGGTTAGTTCATAATTTTCATATGGTAAATTGGTTATTTTCTTTTTCTTTGAATCAGATTAAGTAAAGAGTTATCTATTTTATTTCCTTTTTCATAAACCAGCTCTTAGTTTTATTTATTAGATCAATGGCTTTCTTGTTTTCAATTTTATCAATCTCTCCCCTGATTTTAAGAATTGCTAATTTTGTTATTTAATTGGAGATCAATAATTTGTTATTTTTCTAGCTTTTTTTAGTTGCATACCCAATTCATTAATTTCCTTTTTGTCTATTTTATTCATATAAGCAATTAGAAATATAAAGTTTCCCCCATCAAAACAGCATTGGCTTCATCCCATAACTTTTGATATGATGTCTCATTATTATCATTTTCTTGGATATAATTATTATTTCTATGATTTGCTGTTTGATCCACTCATTATTTAAAGTTATTTACTTTCCAATTAATTTTTTGGTTTATCTGTTACTTTTATTACATGTTATTTTTACTGTATCTGAGAAGTATGCACTTATTATTTTTGTCTTTCTACATTTGATTATGAGGTTTTTATGCCCTTGCACATGGTTAATTTTGGAATAGGTGCCATGTACTGCCAAGAAAAAGGTATATTTTTTTCTATCCCCATTAGGTTTTCTCCAGAAATCTATAATAACTAAGTTTTCTAAGATTTCATTCACCTTCTTTACTTGCTTCTTGAATATTTTGTGGTTAGATTTATCTAGTTGGAGAGAGAAAGTTGAGGTCCCCCATTATTAAAGTTTGTTGTCTATCTCACCTTGTAATTTACTCCTCTAAGAATATGGATGCTATATCACTAGGTGCTTTCATGTTAATAATGATATAGCTTCATTACCTATGATACCTTTTAAGAAAATAAAGTTTTGAGAGAGTCTCATAACTATTGAGAATTGTAACTCAGAGTTAATATACTTAGCCAGAAGTTATGGACACTCATAACTTTTCAGTGACTCAGATAGAATGATTTAAAAACAATAGCTCCTTAAATAAGGGTACAGTAAGGAGATGGGAGGATAAATGGGGTAAATCTCCTTACATCAGGAGGTACAAAAGACCTTTTGTAATAAAGGGGCAAAAAGGAGGAGTTGGGATCCAGCTGAATCTGTATCTCATCAGACTTGGCTAAAAGTTAACTTAGACACAGTTAAGTTAAGAAACTTATCTTAACTTTCAAGAATTAAAAGGAGAAAAGGGGGCAGGGAGGGGGAAGAAGAAGGGAATCTAACAGGAAGAAGGCAAGAAGGGGGAAAAGGGAAAGGGGAGAGAAAAAGAGGGGAGTTGATATAGGAAGGCAAACACATGAAGGTGGTGGTATTCAGAAAAAAAAACACTGGGAAATAAGGAAAAAAGGGAAAAAAGGGGAAAACCACAAACAGAAGCTAGATAGCATGGAGGTCAATAGTTAGTGATTACAACTGAATGTGAATGGGCTGAACTATCCTGTAAAATGTATGTGAATAGCAGAGTGGATTAAAAAGCAGAATCCTACAATATGATGCTTAAAAGAAAATCATTTGAAGTAGAGAGTTTCATATAGAGTAAAGGTAAAAGATTGGAGCAAAATATATTTTGCTTCAGCTGAAGAGAAAAAAGCAAGGGTAGCAATCCTTGTCTCAAACAAGGCAGTTGCAAAAATAGATAGCATTAATAGAGAAAAGGAAGGAAACTGTATTCTCCTAAAAGGTACCATAGACAATAAAGGAATTTCAATACTAAATATGTATGCACACAATGGTACAGCATCTGAATTCTTAAAGGAGAAGTTAAAAGAGCTACAGGAAGACATAGAGAGCAAAATTCTAATAGTGGGAGACCTCAACCTCCCACTCTGAGATTTAGATAAACCTAATCATAAAATAAACAACAAGGAAGTTAAGGAAGTAATTACATTGTTAGAAAACCTAGATATGATAGATCTATGGAGGAAACTAAATGGGGATACAAAGGAATATTTTTTTTTCTGCAGCACATGGCACTTATACAAAAATTGACCATATACTAGGGCATAAAACCCTAATGATCAATTTCAGAAAGACACAAATAGTAAATGTATGTTCCACAGATCATAATGCAATAAAAATCATATATAATATAGACCCACAGCAAATTGGAAACTAAATAACCTCATTTTAAATAATGAGTGGATTGAACAATGAATTATAGAAAGAATTAATTATTTCAACCTAGATAATGACACTAATGAAACAACATAGCAAAACCTATGGGATACACTAAAGTTGGCTGTCAGGGTATATATTACATCTTAAAATGCTTACATGAATAAAGTAGAGAAAGAAGAAATCAATGAACTAAATATGCAGCTAAAAATAAAGAAAGAACAAATTAAAAAACCCCAATTAAATAGCAAATTAGAAATTCTAAAAATTAAAGATGGAATTACTAAAATCAAAAGCAAGAGAATTATTGAACTAATAAATAAAACCAAGAAACTTTTTTGTGAAAGAAACAATAAAATGATAAACCTCTGGTTGATCTGATTTAAAAAAAGTAAGAAGAAAACCAAATTGCTAGTATCAAAACTAGAAAAGGTAAACTCACCACCAATGAGGAAGAAATTAAAGTAATAATTCAGAATTATTTTTTCCAACTCTGTCACTAAGTTTCACAATCTAAGTGAAATGGATGAATATTTACAAAAATATAAGTTGCACAGATTAAATGAAGAGGAATTTAAAAATCTAAATAACCCTATCTCAGAAAAAATATTTCAAAAGTACATTATTGAACCCCCTAAGAAAAAAATATCCAGGGACAGATTGATTCACAAGTGAATTCCATCAACCATTTAAAGAACAATTGGTTCCAATTCTATATAAATTCTTTCGAAAAATAGATGAAAATGGAACTCTGCCTAACTCTCTATGACACCAATATGGTGCTGATACCTAAAACAGGAAGAGGTAAAACAGAGAAAGAAAATTATAGACCTATCTCCCTGATGAATATAGATTTAAAAATCATAAAGCCTTAGCAAAATGATTAGAATAAGTTATCACTAGGATAATGCATTATGATCAATTAGGATTTATCCCAGGAATGCAGGACTGGTTTTAGGAAATATAAGGAAAACTTAATATAATTAATATAATTAATATAATTAATTATATAAATCTCAAACCTATTGTAGATCATATCATTATATCACTAGATGCTGATAAAGCTTTTGAAAAAATACAGAACACATTCCTACTAAAAACAGTAGAGAGTGTAGAAATGAATGGATTATTCCTCAGAATAATAAGCAGGATCTTTCTGAAACCATCAACAAGCAATTATGTGCAATGGGGATAGGCTGGAGGCATTCCCAATAAGATCAGGGGTGAAACAAGGATGCCCATTATGTCCACCACTATTCATTATTGTATTATAAATGTTAGCTTCAACAGTAAAAGAAGAAAAAGAAATTTAATGAATTAGAATTGGGAAGGAAGAGACAAAACACGCACTCTGCTGTTTGATAAACCCAAAAGAGTCCAGTCACTGGGATAAAAATTCTCTCTCTATTATAAAAAATGTTGGAAAAATTGTAAGTTAGTATGGAAGAAATGTAAATTAAACCAACTCCTCACACCCTATACAAAGATAAGATCAAAATGGATAAAGATTTAGACGTAAAAAACAATATTATAAACAAACTAGAATATCAAGGAGTAGTTTTTTCTGTCAGATCTATGGAAAGGGAAGGAGTTTAATGACCAAAGAGATGGAGAACATCATTAAAAATAAACTAGATAATTTTGATTACATTTAATTAAAAAGGTTTTGCACAGACAAAACTACTGTAACCAACATCAAAAGAAATATATTAAATTGGGAAACAACTTTTACAACTAATATTTTTGACAAAGGACTCATTTCAAAAATACACAGTAATATTTTCTTTTTGACTTGGGAGTTCTATAACTAGACTATAATATTCCAGGGGGTGGGGGGTTTGGATGTCTTTCAGGAGGAGATGAGTGGATTCTCTCAATTTCTATTTTACCCTCTGTTTTTCAGGTATCAGGGCAATTTTCCTGTAGAAATTCTTTAAAAATGCAGTCAAGGTGCTTTTCCTCATCATGATTTTCAGGTATCTCAATAATTTTTAAATTGTCTCTTGTGGATCTGTTTTCCAGGTCAGTTGCTTTTTTCAATGAGATATTTCATGTTTTCTTTTAGTTTTTCATTCTTTTGATATTGTTTTTTGTGACTTGATTAATCACAAATTTCCTTTAGTTCCAATCTACATTTGAAGGAGTTGTTTTCCTCAGAGACCTTTCTTATCTCCTTTTTTATCAGGCCAATTCTGCTTTTTAAGGTATTCTACTCCTCATTAACTTTTTGAGCTGCTCTTTCCATCTGAGTTTATAATTGTCTATGATCAGGATCCTTTTTTTCTTTTTACACATTTCCCTAGCCTATGTCCTGATTTTGGTGTGCTTTCTGAGCTTTTGAATATTATTGGGATGCCACCTCCTGCAAGGACCTCAGTTCATTCAAAGTCTTAAGAGAGGCTCTGACTGCTATCCTGGGCTGCATTTTAGTCTGTGGATGAATATAAGTACACCACTCTGTCCTTTGAGGAGGGTCTGTCAATGGCAATGGGGGACCCCAGACTATGACCTGGGTCTGAATATGGACAAAGCCTCAGAGTTTTGTCCCATGGAAAGAGGAGAGACTTCGAAAGTCTCCTTCCATCCCCTTACCTTTCTTGGTCTGAGTGCTCTGGAAGCAGCTGCCGGGTGGCTCCCTGCTGGGATGCTCCATGTGCCTGCTACTGTTTCCTGGGATCTGGGCTGCACTGAGGGCCATGGCCACACTGAGGAAGACCATGCTGGTCTGGGCTTCACATTTGTTCTGGCAGAGGTTTCCCTGATCATCTTCCAAGTTGTGCTTGGTGTTCCCTGTGTTGGCAGGTCAGGAAAGTGTTTGTGCTGTCAGGAGCCAGTGCTCCCAGGGACTCAGGCGTCCTTCAGGTTGTTCCCAGAGGGCTTGAAATCCTTCACTCCACTCAGTGATCCTAACTGCACTGTTTCCCCCTACAGTCCCATGAAACAGAGTGTTCCCACAGTCTTCCAAGTTATCTTGGGCTAGAGAATTGCCTCTCTGGTTCTTTCTGTGGGTTCTGTCTCTCAAAAATTTGGTTAGATTCATAATTTTGAGGTTTTTGAAATATTTTGGAGAGAGCTCCTAGGAAAGGTTCTTCTCACATGCCAACATCTTAGCCCGCCCCCCCCCCCGTGTTTTTTTTCCTTTATTTGAGAATTCTGGAATTTTGCTATAATAACCCTTAGCTTTTATCCTGGGAGGTCTCTTTTGGGAAGGGTTCTGTGGATTCTTTCAATGGCTACATTCTTCTTGTTCTAGCAGATTTGGATAGTTTTCCCTGATTATTTCCTGTCTGATGTTTCTCAGATTCTTTTTTTGATCTAGATTTTCTAACAGTCCAATCATTCATAAATTATCTCTCCTGAATCTGTTTTCCAGGTTGTTTGATTTTCCTTAAAGGCACTTTATATTTTCTTCCATTTTTTGAGCTTTTTAAAAGTTTTTGATTAAATCTTGTCCATAGATTCTTTGGTTTCTATCTGTTCAATTTTAATTTCTAGAGTTTTATTTTCTTCAATCAACTTTTGTGTTTATTTCTCAGTTGATTATTTTTACTTTTAAAGAAGTCGATTTCTTTGGCCATTTTTTCATAATTTTCCTGCATGACTCTCCTTTCTTTTTTCTGTTTTTCTTCTTCCTCTCTTATTTGGTTTTTTAAATTATTTTTTAAACATTTCTATGAGCTTTTGGATTTATACACAATTCATAGATTCTTTTGAGTCATCCCCATGAATTCACTAATTTCTTCTTTTGACATGGGATATTATCATTTTTGTCTGTAAAGTAGTTTTGTGCAGGGAGTGCCATTTTAGTTTTTCTGCTGTCTTTGTTGTTTTAGCTCTGGCCTTGGGATATAGGGAGTATAGATCCAAGTTTTTTTATATTAGGGCTGGGGTCTCATCCCTGGCTTGTCATTGGCCAAGAAATTGCCTATGGCATTTATACCTTTCTTTTGCAGAGGTTTAATCCCTCCTTCATGTCCAGGTTCTGCCTATGCAGTGGTTTGTTCACAGCCCAGTGTTATCTTTTGCCCCAGTATTCTCAGGGTACAGACTTTGTTTGAGGTTGGAACCCTCATTTCTCTCTTGCTCTCTAGCTGCCAGGACTTAGGCTATTGTCAAGCTGTCAGGACCTGGACTATACTGTGACTTAAAGCCTCCCACTGGGTTTCCTGCATTCCTACCTTGATTGGCTTTACTTCCCCTTTTCCCCAAAGAGAAAGACCTTCACTGAAGTTCTTCCACATTAAATACTTTTTTAGATCTTCTCATTTTCTTGAAGGGATCCATAGCTTTAATGTCAGAACAGAGATTTCATTTATCTTTGGTAGGAAAAGCTCCACAAGCATATTAGCCTCACACCACCACCTTGCCTCTGCCCTGGATGTCAGGACACATGACTTTAAAAGAGAATGTTGAAATTTGTTTTTGAATATAACTAGAGGAATATAAAATAAAACACACCTTTAAAAATAGAAAAAAATACTTCTTAATATATATTTTAGGATTATATTATGCACTCAATTCTTCCATTCCATTACATTTCTGGCTGTGATTTTTGATTGTCTGGCATTTAACACACTTCCATTATTATGGTTCCTCCTCCATCATTGCAGCTCTCTTTTATTCATTGTCTTCTCCCTTTAGAATATAATATCCCTGAGAACAGTGACTTTTTTCACTTTACTTGCATTTGTATCCCCACAATTAGGAAAGAGTCCAGCACTAACTGCTTTAAAAATACATTCCTTGAACATTGCCGGATCCTGATGAAATGAATGCTATAAGAATAAAACCTAAAGGACAATATAACTGTGACACAAAGTTGTAACATATCCTTAAAAAATCAGAAGTTAGCTATTTTAAAAGGTGATGTTGCTTTTCTTAGCCTGCACCAGAAACTGGAGTCTCTATTGTTCTAATTGTTTCTCATTATTCTCAGATATATCAATCAATTTATTTCCAAAAGATATGAATCAATTTTTTTCTTTTCTTTGTTTTTTATTCCATTGTCTTGAATGTTGAAAATTTATTTTAAAAATAACAAAAAATAAGGTATCTAACAACAAGAATTCCTCTCTTTCTGAATCTCACTTTTAAAAGTTTTCTTAGCGAAACTCTAGAAAGAAGTATGTAGCAAAATCAACTCTCTGTCAGGTTGCTCTATTGGGAATGAATATCTTTCCACTGTACTTCTTCTTTCAAGGTCTTCACTGAGAACCACCAAGACATTACAATTTTTAAAATCTACCATTTGGCAGTCAAGTAATTCTCCTGAAACAAGCACTGCTTTATACTGTGGACCATTTGTTTTCATGGCCTGATCCTCATGAGTATAATTTGGCCATTGAGCAGCTAAAGAATGGTTCAAATCTATTAAGACTAACGGTAGAGTTTTATAATTTAGTTGCCATGGTCATGTTTCTTGCAGAAAATATCGTTTTATTCATACACACATCTCTGTGATGTGTTATATAGATGCTTTTTACTAATTTAAATTCTAAGTAACATAGTGCTTCTTCATTAGCATTGCATCAGATTACTCCAGTGAAGTTATGACTTTTAAATCCAGAAAGGTTTTCACCTAGTTTATCTGTTCCACTAAGACTTTTTTCCTATTATATGAATCTGAATCCTCTCACACTTTAATGAGAACATGAAACTGCTTTATCTAGTTTTCCTAAGGCTTCCAGTTCTTTTACTAGAACAAATGCTTTTAGTCCATCTACTGACTTGAATGCTGATGTTTTAAAAATAAAAATTCTTAGTATTTTATGGCTCAAAGGTATTCATTTCTGCTGTGTTCTAGCTATTAAAGCTTATTCTTAAAATGGTAAGGGCAGTCATCTGGTACAGTGGATAGAGCACTGATTTTGATGTCAAGAGAGTTGGAGTTTGACTCCAACTTCAGACTCTTGAACAACCTCAGACACACACTCTAGCCATGTGACCCTGGGAAAATCATTTAATCCTGCTGGCCTTGCAATCGGGGCCATCTCCAGTCATCCTGATTCATATCTGGAGACTGGACCCAGATGGTTCTGTAGGAGTAAGTGAAGCTGGTAATTTAGTACAAAACCCCCTCAGTCAAACCTAATTAATATGCTTGCCATGGCATAACCTCCTTGATGTCATGGTATTCTTTTAGAATGAAGGACAATAGATTTCCAGGGCAGAGTCAAGATGGAGGCATGAACTAATATGCTCCCAGGACTTTTCCCTACCAAAGATAAATGAAGCCTCTATTCTGACATTCAAACCACAGATCCTACCAAGAAAAAGAGAAGATTTAAAGAAACTTTCAACAGTAGATATCATGGAGTATCTTCAGTAAATGTCAGTCTCTTAGGGGGAAAGGAGGAAGTGAAGCCCAGGAGGCAGGACTGAGAAAGCCAGCAGTAACCTCTTAGCCACAGAGCAGTTCAGGTCCTGACATCTTGACAACAGCAGAGGTCCTGGCAGCTAGATTAAAAGCCAACCATGAGGATCCGGTCCCCAAACCCAAAGTCCAATCCCTGGGAACACAACAAAAGACAGTATTGGGTTGGGAACAAGCCACAGAACTTGGACATAAAGGAGTAAACAAACTTTTGCAAAAGCAAGGCCTGGACAGCATAGTCAACATCTTGGCTAAAGACAAAACAGGGATCACAATCCAACCCAGCAAGAAAAAAACAAAAAAACAAAAAAAAAACCCTTTTATCTGTACTCTCTATACCCCAGGAGCAGAGCTAAAACAACAAAAGTGAACAAAAAAAGATAAAAGAGCTGCTCTCTACAGAAAACTACATTACAACCAAAGATGATAATTCCATGTCTGAAGAAGAAACTAATGACAAATCACTCATGAGGGAAGTATCAAAACAGTCTATAAATTGGACTCAAATACAAAAGCTCATCAAATAAATTTGAGTCCAATTTATAAACTGTTTTGATACTTCCCTCATGAAGAGAGGAAGATGAAAAATGGTAAAAAGAAATGAGAGTCATACAGGAAAATTATGAAAACTTGAAGAGGAAATCAGCATGTTTAAAAAGGAAATATAAAAGGTTATTGAAGAAAATAAAACCTTAAAAATTTCTATGAGACTACAAGATCTTATCAAACAAAAAAGCATTAAGGAATTGAAGAAAATGTAAATTACCTTTCAGAGAAAACAAATGACCTGCAAAATAGATCCAGAAGAGATGATTTACAAATCATCTGACTACCAGAAAGCCTAGATCAAAAAAAAAAAAAGAATCTGGAAAACATCATACAGGAAATTATAGGGGAAAGGTGTCCAAATCTGCTAGAACAAGAAAACAATATAACCATTGAAATAATACACAGATATACAGAAAGTGACTCCCAGGATAAAAACTCCAAAGGGCTGTTATAAACCAAATCTCAGAACCCTCAAATAAAGGTAATAATATCACATGCAGCAAAAAGAACAATTCAAATACAAAGGAAATGCAATCATACTGACACAGGACTATCAATCTCAACACTGAAGGCTTGAAAGACCTGGAATATCATATATTGGATAGCAAAGGAACTGGGATTACAAGTCAGAATGTGCTACCCTGCAAAGTTCAACATATACTATCAGGGAAAAACATTGATGTTCAGTGAAATTGAGCACTTCCAGAATTTCCTGACACAATTCTTTAGAATTTTACTTCTCTCAGGATAAGAAAAGGGTGGACTATAATTGAAGAGAATGAACTTAAAGGTTATGGGCATAGTTGGGTCTTGTCCCTCCATTGAAGAGATGCAAAATGACATCACTAAGTTTGAAATAAAAAAGCCCCGATGAAAAGAAGAGGTGTAAATTTTAAACTTAACTGTCTCTTTATCTTTTGATCCACTTTAATTCTGCTCTGTGGCCAAATGCTTTAGCACCTTGTCTAATGACAGCATCATAAACTTGGCAGTCCTGAGTCAGTGTCTCCCATAGCATACAATCATTTGTAAAGTTGTCAAATGAGTCCCTTAGGACATCACAGCACTTACAGCACTTAAGCTCATAAACTCAGTGGTCTTGAGTCAGTGTCTCCTATAACTTGTAATTACTTGTAATGTTCTCAGGTGAGACCTCCAAAGCCTCCCAGTACTTAGAGTCCTTTAAGATGCTTAGAGTTAATTACATCTCTGTTTGATGTAATCCTTGCTTCACTTAACAAAGGGCTAAGTACCTGGATGGGAGGGGGGGATAAAATGTGAGAGAAAATAAACATTTCTTCACTTGAAGAGGGGTTAATTAACCTGCCTAGGGAGGCTGAGGGGATGGGGTAAAGTGTGAGAGAAATTAGAATTAGTTAAGGGGGACACAGTTCAAGAAATGAAATGACTTTGGATCATACATTGGCTCATGTGGAGGGTACTTGGGAAAGGGTTAAGTTAAAAAAAATATTATAATTATTGTTTAATGTAATATGAGACAATGGTGTTTATCAATCAATCAAGCAAACAATCAGTGACAATATCTTATTAACACTATGAACTTATCAAGCAATAAAATAACCAAACTTTAATTGATGATACATGATTAATACTACTAGAATGATAAAAACCACCAGTAGAAGAAGCAAAAAGATTTTTAATTTTAGAGGGAAAGAAAGGAGTATGTGAATGCTGAGTAAATTCTATTTAACAGATTTAGTGCAGAGAGGGAATAAGTTACATTCCCAGTTGAGTTTAACTCCTAAACTCCAGAAAAGGGGGGGGAATGAAGATAAGAGAAGAAGGGTCTGATAAAAGTGAAAGTGAAGGTATAAGTGAAAAAAATGAAAGTTAAATTTTCAATAGAAGAGTCAAAGGAGAATAGTAGTAAAATTTTGGTGAGGAGGAGTAAGAGGAAAGGAAAGAGAAAAATATAAATGGAGAAAAATAGTATGGATGGAAATATAGAATTATTAATCTTAACTGTAAATGTGATTGGGATGAAATGTCCCATAAAAAATGGAAGCGTATAGCAGAGTGTATTAAAACCCAGAATCCTAAACTATGGTCTTTTCAAGAAACACATTTGAAGCAGAGAGATACACACAGGGTAAATGTAAAAGGCAGGAGCAAAATAGATTATGTCTCAGCTGAAATAAAAAAAAAATCAGGAGTAGAATTCCTGATCTCAGAAAAAGTAAAAGCAAAATTCAATATCATTAAAAGGGATAAGGAAGGAAACTACATCTTCTTTAAAGGCACCATTGATAATGAAGATGTCTCATTACTAAATGTGTATGCACCTAATGGTTTAGCTTCCAAATTTCTAGAGAAAAAGCTGAAGGAATTACAAAGAAACATAGATAGTAAAACTTTAATAATGGGAGACCTTAATCTCTCTCTATCAGAACTAGATAAATTGAACTACAAAATAAAGAAGAAGGAAGTTAAGAAGTTGAATGAAATCTTAGAAAACTTAGATATGATAGCCCTCTGGAGATAACTTAATGGGGATAGAAAAGAATACACTTTATCCTTGGCAGCACATGCCACCTATAACAAAATTGACCATATAATAGGGCACAAACTTTTAATCAAATTCAGAAATGTAGAAATAAAAAAATATATACTTATAAGACCAAGATGCAATAAAAATTATATAGGAATAAAATTATGATACATGAATACTATAGAATATTATTATTCTATGGGAAATCATAAATGTTCAGACTCTAGACAAGCAGGGAATGAAGTACAGGATCTGATTCTGAGTGAAGGGAGCAGGACACATTATTAACAACATTGTGAGATGATCAACCTTGATGGAAGTAGCTCTTTTCATCAGTTCAGAGAACTAGGACAACCCTATTAGACTGGCTATGGACCATCCAGAAGAAAAAACACAAAACAGAGCAAAAACCCTTCAGAATCTGATAAACACCTTATAAAAATTATCTCTTTTCTTTTTGTATTTCCAGAATTTAACACCATACTGTATATATCATGAGAACTCCATATTTTTCATTCATTCATTCAAAAATTTATTCCTTAGATATATTTATGTTTGTTTCCTTGATCAAGCTCCTGAGCATAGTGCTTTAGCATCTAATGGAGGTCTTGGATAATATTCATGCTTTATATAGATTTCTTAGATTGTAAATCCTTTTAACCTCTCTGAGTTTTTTTCCTTATCAAGAAAAAGATGATGGTAGGTTAAATAATCTTTAAGACCCATGAATTTCTTTGATTCTGTTAATTGCATTCAAAGGTTGGAATTCAATTTCACAAACCATTTTAAGTTATTTTGTCTGGGGGCAATATTTAAAAATAGCATCTCATTCTTCGAATTATCCACATTAATAAAATGAAAGTTGATTGAAATAAGTTATCATGACTAAAACAAATTCAGAATATCATGAAATAAAGTAAATGGAGGGTTTGCAACTGAAGAAGATGATGATGATGATGTTAGAAATAATTTGGAAAAGGGGGTGGAGACAAGATTGCAGAGTAGAAGCAGAAATTTCCAGAAACTCTGCCACAGACTACTATAAATGTCTTAAAATTATGAATCTGACCAAATTCTACAGTAGTAGAACCTATCGAAAGTTTAGATGAAACAATTTTCCCACCCACAACAATTTAGTAGATCAATGGTAAGTATCTGTTGTGCCTAATAACTCTCCAGAATATCCTGATCAGTTTATAAATCCCCTAACAGTGCATTAGTGTCCCAATTTTCCCATATAATGTCCAATTCTTGCAATTTTTTGCTTGTAGTTTTCACATTAGTCAACCAGATATGTGTGAGTTAGTAGCTATCAAAGTTCTATGAAACAACTATGAGAAGGGTGGCTAGGTGCCACATTGGATAAAGCACCGGCCCTGAAGTTAGGAATACCTGGAGTCAAATCCAGTTTCAGATACTTAATAATTACCTATCTGTGTGGCCTTGGGCAAGCCACTTAACCCATTTGCCCTGCAAAAAACCAAACAAACCAAAAAGAAAAACTTAGTAAAAAAAAAAAAAAAAACTATGAGAGCTGTTTTAATTGGAAGTTAAATAATTAAAAGTTGTTTAGAACATTTTCAGGTGATTATACAATCACTTTTATTTCTTCATCTGTTTATATTCCTATGTATATTATTTGACCCTTTTTTATAAGGGAATGACTTGTAGTCTTATAAATTTGACTTATGTCACAATATGTTTGAGACATAAGATCTTTATCAGAGAAATTTGCTTCAAAAACGTTCCTTCTTTTCTGCTTTCCTTCAACTTTGACTGCATTGGTTTTGTTTGTGCAAAACCTTTTAACTTTAACATAAACAACATAATATAGTTCACTTCCTGTGAAGTTCTCTGTCTCCTGTTTGTTTGTTTTTTTGGTAATACCTACATGTTACTTTATTTTTTATTAATTTAATATTTATTCTCATTTTGTACAAATAATATTTTTTCCATTAATAAAATATTCTTGTTTAAGAGTAAATGAAATACCCCTCCCCCCATAAATATAGACTTGCTTGAGCGATAAAGTAAAGGTGAGAGAAAAAAATTAAAATAAAAATAATAATAGTAATAATTGTAGGTATGGCCAGGTGGCGCAATGGACAGAGCACCAGCCCTGGAGCCACGAACACCCAAGCCCACATCTGGCACCATACACCAAACAATAACCCAGCTGTGTGACATGCAAGCCACCCCAACCCCAATGCCCTGTAAAAACCAAAAAAGAAAAAAAAAGACGCAAAATAAAATAAAATAGTAATAATAATAGGGGTGGCTGGGTTGCAGACAGAGAACTGGCCTTGAAACAGGAGCACCCGGATCCAAATACGGCCTCAGACACCCAACGTTCACCCTGCTATATGGTCCCAGGCAGGCTACCCAGCCCCATTTGCCCTGTACTTCCCCCTAAAATAATAATAATGATAAATATGTTTGAGTCTTTGTTCTAACACCAACAATTCTGTCGCAGGTGGATCACATTCTTTATGATAAGTCCATGGCAAAAGTTATTTCCACATTTTTCCACCGTTGCCATTGCTGATTGCAACTCCCTCCTTTCATATTTCTCCACTACCATGTACTATATTTTCTTTCTCCTTTCATTCTGACTCTGCTGTAGGGTAGCTGAGTGGCACAGCAGACAGATCACCAACTCTGGGGCCAAGAGGCCCTGAGCCCCACCTACCACCCCTTAGGCCCAGCATCCACCTGGCCCTATGGTCCCAGACAGGCCATCCAATCCCAGCCCCTTGCAAGAAGTAAAAAATAAAATGTGTTATATCTGACCACTCTCCCTCCATGTTCCATCTTTTCCTCCATGATTCACATCACCCCCTTCCCCCTGTCCCCCCCCTCCTTCTTACTCCAGAAGTCTATACCCCATTGAGTATATATGCTGTTTCCTCTCCTAACCACCTCTGATGAAAGCAAAGTTTCCCTCATTCCCCCTTCCATATCATTGCAATGGCTGATTGCAATAAAGAAAAACATTATTATATGAAATATTTTGGCCTATTTCCCCTCTTCTTTTTCTTTCTCCCATTACATTTCCCTTTTTTTCTATTGACTCGAATTTTTACACCATATTTTATCTTCAAATTCAGCTTTCTCCTGTGCATCAACTATAAAAGTTCCCTCTACCTGCTCTTTTAAATGAGAAGATTCATATGAGTATTATCAGTGCCATTTTTCTATGCAGGAATACATGCAGTTCATCATCATTAATTCCCTCATATTTTCCCTTCTCCAATCTCTGTACTTCACTGGAGTCCTGTATCTGAAGATCACACCTTCTGTTCAGCTCTGGCCATTCCAAAAGGAACATTTGAAATTCCCCTGGTTCATTGAAAGTCCATCTTTTTCCCTAGAAGAGGACTTTCAGCCTTGCTGGGTAGTTCATTCTTGGCTGCATTCTAAGCTCTTTTGCCTTTTGGTATATTATATTCCAAGCCCTATGAGCTTCCAATGTAGTTGCTGATAAGTCCTGTGTGGTCCTGACAGCAGCTCTATGATATTTGAACTGTGTCCTTCTGGCTGCTTATAATATTTTCTCTCTGACTTGGGAGTTCTGGAATTTGGATATAATATTCCTAGGGGTTGGTCATTTGGGATCCCTTTCTGGGGTGATCAGTGGATTCTCTGCATTTCTATTTTGCCCTCTGTTTCTAGAATATCAGGGCAATTTTCCTATAGTAATTCTTTAAAAATGATGTCAAGGCTCTTTGCCTGATCATGACTTTCAGTTATTCCAATAATTTTTAAATTATCTTTCCTAAGTCTGTTTTCCATATCAGTTGTTTTTTCAATGAGATATTTCACAGTTTCTTCTAATTTTTCATTTTTTTGGTTTTGAAGTATTGATTGCTGATTTCTGGTAAATTCATCAATCTCCCTGAATTCTATTCTTTGTCTGAAGGATTTGTTCTCCTCAGAGAGTTTTCTTATCTCTTTTTCCATCTGCCCAATTTTGCTTTTTAAAATCTTCTTCTCCTCCATAACTTTTTGAACTGTTTTATCCATTTGACCTAAGCTGGTTTTTAGCATGCTATTTTCTTCAGCAATTTTTTGGATTTCCTTGACTAGGCTGCTGGCTTCTTTTTCATGTTTTTCCTGCATCTCTCTCATTTCTTTTCTCAGTTTTTCTTCTAACTCCCTCATTTGATTTTCAATGTCTTTTTTGAGCTCTGTTGTAGCCTGAGCCCAATTTCTGTTTTTCTTGGAGTCTGTAGATGAAGGAGCTTGTGCTTCCTCATCTTCAGACTGAGCATTTTGATCCTTCTTGGGCTCATTTGCAAGATATTTCTCAATGGTGTTCCTCTTTTTTCTCTGCTTGCTCATTTTCCCATCCTTAGCCTGTTTTTAGGGTGCTTCCTCAGCTTTTGGGACACTCCAACAAGGGTCTCAATATGTGAGGCTCTGTCCTCCCTCCTGGTCTGTGAATGACCATATGCGCCCCACCTCTGCCACGAGACTGAGGTGGATGGAGCCCTTTCTGTTCTATGGGGGGGGGGGCTAAACTGTGATAAGGATCTGAATGTGGTCAGAACCCCAGAGTCCTGTTCCAGGGGCAAAGGACAGTGCTCAGCAGTCTCTCTCTTCACTCCCCTCCCTCAGCTCAATGGGCTCATGCCCTGAGGGCTCCTGCTTACAGCTGCTGCTGCTGCCTGCTTCTGTTCCTGGATCTGGGCTGTGCTGGCCATGCTGCTCGCTCTGTGCCCAGAGGGCTGGGCTCCATGTGTTCACTCTGGCAGAGGTCCCCCTGCTGTTCTCCCACTTTGTTCCTGTGCTCCCCAGGGTTTAGTTCAGGGAATTCCCCAGCTGCTATGAGCCTTGGTTCCCAGCACTCTTGGGCTGCCTCTGGGAGGCTGAAGTTCTTTTGCTCTGCTGGGCCAACCCTCTAGCAGGCTGTCCCTCCAACCCCAGGGAGGAGAGCCTTTCTGCTCTTTTCCAGGTTACCTTGAGTAGGAGAACTGTCTCACTGGGTGCCTCTGTGGGTTCTGTCTCTTGAAAATTTAGTTAGAGTCCTTAGCTTATGAGTTTTATGAGAGAGCGCCTAAGACTCGATCCTTTCTTGTTGCCATCTTGGCTCCGACCCATCCTGTTTTTTTTTTTTATTTATTCCCTTCTGTATAGATCTGACAGGTAAATTAGTACATGCTCCCTTAATTTGTTTATGGTATCAGTCTTTATATCTAAACCATATACACATTTTTCACCTTATCTTGAAATACAGGATAAAATGTTGGTCTAATCCTACTTTCTACAAAACGACTTTCCAGGTTTCGTAGGAGTTTTTGTCAAATAGTCACATCTTGTTTCAAAAGTTTTCATTTTGTATGTTTATAAAGCCCATGTTACTCTGGTCAATGATTACTGTGTATTTTTTGCTTACTCTATTTCATTAATTCATTCATGGCTCCATTTCCTTTTTTTAATATTGTATTTGTTTTTCCAACAACACGTAATGACAGTTTTTACCAATCTTTTTTTTTTGCAAGGTTTTGAGTTTTATATTTTTCTCCCTTCCTCCTTTTGCTTGCGTCTCCCTCTGGCATAAAGCAATCTGAGAAAGTCTGCACATTTATAACCATGCTGAACACAGATCCATATTGATCATGTTTGAGAGAAGAATCATATCCAAACATAAGAAAGAAAACATTGGAGAAAAAAAATGACATAATCCAAAATAGTTTTTAAATTATTTAAGTAAAAGGGGTTAAGTGACTTGCCCAAGGTGATTGGGCAATCACCTATACATCTAGGTTATTATTAAGTGTCTGAGGCTGGATTTGTACTCAGTTCCTCCTGATTCTAGGGCCATTGCTCTATCTACTATGCCACCTAGCTGCCCCCAAGACAATTTTTTAATTGAAGATAATAAGCTTTGGTTTTCATTTAAACTCCACAGTTCCTTCTCTAGAAATTGATAGTATTTTCCCATCACAAGTACCTTAAATGTGTCTTTGATTATTCATGAACTAGTCCATCATGTTGGATTATCACTCCTTGTTTTTCTTAGTATATATAATATTCTTCTAGTTCTGCTCATTTCATGCAGCATTAATTCATGCAAGTCTTTCCAGACTTTTCTGAAATCCTGTCCCTCATGATTTCTATTTTTTTGTTTTATTTTAATAATAAAATTGATTCATTTATTTTCATCTATTTGTATACACATATTTCCAAATTACAAAAGTTCCTTCCACCCTTACCACCCCCATTCACTCAGCAGCAAATAATCAGATTGACATGCATACATATTTTGATAAACATGCTTACAAATTAGTAATTTTTGGCATGATGAATTAGGATTGAGGAAAAGCAATATATGAGATAATTTTGATAAAGTGTTCAACACGATAATATAGTCTAGCTCTGTATCCAGAAGAAATTATAAAAAATGGCTAAAATCCTATATGTTCCAAAATATTTATAGTTACCTCATTTTGTAGTGTCAAAGCACTGGAAATTGAGGGGATGCCCATCAATTGGGGAATGGCTAGAAATGGTACATGAATACTATGGAATATTATTGTTCTATGAAAAACCATAAATGTTCAGACTCTAGAAAAGCATGGAATGACTTATGGGATCTGATGCTGAGAGAAGGGAGTAGAACCAAGAGAACAATGCCCACAGCAAAAACATTATGAAACGAACAACCTTGATAGAAGGAACAACTCTCAACAGTCTAGAAAGCAAGGACAACTCTATTTGACTGGTTATGGACTATATTATCCTGAACCAGAGGAAGAAAAACAAAACAAAACACAGAAAAAAACAACCCTTCCAGATGTGATGAACACTTTATCAAACGTGTCTCTTATGTATCTCTTTCCCTTAATCCTAATTCCTCATGCCAAAAATTACTAATTTGTACAAATAAGGCACCAAATTTGTATGTAAAATACTGACCTGACTATTCCCTGCTGAGGGTAGAGGGGTGGAAAGAGTGGAGGGAAATTTTGTAATTTGGAAATATGCATTTACAAATGGATGGAAATAGAATAAAAATGGAACTGCATGCAGAGCCCACTGGCCTCAGTTTGCTTGTGATTGATTGCAATCTGGACAACTGCTAGTGGGGGGAACAGGGAAGAACCAATAAAAGATGGGGGGATTTATTCTCCTGGCCCAGAGGGGGGAAAAAGAAATGTGATACCTGGGCTCTTTCTTTTTAAACAGGTGCAATAATTCTTAATTTATCATTCCTGGATCTATTTTCCAGGTCAGTCATTTTTTCAAAGACACCTTTCACATTTTCTTCTATTTTTGTTCATTCTTTTGATTTTCCTTCATTTTTTTGACATTTAATGGAATTATTAGCTTCCATTCTAATGAAATGCCCACTTCCAATTTTTTGAGGAACTACTTTTTTCACTGACTTTTTTTAAAACTTCTATTTCTGTTTGATCAATGCTACTTTTAAACAGATCTTTCTCTTTTTTCTCAATGAAGTTTTGTATATTATTTCCATTAAGTCAATTCTGATTTTTAAAAATAAAAAGAAGAAGCTCTCTTTAGTTGATTTTGTTGTCCAAATCTTACCCTAGCTAACTCTAGTAAGATTAACTTCCAATATGAAACTTCAGATCTAAAATAGTTAATATTGTTTTTGCAAAAAAGTTAATAATTCATACATTAGAAATATTCTAACCCCAAATGACATGTCTGTTTATTTTGATAATATCCTAAAAGGGTCAGCCAAATCAGTTGTCTTAAATCTATTAGCATATTTTACTTGTATTCTTTTCTCTTGAAGTACATATCTATATTGGAGTTCAAAATTTGAGGATGGAACTCTCAAAATATTGATAGTATTTCTTCATTGAAGAATGTTGGAATGGAATTGGAGAAAAGAGTATGATGCTTGAAGTGTGACTTGGACACTAGCTCTAGGACCAAAAGTAAGTAGATTAACCTTTATGTAAGTTAATTTCCTCTTTTATAAAACAGATGTGATAACCTAAATGCCAAATGTTTTGTAAACCTTAAAATATCAAATAGATGTTTTTATGCTATTATTATTATAGTTACATTAAATTAGAGAAACTAATCAATAAGTTCTTGAACAAAATAATGAGATTTGAAAGCACTTTGAAGAAGATGTCTGGTCTAACCAATTTATATATAAGAAAAATGTGTCTCATAAAGTTTAACTGATCAAAATAGCAAAAAATAATTAAACTATTCACATAAGTACTCTTTGTATATGCTAAAATATTTTTCAAAATTTTTAAATCAAAATATAAAATTATTGAAGCTCAGATTTTAGAAGAAACCTTTCTGCTCAGCTAAAATTTTACCTATATCAGAAAATAGTCCCTTTCTACAGAAATCTTGGAAAGTAGTCATCAAGCAGAAACTCTCTAGTAAGTGACAACTTGGTACATTCTGAGCTAGCCTGTTTCACTTTGGGGGGAAGTGCTAACTTTTTCTTTCATATCAAGCTAAACTGCTTCCAGAAACCTCTTTCCAGTTTCCCCTACTTTGCCAGCCTAGTTTCAAGCATTCTATAAGGAATTTTGCATCCACCTGATCATCCTTAAATTTTACTCTGGATGTGGTCTAATTTGAGAACTTTGAAATATAGTGCCCAGAGCTGAGTACAATATTCAAGATGAGGCATGACCATAGATAAGATCAATAGGATTATTTTATCCCTTATTTTAGATATTTTGTTCTCTTGATGTAGTTTGGGATAATATCAGAATTTGTTTGTTTGGCTACTATGTCACATTTTTGAAAAAGTGAATACTTAATCTATAATAATTGTTTCAGCTACTGTTTGCAAAAGATGGTTAGACTTTATTAAATTTTTTTCTTTGAAAGTACCATAAGTAAAATCAATCATTAAAATGCAAATTTCCTGTAATTTATATCATTAACTAGTTTAAGGATATCATCATTCATGATAGGGATTGAATCAGGGAATGTTATCTAGTTTAATCTTTAGCCAAATTAAAAAATTCCTTCCACAATACTATAGACATATATTAATTGAGCATATATTTAAATAATCCTATTAAAAGAGAATTCACTGCATTACAAGGAAACCATTCTCACTCAATATTATTCTCATTGTTATCAAGTTCTTCCTTATTTTGACCTAAATCTTGCTTCTTCATATCTTCCATGTGTTTTCTCTAGTTCTGTCACATGGAATCACACAGAGTAATTTGAATCACTTCCATATGAGAATGATGCAAATATATGAACATAGCTATCATGTTGTCCCTAAGTCTTCCTTTCTCTGAGTCAAAGGAAGTCCAACATTTTTTTATGTGATATAGTGCCCATATAAGAAGATCCAATGGGGGTGGGAAGCAAGAAAAGGAATACAAGTTCTGAAAAGCTTGTAAGTCAGACATTTTTAATCAAATTTCTTCAAATTTCTAAAGAATAGTGAAAATAATTCATAAACACTGTACTTTTTAGTGATATATTGAACATTTATTTAAACATAAAAATAAAAGATAATTACAGAATCTCAGATTTAGAAGGAAACTCTATGCCCAGTTATAAATATACCTATATCTGAAAAACAGTCTCTTCTACAATAACTTTGGCAATTGGTCATCTAAAGCATGCTCTTCTCCAGTCCTTTAGTCACACAGATAAGCTTAGACAGCAGTGTGAGCATAGAATAAAGAGTCCTGGTTCTCTGATCTTATAGCTCCTTGTTGCTGGAAAAATACCCAGGTGAAAATAGGGTGAGAGTGGGGGTGATGGCAACTGAATAGAGAAACTTAAAGGCAGTCAATAAATGCATGGCCCAGACTTTGAATCCGTATATTTCTGGTCATCATGATTAGGAAAGCTTGCTAGGGGCTAATCACTGTACAGTGCTTATTCAACATCCTTGTGCTTATTTTCTGGCTTCATGCTTGTTTTTGAAGGCTTCTTCAAAAAAAATACAATACTCAAAATGGAGCATATCACTCAAAATGGAATCTTTTTTGTCTGCAGACCTAGGAAGAATGGTACTTCCCTTAATATGTGTACTATAACTTTAATATTATGGTCTGTATTAATTTTAGTATTATATTGTGCTACGAGAATCACAAACCTACAACTTTTTCACAAGAACTGCTCTCCTAGTCAATATTATTTGGTACATGTATTCTTGATTTTCTTAATATAAATAAAATATTTTACATTTATCCAAATGCAGTTTTATTTGGTTAGTTTCAGACCACTAACCTGTTCAGGTCTTTTGGAAACTTTATTCTGTCATCCAAGGCAGTAACTACTCATCTCATCTCCTCTCTGTGACAGTTGCAATTTTGTCAACTATATATTCTTTTCTTTAGCCATGTCATTGATCAAAAATAAGGCAAAGAGTACAGCTTTATGGTACTCACTACAAAATCTCCCTTCAAATATTCAGGTTAATAAGCAAAATTACCTCCAAATCAGTCAGAAAACTGACATTTTATTAGGATAATAATCCATTATGATCCAAAGAGTTTTCCCAACCCCATGGTCACAGTTTTTCTTATAGATAACTTAAGAAAGCAAAAGATCTGAGTGCTCACTTGAAATACTAATTTTTATTTTCCTATGTTAGAGGATTTTACTTATTCATTAGCAAACTTTGTTTGCCAAACAAGTAGGGTTAAATCTATTATTATCAATGTAGAATGCACATGTGTATATATTTTTCTGAAGAAAAATAATTTTGGGATTCCTGATTAATTAGGGAAGAATGATTAATTGAGATACATTATCTGCCTGAAGAAAGGAAACAGAGATAGAGTTCAAGTGCAAAATCCAGAAGGATATTTTAAGTGAATACAACACACACAAGGGGGAGCAATAGATAGTCTGGATTACTCCAAGGACTGGGCTTTAGGGAGTGGTTTATATAGTTTTATAATACATCAAGGCTGGAGACTAGGAAGATTGCAAAGTACCTGGAAGTTGAATGTTTATTCCAAGTCTATTTGTAGCCCTGTGGTTGCTGGCACAGTAAAGGTTTTCTGGGTTCATCCAATGAATAGCACATTGGATCACTGGTATGTCAAACAACTCTCATTTTGTCTCCTAATTGGTTGATTTCAATTCCCAGGTTATTTCAACCTTTCCTCCATAAGGGAGTTCGAGCAAACAAGGCAACTAGTAAACTCAGTATTCATTCCATTTCCATATTCCTTTTCTTCACTTTGCTGTAAAATACACAGGAGCTACCAGCAGGCCCATTTGTCTTTACATTTGTCTCTATAACTAGATATTTCTCTTTCTGCATTTATCTAGATAACTGCTTCCATTTTTTTACTGTACTCGATAATTCATTTCATAATAGACTTAGGAACTAACTTCTCCATATGCAAAAGTGGTTCTATTTTACCTCCTTTTCTCTAGTCTATTACCCTTCTATTATCACTACTCTCTCATTAACTTTCTTTTTTTAAAGAATTTATTTAAGATAATGGGGCTGTGACTTTCCCAAGGTCACACAGTTAGGCAAGTATTAAGTGTCTGAGTTTGGATTTGAACTCAGGTCCTCCTGACTGTCCTATCCACTGTGCATTCTAGCTGTCCCCTTCGCTCATTAACATTTTTAGGGTCTTTTTTTTTTGTAAGGCAAATGGGGCTAAGTGGCTTGCCCAAGGCCACACAACTAGGTAATTATTAAGTGTCTGAGACCAGATTTGAGCCCAGGTACTCTTGACTCCAGGGTTGGTGCTTTATCCACTGAGCTACCTAGCCGCCCCTCTCATTAACTTTCAATAGCTTCCTGTGTACAGGCTACTTTCCAACTGGCTATAATTATGGCCAAATCTCCCCATCCTCAAAACCCTTCATTTGATTCATACAACCTTGCCAGCTATTGTCCTATGTCACTCTTCCATTTTGTAGCTATGCTCCTTGATAAAGCTAAACATTCCCTGCGATACATATCCTAACTCTTTTATGCCAACTTTCTGACTTAATCATTCAACAAAGTTGCTCTAACCAAAGGTATAAATGATCTCTTAATTGCCATTCGTATTGCCTTTTCAAAATCATCATCACTCTTGGCCTTTCTATAAACTATTAAACTTTCTTTTTAAGAAAGATTTTATTTATCTTGAGTTTTACAATTTTTCCCCTTTCTTGCTTCCCTCCCCCCAACACCCACAGAAAGCATAATGTAAATCTTTACATTGGTTCTATGTTATACTTTCATCTCAGTTGAATGTAATGACAGAGAAATAATATTCTTAAGGAAAAAAAATTAAGTATGAGATAGTAAAATTACTTAATAATACTTTTTGTTTGCTAATTTGGTCTTTGTTCAAAATCCACAATTCTTTCACTGGATACAGATGGTATTTTCCATTTTAGATAGCCCCGAATTGTCCCTAGTTGTTGCCCTGCAGGGAATGAGCAAGTCCATCAAGGTTGATCATCACCCATACACTGATGTTAGGGTGTTCCATGTTTTTCTTGTTCTGCTCACCTCGCTCATCATCAGTTCATGCAAATCCTTCCAGCCTTCACCAAATTCCTATACCCTCCTGGTTTCTAATAGAACAATAGTGTTCCATGACATACATTTACCACAGTTTGTTAAGCCATTCCACAATTGAAGGGCATTCACTTAATTTCCAATTCCTTGCTACTACAAACAGGGCTTCTATAAATATTGTTGTACAAGTGATATTTTCACCCATTTTCATAATCTCTTCAGCATATAGACCTAGTAGGGGTATTGCTGGGTCAAAGGGTATGCACATTTGTGTTGCCCTTTGGGCATAATCCCAAATTGCTCTCCAGAAAGGTTGGATGAGTTCACAGCTCCAACAACAATGTATTAGTGTCCAGATTTCCTGCATCCCTTCCAACATTAATCATTGTCCTTTTATGGATATATTGGCCAGTCTGAGAGGTGTGAAGTGGTATCTCAGAGAGGATTTAATTTGCATTTCTCTAAAAAGTAGTGCTTTGTAGCAATTGTTCATATGACTATGAATCACTTTGATTTCCTCATCTGAAAATTGCCTTTGCTTATCCCTTGACCATGTGTCAAATGGGGAATGGCTTGTTTTTTTTGAAAATTTGACTCAGTTCTCTGTATATTTTAGAAATGAGTCATTTGTCAGAAATGCGAGTTGCAGAAATTGTTTCCCAATTCACTACATTTCTTTTGATCTTTGGTTTCAGTGGTTTTGTGTGTGCAAAGGTTTTTTTTAATTTAATGTAATCAAATTTATCTAGTTTGTTTTGAATGATGTTTTCTGTCTCTCTTCCTTGGTCATAAGCTGTTTCCCTTTCCATAGATCTGACAGGTAAACTACTTCTTGATCTTCTAGTGTGCTTATAATATTTTTTATGTCTAAATCCTGTATCCATTTTGATCTTATCATGGTATATAATGTGAGGTGTTGGTCTAATCTAAGTTTCTTCCATTCTAACTTCCAATTTTCCAAAAAAGTTTTGTATCAAAGAGGGAGTTTTTATTGCAATAGCTGGACTCTTTGGGTTGATCAAGCAGCAGATTACTATAATCATTTCCTGCTTTTGTACCTAGTCTATTCCACTGGTCCACCACCGTATTTCTTAGTCAATAGCAGCCAGTTTTGAGGACAGATGATATATAATATAATGTTAGATCTAGTAAGGCTAAGCAACCTTCTTGCCTTTTTATTCCTCCATTATAAATTTATTTCCATTTTCTAAATAATTAAATTAGTGGAATTTTGATATGTAGGGCACTAAACAAGTAGCTTAGTTTTGATAGAATTGTTATTTTTATTATATTAGCTCGATCTATTCATGAACAGTTGATGTTTGCCCAGGTATTTAAATCTGATTTTATTTGCATGAGAAGAGTTTTGTAAATGCTTTCAAAGAGTTTTTGAGCCTGCCTTGGAAGGTAGATTCCTAGGCATTTTATTTTGTCTGAGCTTACTTTGAATGGGATTTCTCTTTCTAGCTCTTTCTGCTGTAACTTGTTAGGCTTACATAGAAATGTTGAAGATTAATTAGAGTTTATTTTATATCCTGCTACTTTGGTAAAGTTGGTAATAATTTCTTCTAGTTTTTTAGATGACTGGGATTCTTTAGGTATACCAACATGCCATCTGCAAAGAGTGAGAGTTTTGTCTCCAACTTCCCTATACTAATTCCTTCAATTTCTTCTTCTTCTCTTATTGCTGAGGCTAATATTTCTAATATGATACTGAATAGTAGGGGTGATAATGAGCATTCCTGTTTCACCCCTGATTTTATTGGGAATGCCTCAAGCCTATCCCCATAGCATATAATGCTTGCTGATGGTTTCAGATAGATCCTGCCTATTATTCTAAGGAACAAACAATTTATTCCTACATTCTCTAGTGTTATAATTAGGAATGGGTGCTATATTTCATCAAAAGCTTTTTCAGCATCTGTTGATATGATTATATAATTTCTTATAGGTATGCTATTGAAATAATTAAGTATAATAGCAGTTTTTCTAATATTGAACCAACCCTGCATTGCTGGGATAAATCCTATTTGATCATAACGTTATCCTAGTGATAACTTGTAATCATTTTGCTAAGATTTTCTTTAAGATTTTTGCAACTATATTCATCAGGAAACAGGTCTATAATTTTCTTTCTCTGTTATAACTCTTACTGGATTAGATATCAGCACCATATTGATGTCATAGAAAGAGTTAGGCAGAGTTCCATCTTCACCTATTTTTCCAAAGAGTTTGTATAGAATTGGAACCAAGTGTTCCTTAAATGTTTGATAGAATTCACTTGTGAATCCATCTGGCCCTGGAGATTTATTTCTTAAGGAGTTCAATAATGGCTTGTTAAATTTCTTTTTCTGAGATAGGATTATATGGATTTTTAATTTCCTCTTCATTTAATTGGGGCAATTTATATTTTTGCCAATATTTGTCTATTTCATTTAGATTATCAAATTTATTGGCATAGAGTTGAGAAAAATAATTCTGAAAAATAATTTCTTCCTCAATGATGATGTGTTCACCTTTTTCATTTATGATAATTGCAAATTGGTTTTCTTCTTTATTTTTTAAATCAAATTGACCAGAGGTTTATTTCTTGTTTTTTCATTGGTTTTATTTATTAGTACAATAGTTTTCTTGCTTCTGATTTTAATAATTTCTCCTTTAATTTTTAGAATTTCTAATTTGTTATTTAATTGGGGGGCTTTAATTTGTTCTTTCTCTAATTTTATTAGCTGCATATTTAGTTCATTGATTTCTTCTTTCTCTTATTTATTCATGCAAGCATTTAAAGATATAATATATACTCTGACAGACACCTTGAATGTATCCCATAGGTTTTGGTATGTTGTATCATTGTTGTCATTATCTAGGATGAAATAATTAATTCTTTCTATAAATTGTTGATTGATCCATCTTTCTTTAAAATGGGGTGATTTAGTTTCCAATTAGTTCTGGGCCTATATCTCCCTGGTTCAATATTGCATATGATTTTTATTGCATTATGATTTGAGAAAGATTTATTCATTATTTCTGCCTTTCTGCAATTGATCTTTAGGTTTTTGTATCCTAGTACATGGTCAATTTTTGTGTAAGTGCCATGTACTACAGAAAATAAGCATATTCCTTTCTATCCCCATTCAATTTCTTCCATAGGTCTATCATATCTAGGTTTTCTAACAATCTATTTACCTCCTTAACTTCCTTCTTGTTTATTTTATGATTGGATATATATATAAAATTTGAGAGTGGGACGTTGAGGTCTTCCACTAATAGAGTTTTGCTGTCTATGTCTTCCTGTAGCTCTTTCAACTTCTCTAAGTATTTGGCCTGCTGTTCCATGGCATGCATACATATTTACTATTGGAATTACTTTATTGTCTATGGTACCTTTTAGGAGGATATAGTTTCCTTCCTTATCTCTTTTAACACTATTTTTGCAGGTGTTTTGTCTGACATAAGGATTGCTACCCCTGCTTTTTTCAGTTAAACTGAAGCAAAATATATTTTACTCCAACTTTTAAGCTTTACTCTATAAGTATCTCTCTGCTTCAAATGAGTTTCTTGTGAGAAGCATATTGTAGATTTCTGTTTTTTAATCCACTCTGCTAATTACTTACTTTTTAAGGGAGAGTTCATCTCATTCACATTCAAAGTTACAATTACTAACTCTTTATTGCCCTCCATGCTTTCTTCTGTTTTTATTTTTCCCCTTTGTCGGCTTTATCCATATTCCTCAGGGATTTGTTTCTGAATACCACCACCTTCAGTGTGTTTGCTTTCTTATGTCAAACCCCCTCCCCTTTTTCCACTTTCTCCCCCTTTTCCTTTTACTGTTCTTCCCTTCCTTCTCTTAATTCTACTTGTTCTCCCCCTCCATCTCACAGGCTCTCCGTTTCCCCTTTTAATGCTTGAAAGGTAAGATAAGTTTCTTAAATTGATTGTGTGTCTAAGTTAACTTAAACCAAGTCTGATGAGATGAATATTCAGGTCCCTTCTTCCCCTCAAATACAGTGGGTCTTTTGTACCTCTTGATGTAATGAGATTTACTCCATTCAGTCTCCTGCCAACCTCCCTTCTCCTCACTGAACCCCCCTTTTAAGGAGGTGTTGTTTTTAAATCATTCTATCTGAGTCACAGAAATGTTAAGAGAGTACATCATGTCAGGCTATCTATATTCTCTCCAATAGACTTATAATTCTCAAGAGTTATGAGAATCTTTTCCCCAATTGGATATATAGCTAGTTTCATCTCATTGTATAGCAGTTTGGTTTTTGTTTTCCCTTTTCATGTGTCTCTTGAGCCTCCTGTTTGATGTCCAAATTTTCTATTTTGCTCTGGTCTTTTCATTATGAAATTGCAGAGTCTCCCATTTCATTAAATGTCTATCTTTTTCCCTGGAAGAGAAGGCTCAGCTTTGCTGGGTAGTGGATTCTTGACTACATTCCAAGCTGCCTTGCTCTTTGGAATATCTCATTCCAGGCCCTTCCATCCCTTAAATTTGCTGTGGCCATGTCCTTACTATAGCTCCTTGGTATTTAAATGTTTTCTTTCTGGCTGCCTGCAGGATTTTTTCTTTTTTCTGACTCCTGGAATTTGGCCAAAACTTTCCTTGGTGTTTTCATTTTAAGATTTCTTTCTGGAGGGGATTGATGTATTCTTTCAATAACTATTTTGCCTTCTGCTTCCATGATATCAGGGCAATTTTCCAGGCTTTTTCCCTCTTCAATGTATTCAGGAAGGCAAACAATTCTCATATTCTCCCTTCTTGATTTATTCTTGAAGTCAGTGGTTTTGCTGATGAGGCATTTTTAATTTTTTTTTTATTTTTTTGATCTTTTGGCTTTGTTTAACACAATCTTTTTGTCTCACGAAGTCTGTAGTTTCCACAGATTCCATTCATTTTTTTAAGAGAAGGAGCTTTTTCTTCATTTATCTTTTGCAGCTCCTTTTTCCAGTTGGTCCATTCTATTTTTGAAGGACTTTTCTATTTGCCCAAATGTATTTCTGAGAGAATCACTTCCTTTTTGCATTTGCTCAATTGAGGATTTGAGAGAATCATTTTCTTTTTGCATTTGCCCAATTGAGGATTTTCTATTTGTCCAATTGTATTTTCCAAGGATTTGTTTTCTTGTGCCATGACGTTAATTTTATCTTTCAATGTGTTGATTTTTTCTTGAGTTTCTTTTCCCAATTTTTCCAATTGATTTTTAAACTCCTTCCTGATTTCTTCAAGGAAGTCTTTCTGAGTTGGAGACCAATTCATATTCTCCTCAGCAATGCTAGATCTCTCTGGGTTAAAATCTATTTCTTCTAAGTATTTCTCCATGGGTCCCCCTTTTCTCTGGCCTTTTTTATCTTGTGTTGGGGGTGGGGATCTGGCTTTTAGAGGTTTGTGTTTGAAGATCCTAAAAACTTTGTTCACTTAGTTTAGTAATTCCAGCAGCCATTCAATAGGTAGTGCTGGTTGCTTTCTCTGTAGTGAGGTGCTCATCAGCAGGGTCTGAGTTGACCTTGACCACTGAGTAGGGCTCTGGGGGAGGGAGTTAATCTCATTATGTTGAGTGAACTCTGTTGTCCTGAGAGGGTGGTGGTGGTAAGGGGTGGGGGGGGTGGGGGGGTTGTTTATTGTTTGCTCTGGGCCAAGGGCTCAGCTGAAGGAATGGAGCTCAGGTCGTTGACTCAGCTGGTTGTTCTCCAGGTATGCTCTGAGACTCTGTGTGGTACTAACCCTCTTGTTGCTCCTCTCCCCCCCAAAGACTCCACATCTAAAGTTGGATCTTGCACTGACCCCTCACCAAGCCTCTCTGGCTGAGGCTGACCCTCTGACTTCCCCCAGCTTCCATCCCCATGCTGATTCTCTGCTCTTGTCTCCCAATTCACCCAAGGTCCCCTGAAACATATTTTCTTGGTAAGTGTTCTTCTAGCTTCTCTTTCTGGGTTTTATTGATCGATTTTCTGTTAAGAGGTTTCTCTCATGTTATTTCTGAGGGGAAAGAGAGAGCACCTGTCACAGTGCCTGTTTTCTGCCATCTTGGTCAGAAGTCCTTGTATATCTAAGCTATTAGACCTTTGATAATTCTCTTTTTCTTGATACTCTCTTCTGTCTACATTTCCTTGAGACTCCTGTCTATTAGATACTTCTATTTTTATGAACTTTCATTAAGTTTATATTTAATATTAATGGGAGATCCTTCTGTACTAGGCTTTTTCTTATTCTTACTTTGTATTATTTTAGTTGATTTAAACAATGTCTCTGGTTTCCATTTATCACCTCTAAACAGACTTGCAGATTTACTTATCCAGTACTAACCTTTAGTCTCATATCTACAACTAAATTCTAGACCTCTCTAACTGAATCTTTGTAAACTACTTAATCTCAGCATGTCACAAACTAGATTTATTGTGTTTCACATCAAACCCTCCCATCTTCTTAACTTCCATGTTACTGTCAAGAGTGTCCCCATTATGCTAGACACCCAGGATTCAATCTTGATGTCATCCTCAACTCACTAGCTTTCACCTTCCAAATCAAATTCATTGACCAGTCATGTCTATTTTTCCTTTATAGTATGTCTTATGTATTTTCCTTGCTTTTCCCTGACAATCCACACCCAGGTCCTCATCACTTCATGCCTGGAATATAATTGTCTGCTGATTCCTCTATAGCCTCAAGTTTTTCTCTTCTCCAATCTCTCTCCACCTTAGCTTTAAAACAAATAGAGCCAAAAGGTATGTCTGACCACATCCTTCAACTATTCAACAAACTCCTTTTTTTACCTTTAAGTTTGTTATCACCTTTATTATTATTCACCTCTAAGATTATTATAAAATTAATTGTTGGAAATCTGACCCCTGCAAAAGGAAAACTTGGCAATTTCTTACACACATTCCTCCCCAATGGGAGACTTCAATTCTATAACTTTGAACTCCTGGCTGATCCTTCAATAAGACATTCTATTTTTCTGAGTCCATGGATTTCCTCTGGCTGCCCCCCATGACTAGAATGAACTCCCTCCTCTTTTATATTTCATAACTTCCCTGTCTTCCTTTCAATCTCAACTACATATCTCACCTTCTTTGATTAAGTTTTTTCCATACTCCTCTGATATCATTTCTAATTATCTTTCATATAAACAGGTATAAAGTTATTTATATGTTGAATCCCCAATCAAAGTACATATAAGTATATTGTCAAGAGCCTTTCATTATCCTTAACAATCCATTTCCCATATTTATTTTTTGCCATTAGGTTAAGATAATCTATACCTGCTTTCCTTGCTCTGAATCCTTTTACATTTTAGCAAACTATTGAGCATAGAAAGTACATATAAATCAGTTGGGTCACATAAAAATTTACAATAATCTCTCTCATCCTTCCATCCCTAAGCCTTCAGAGTTTCTTTTTAAGTCTCAGAGACTGGAGGTATATTGAATACACTGTTGAATCCCACTCAGATTGAATATACAATTGCTGTCTCACTTTCAAGAATTCAAGGTAATGGCAGCCACAAAATCAGCAGGACATTATAACACAGTCTCACTCATAGAGCAAATCATGGCACAAGTCAGGAATCGAAGTACAATAAGAATAAAAAAGAAAACTTTTTTTTCGTTGCTACAGAGAGAAGACTTGATTTGTTGAAACTAATGACTTTCATACTGAGTTACATACTGTGCCTCTGGGACAATCTTTTCTGCTTGATTTTTTTTTATTTTTGTTTTTTTTTAATGCAGTGATACAAATGTTTGTATGACATATAAAATATTTTATTTCAGATAAAAGAGTGTAAGTTTATTAAAGCTCAAAAAGTCACTAATTTAAAAAAGTAATCATATCATGGATAAATATCTATAACTGATACAGGTAATCATTATAAGGTATTTGACTTGAGATGATGTACTTCAAACACTTTTTACGTGACTGACCCAGGACACATTATTAAAGTTAAAAGTCTTAGTTTCCATAGCTGAAAATGGGAATAACAATAATATCCTTTTAACATTTACATGAAAGGTTTTTATCAGTTTCAAATATGATCCCAGAATCATAGGGTGTGAGATAGCAGCCCAAAGGAATTACTGCTGCCACAGAGCTGACAATCACACAACCTCTGAAAGCATCCCAGGAAGCAGAATGTACTACTACTCCTAAATGCCAATTTAGCACAGTTTTTTGGGGGGAATTTTTCAAATAGCATGCCTAAATTGATTACTTTAAAACTTCAAATTATTGTTTCTGCCTGCCCAGGGCAAGCAGAGTAAGTGTATTCCGTTTCCTTTTTTCACAACCCTTCAAATAACATAGTCTTCATGTTTATTCCTTCTGTAGTCTTCTTTTCTCAGAGATAAATATCCTTCATTTTTTTCTGTTAACATTCAGGAGATTATTATTATTATTATTATTATTATTATTATTATTATTATTATTTTATTGCTATCAGTATTTTTCTTTAAAAGTTTTCCTTGAAATCTGCCTTTTTTACCTTCTAGTTTACTTATAGTGCTCTCACTAAATGTTAATTACCATTTTGAAAAATCCAGTGACCCTTTCTCTAGACTCTAAGTAGCATTTTCAATGACCATTTTCATAGAGTACAAAGAAATAATTATAAAACACATATAATGCAAAAGGCTATATTCTGAAAATTTCCCCCCTTTAATATTTTTGGATTATTGTACTTATGGTCTCCTGATTCTTTTTCCGCTACCACAGTCATAAGAGTTAGACTTTGATGGTTTGCAAAGGACTTCATATTTGTTAACTCACCTACCCTTTGAAATAGGTTCTATTTTGGAGAATGATATGGAACTATAAACAAGCAATAAAAGTGTTCATACCTTTTGACTCAGAATTTCCAATTGTAGGTCTATACCTAGAAGAAATTATAAAAAAAATAGGAGAAATCCTATATGTTCCAAAATATTCATAGCAGTTCTTTTTGAAGTGTCAAGAAATCGCAAATGGAGGAGATATCCATCAATTGATGATGGCTAAACAAGTTATAGTCCATGAATGGTATAGAATATTATTGTTCTTTAAGAAATCATAAATGGTTTGACTCTAGGGAAGCATTGAATGTCTTACAGGATCTGCTGCTGAGTGAAGGGAGCAGAACCAAGAGAACAATGTAGATATTATCAACATTTGTGAGATGAAAAACTTTAATGGAAGCAGTTCCTCTCAGCAGTTCAGAGAGCTAAGACAACCAAATTAGATCACCTGGGCCAATGTTATCCCCATCCAGAGGAAGAAAAACAAAACAAAACAAAAAGAAAGAGAAAAACCCAAACTTTCAAAATCTAATGAACATTTTATTAAAATTATCTATGTATCTCTTTTTCTTAATTCTAATTCCTCATATAAAAATGACTAAAATGTAAACATGTTTATCCAAAATATGTATGTTCAATGCTAAGCTGACTTTTTCCTGCTAAGGGGTGGGAGTGGGAAGGGAGAATGGAAGGAAATTTTGTAACTTAAAAATATACATGTGCATATGCATGAAAATAAATAATTCTTAAAAAAAAGAAAAAACTTAACTGTAGGCAGGTGTGTTAAATGATTCTACCCACTTAAATAAAATTCATAGATTTCTCAAGGTATGAAAAGTTTTATTCAGTTCTCTAGAATTGGACCCCCCTCTGCCTTAAAACAAGGAGGGGGGGGTACGGAGCAAGGAATCCAAAATCTATTTATCCTAAAGTGATCCCCCCCATCACTGATCCATCCTCATTAGTGAGGAATGTGGCCTTCACAATTTAGATGTATAAATTAATATAAAGAAAAAGCATATAATTCAGAGACAGGTTCTCCCCCTCCAAGACAAGGAATGTAGAAACATTTGGACTTTAATCCAGATAAAACAAGGTCAGTTTACTCTTTACATTTCAGTGAAGATAAGTTGCTTGTCCGGGAGGAGGAGTAGAAGAGACATAACACAAAGCTCAACTGTTTCTAATCTATAATATTCTACTGAAGAAATCTCAGACTTTATCCCATTCACAATGTTAATTACTTGGGTATATATCTCCCAAGACAAATCCCAAAAATTGCATGAACACAGTTACAAATCACTTCTTACCCAAATAAAGTCAGTTCTAAATAACAGAAAAAAAAAGAAATAGTTGCTTTTTATCATTTTACAGATGAGGAAACTGAGGTACAGAAAATTTCTATAACTTTGCTAGGGTCACACAGATAATATGTTTCAGAAATGAAGTTGAACTCAAGATGATCACTAGTCTAAATTCTTTGATCTATCGATGCTGCAGTTTGTTGTCTCACCTATTTCTTCTCTACAAATATAAGATTAGGATAGAGAAATAAAAGTAGAAAGTTATTGAATTTGTGAAATCTGTATATGGAAAATGTAGGGTAATTTTTTAATTTAATAGTATTTTAATTGAAATTTTGAGGAGCTAGTCAGTGGTTTAACATGGAAGAAGCAAATAGTAGACCACATCCCTGAGTGTGTTCACACCAGATAAAATATATTTTGAAGAATTAAAAGAATAAATAAAAATACAATAGAAGATAAATTATGTTAATAAATGAATGCATAGTTCACAGGGGAACTTATTCATAATTTAGTCATTCCATTTCTATTTAAATTTAATAATAAGAACTACTTAGACCTGCTCTGAAATTTCACATCAATTGGAATTTTTAATTGCATTGCATTTTAATTGTAACAAATTAAGTTCAGAAAAGCACAAAACTTCCAGTATATGAGCAGATAAAAGGGAACAATTTTCAAATATAAGGGAAATACTTTCTTACCTTACTTAGTATATTCCCACTAGGACTTTTGGCCCTGTCATCTCTCTCTTTTGCTGGGTCTTCTTTTCCAAAGTTCTAGATTTAGTGCTCCCTCTGACTCTCATCATTGGCAGTTATCAGGAAATGTACCAACAAATATTTTCAATTCCTAAAATGTTATAGACAAGGGACAGTCAACCCACAGACATAGCCAAGGCCATGAAGTGAGAAGAATTCTGCAAATGTAAAAGAATTTGTAAATGATGTGGCCCATCTTCCAAATTTGCTTGAAAGTTCTCACAGAAACTACTACATTAAAACTAAATTTTACTGAAGGACCCATTTCTCCAAACTCCTCAAAATGTAGGAGCAAAGAGTTTTCAAAAGGAATAGTCAGAATGATGAGTAGTCACCTTCAAAAGTAAACAAAATCACTAAATATCAGTGGTGGGGCATCAAATAAAACATCACTGAGATATTACAAGTCAGATGGGAAAAAAAATATCCCACTTTCTTGAAATTTAGAATATAAGCAAGTGAAAAGATTTAGTTTCATAAATTATGCTACAAACCTAGTAAGTATGAAGGATGCTGCCTACTGGGAAAGTAGATTTGATTGTGAGTCATTCCTTCCAGGAACTCATAGTATACAGTTGGGTTTCCAACTGGCTAGTTATTACCATTGATAGAAATTTGTCATATTTTAGTGAAAGGGGTAAAAAGATGTTCTAATATCCTGAAATTTGCTTAAGGAAATGAGGATATTCTTTCTTTGTTGACCTTGAATAAGAACTAATAAAGGAAGTCAAAACATCGGATCCATTTATCACTGCACTGGGGCTTATTCTTTGATGGCATTTCTCAGGTCATGAAAAGGGAAATAAAATGATTTTCTCTAGCACCCCATCTGAAATTAATTAAGCAAGCAAAATTGATTCAGGATAGAACAATTTATTGCTGCATATGTATGGTAAATGAATTCACATCAGTCAGAGCTACTAAGCAATGTTCATATATGCTGAAAAGCTGTGTAGGATCATGAATGAAGTATTCCTAAAATTTTTATGTTCAGGATCCTTGGTGCAGTAGACAGAGCGCTGTTCTAGGTGTCAGGAGGACAGGAATTTTAATCTGTCCTCAGAGAATTGACTCTTACTAACTGTGTGATCTTGTACAAGTCAATTAATCCTAATTGTCTTGCACCCAGGATCATCTCTGGTTGTCTTGATTTATATTGGGCCACTGGACTCAGAAGCCTGGAGGAGAAATTGAGGTTGGTGACAGCATAGCATCCCCTTCACTAAAATCCTATTCATGTGCTTGTCAAGGAATCACTTCCCTGATGTCATGATCTTCTACAAAAATGAAGGACAAACATTATTCACTCTTATGAAGGCTATAGGCAACAACTTAACACCCATATGTATACATAGGTTCATTATTGCATCCTTTGATAGAAATAAAACATCTGCCCAATTATTATGATTTTCAAATGTAATGGAATATGATTGTCATGTAAAGAATGAGGAATATAGGAAAAAAAAACAGGAATAATGGTGGAAAGTAAAGCACTATGAAGAAACCAGAACCAAATGGGCAAAATAAGTGTTAAGAGAGACAATACGATCAGTTTCCAGGTGGAGCAAAGATGGCAGTATGAAGCTAACACATTTCTGGAGATTTTCTCTAGCAAAGATAAAGGAAACTTCTGCATTGACATTAAAACTACAGTTCTCACAAAGAAAAAGAGAAGATTCAAAGAAGTTTCCAATGGTAGCCATTGTGGAGCATGTTCAGTGAAGGTCTATCTGTTTGGGAGAAAAGGGGAAATAAAGCCAGGTGATGCAGGAGAGTGAGAAAACCAATGGAAGATTTTTAGCCACAGTGCAATCCAGGTCCCAACAGATTGACAACAGGAATGGATTGAGAGCAAACCTCTGCATAGTCAGACCCTGAATATAAAGGAGGAAACAGACCTCTGCAAAGACAAGGCCTGGACTGCATAGGCTACATCTTGGCCAATGACAAGCCACTGATCACACTCCAGCCCCAACATAAAATGCTTGGATCTATATTCCCTAAATCCAAGGAAGAAAGCTAAAACAATAAAGGTGAGCAAAAAAAAAGCTAAATGAGTGATCACTATTGAAAACTACTTTGGAGGCAAAGATGATGACAATGCCATGTTGGAAGAAGAAATTGGAGAAAAATTTCTCAGAGGAAGTATCAAGAGAATCTATGAAGTGGACCCAAATCCAAAAATTCATAGAAGAGCTTTAAAAAAAAATAATTTCAAAAGCAAAGAGGAAGAAGAAAAATGAAAAAAAATTAAGAATAATGTAAGAAAATTATGAACAATTGACCAAAGAAATCAACTGTTTCAAAAGTAAAAATAAGTAAAAAACTATGTAAAAAAAGTAAAAAATAAGAAAAGGAAACACAAAATTTAATTCAATAAAATTAAACCTAAAAATCAGTATCAAACAAATAGAAACCAACAAATCTATGAGATTACAAGATTACATCAAACAAAATAAAAAGACTGAAAAAACTGAAGAAAATTTAAAGTGCGTATTAAGAAAAACAAACGACCTGGACAATAGATACAGGAGAAATAATTTACAAATAACTGGAGTAGAAACCCTAAATCAGGGGAAAAAAAGAACCTGGAAAATATCATGCAGGAAATTATCATGGAAAACTGTCCAAATCTACTAAAACAAGAAAACAATAGAGCTATTGAAAGAATTCTTAGAACCTCTGCAGAAAGAGATGAAAACTAGGATGAAAACTCCAAGGACTCTTATATCCAAATTGTAGAACTCTCAAATAAAGGATAAAATGATGCAAGTAGAAAAAGGAAACAATTTAAAGGCAAACACAATCAGACTCACACAGGACCTAAAACTTAACAATAAAGGACTGGAGGCCCTGGAATATCATATATCAGAGGGCAAAGGACCTGGGATTATAACCAACAATTTACTCCTCTCCAAAATTTAGCATATATTGTCAGGGGAAAAGATGGATGTTCAACAAAAATAGAGGACTTGCAGAATATCCTGACACAAACACCTCAACTGAACAGAGAATTCAATTGCTAAATACACAATTCAAGAGATTCATACAAAGGTAAATGAAAAGGCGAAGGACAAAACAAAACAAATGTCAGTCAAGATCATCAATTTGTATACAACCCTAAAAGGGAAGATACAACACTTATAAGTTGTGAGAATTGTATTTCTCTTAGGATAATTAAAGGAGTGAATATAATTGAAAAAAAATGAACTTAGAGGATATGGATATGGTTGGATCTTGTGTTTAGATATCTATCCTACTCCACAGGGATGGGGTGGGAGCAGGGGAAGGAAAAGATAAGGGAAGATGGGACTCATAAAAGGGAAGCCAGAGATATAACTGAAAATAACCTGAAAATTAAATTTTAAAAGAAATTTAAAGGGGGAAAGGCAGTAAAATCTTCATGAGGAGGAATAAAAGGATAGGAAAGAGAAAAATATAAATGGGGAAAGATGGAATGGAGGGAACTACAGAATTAGTAATCTTAACTGTAAATGTGAATGGGATGAACTGTCCCATAAAATGGAAGTGAATATCAGAATGGAGTGAAAACTAGATTCCTACAATATATTGTTTACAAGAAACACATTTGAAGCAGTGTGATACACACAGGTTAAAAGTAAAAGGATGGTACAAAATATATTATGCCTTCACTGAAGTAAAAAAAAAAAATTCAAAGGTAACTATCCCTGACAGGGATAGCAAAAGCAAAAATAGATCTTATTAAAATAAGGAAGGATATTACATCTTCTTGAAAGCCACCATAGGTAATTGAAAGTTTAAAAGGGGAACCAATGGTAAAAAGGAAGATGGCACTATAAATGGAAGTGAATACAAAGCTGTTTATTGAAGGAATAAATGGCAGCAGATTGGCTCCAAGCAGAATCCAGCAGTGGGTAGTGGGGAGAGAATGTCTTTTTATAATGCTTTGGATATAGGAAGAAATGTGGTATGGTTTCTATTAGGATTGTTTGTCACTGGGTCTCCTTGGAAGATTTGTTTTGTTTGGGGTTACACCAAGGAGAGATTATGCATTATTTGGAGCTTCTATAAAGGTTGGGGTTCATGTGCTTGGGAAAGAATAATTAATAGGGCTTTTCTAGGCAAGAATTAAACTTGGGCCTAGATCCAACAGTATTGAAGCTATATCATTCTTAAACATGGATGCATCTTGTGGAATAGCATCCAAATTCCTAGAGAAAAAGCTGAAAGAATTATTAGAAGACATAGATAGCAACACTCCAAAAGTGGTAGACCTCAACCTCTCTCTCTCTCTCTCTCAAAACTAGATAAATCTAACCAGAAAATAAACAAGAAGGAAGTTAAGGTGAATGGAATCTTAGAGCTCTTAGATATGATGGACCTATGGATAAAACTAAATGGGATAGAAAAGAATATAACTTTTATTCATCAGTACATGGCATTTATACCAAAATTGACCATGACTATGGCATAAAAAACTTATAATTGAATATAAAAAGGCAGAAATAATAAATGCATATTTCTCAGACCAGGATGTCTAATTAAAAGGCCATGGAGAAATAAATCAAAAAGTAGTTGGAAACTAAATAACTTTATTTAAAATAATGAGTGAATCAATCAGCAAATCAGAGAAATAATCAAAAATTATATCCAAGAATATGATAATAATAAGACATCATACCAAAATTTATGATATGCAGCCAAGGAAGTATTGAGGGGAAAATTTATATCTCTAAATACAAATGGGAATAAAGTAGAGAAAGAGATCAATCAATTGTGTGTGCAACTAAAAAGTATTTACAAATATACAAACTCCCCAGATTATCAAAAGAGGAAATAAAATACTTAAATAACTCAATTTCAGAAAAAAGAAATAGAAGAAACCATTAAGATATTCCCTAAGAAAAGATCTCCATGTCCTGATGGATTTACAAGTGAATTCTACCAAATATTTAAGCAACAATTGATTCCTATTCTCCATAAATTACTTTTAAAATTAGGAGCAGAAGGAGTTCTTCCAAATTCCTTTTATGACACCAAAATGGTGCTGAAATTTAAACCAGGAAGAACCAATATGGACAAAGAAAATTATAGACTAGTTTCCCTAATGAACATTTATTCCAAAATCTTAAATAAAAAATTTTAGTAATGAGACCAAGCAAATTGTAACAAGGATAATAGACCTTGTTCATGTAGAATTTAAACCAGGTAGGCAGGGATGGCTCAATATTAGTAAAACATTCAACATAATTGAACATATTAAGAGCAACACCAAAAGAAATCATATGATTATTTCAATAACTGCTGAAAAAGCCTTTGATAAAATACAGCATCCATTCCTATTAAAAACATTAGAAAGTTTAGGAATAAATGGATTTTTTCTTAAAATAATAAGTAGTATCTACCTAAAGCCATCAACAAGCATTATATGTCATGGGATAACCTTGGGGCATGTCCAAGACAATCACTGGTGAAACAAAGATGCCTATTATCATCATTACTATTCAATACACTAATAGAAATGTTAGCTTCAGCAAAAAGAGAAAAAGAAATTGAAGCAAAGTTTTCAAACTTTGCAGATGACATGATGGAATATCGAGAGAACTCAAGAAAATCATCTTAAAAACTCCTTGAAACAATTCACCAGAGTAGTAGGATATAAAATAAACCCCAATAAATATTCACCATCTCTATTTATTGAACAACAATGCCCAAGAGCTAGAGACAGAAAGAGAAATTACATTTAAAATAACCATAGACAAAATTAAATACTTGGGAATCTATCTCCCAAGACCAATCCAGTAATGTATGTATGTAATTATAAAGCACTACTCAACCAAATAAAGTCAGATCTAAATAATGGCAAAAATGTCAATTGCTCAAGGTTACATTGAACTAATATTAAAAAATGACAATTCTACCCAAATTAAATTACTTATTCAATCTCATACCAATCAAATTCTCAAATAACTATTTTGCCAAGCTAAAAAATAGCAATAAAATTCTTCTAGAACAACAAAAGTACAAAAGAAGCAAAGGAACTGATAAAAAAATGTAAAGCAGGGTGACCTATCTCTATCGGATCTAAAATTATACTAAAAAATTGCAATTAGCAAAACTACTTGGTACTGGTTAAAAAATATAGTAATGGGGTGTGGAGCCAAAAATGGCAGCAGGAGAAGAACCTCTCTTAGGTGCTCTCTCCAAAATATTTCAAAAACCTTAAAATTATGACTCTAACTAAATTTTCAAGACACGGAATCCACAGAAAGATCCAGTGAGGCAATTGTCCAGTCCAAGGAAACCTGGAAAATAGAGGAAAAATCTCTGTTCCACAGAGTTAGAGAGGTGGCTGCACCAGAGTGAAGAAACTTCAGCCTCCCAAGAACAGCCCTAGGACACCTGGGAGCATCTGCTCCCTGCAGCAGAAGCAGTTTTATGACCTGCACCCCAGGGAGCACCAAGTACAACTTGGAAGTTCAGCAGGGAGACCTCTGACAGAGCAAACATGATGTCCAGGCCCTCAGTGCAGATATGCACTCACCATGGCTTCAACAGCCCAGATACAGGAAACCGAAGCAAGTCATGGAACCACCCAGCAGGATCCTCCAGGCTGCTTCACCTTGAATGCTCAGTCCACCAAAGCTAAGGGAATGGAAGGAGACTGCCAAGGTCTCTCCTCTGTCCCTGGATCTGACCATATTCAGAGCCTGGTCATGGTATAGGCCTCCCCATAGAGCAGGGACCCCCCCCCACAGCCCCTAGACAGAAGGGTGAGCTTGTGGTCATTCACAGATCAGCAGAAGAGTCAGAGCCTCATACACTGGGGTCCTTATGGGGGAATCCCAATAATATTCAAAAGCTCAGAAAGCACCCCCAAACCAAGCACAAACTGGGGAAATAAGTAAACAGAAAAAAAGGAACCTGATGATAGACAATTATTTTTGCCCCACGGAGGCCCAAAATACTCATTCTAAAGATGAGATAGTCCAAGATTCTGCATCTAAAGACTCCAAGAAATATAGAAGTTGGACTCAGGCTATGACAGAGCTCAAAAAAGATTTTGAAAAGCAAGTAAGGAAGATAGAAGAAAATTTGGGAAAAGAAATGAGAAAGATGTAGGAAAAACATGAAAACAAAGTCAGTAGCTTAGTAAAGGGCATCCAAAAATGCTGAAGAAAATAACATGTTAAAAAAAACCAGTTTAGGTTAAATTGATAAAACGATTCAAAAGGTTGTTGACAAGAAGAATTCTTTAAAAAGCAGAATTGGTCAAATGGAAGAGGAGATAAGAAAGTTATCTGAGGGAAATAAATCCTTCAGATTTAGAATGGAGCTAAAGGAAGCTGATGACTTTGCTAGAAATCAAGATAAAATAGTTCAACCAAAAGAATGAAAAATTAGAAGAAAATATGAACTACCTCATTGACAAAACAACTGATCTGGAAAACATATTCAGGAAAGTTAATTTAAAAATTATTGGGATTCCTGAAAGTTATAATTATGAAAAGAGCCTTGACCTCATTTTAAAATAATTTCTACAGGAAAATTGCCCTAATATCCTAGAAGCAGAGGGTAAAATGGAAATTGAGAGAATCCACTGATCTTTCCAGGAAAGAGATCCAAAAAACCCAACCACCAGGAGTATTATAGCCAAGTTCCAGAACTTCCAAGTCAAAGAGAAAATATTACAAGCAGCCAGAAGGACACAGTTCAAATATCGTGGAGCTGCAGTCAGGATCACACAGGACTTAGCAGCAACTACATTAAGGGCTCATAAGGCTTGGAATACAATATTCTGGAAGGCAAAAGTGCTTAGAATGCAACCGAGAATCAACTACTCAGCAAAACTGAACATCCTCTTCTAGGGGGAAAAGATGGCTTTCAATGAAATGGGGAATTTCAAATGTTCCTGTTGAAACAACCAGAGCTAAACAGAAAGTTTGACCTTCAAGTACTCTGATGAAGCACATAGAGTGAGGAGAAGGGTCAATTATGAGGGACTTAATGATGATGATGATGATGAGCTACATTTATTCTTGCATGGAAAGATGACACTGATAATACTCATATGAATCTTCTCATTTAATAGAACAGGTAGAATGAGCTTTTATAGATGAAGCACAGGAGAGAGAGCTGAATTTGAAGATATATTGTAAAAATGGAGTCAACTGGTGAAAGGGAAATGTACTGGTTGTAAGAGAAAGGAGAGGTAGAATAGACTAAGATATTTCATATGAAAGATATTTCATGTAGCTTTTGCAATGTTATGGAAGGGGGGAAGGCGAGGGGGAATGAGGGTGCCTTCATTCTAATCAGAAATGTCTGAGAGAAAACATCATGGACACTCAATAGGGTATAGACATCTAGAAGAAAAAGGAGAGAAGGGGGACAGTGGGAAGGGTTGATATAGGAAGAGGGTAGATCATAGGAGAAGAGAGTCAGATATAACATATTTTCTTTTTTACTTTTTTTGAAAAGTACTAGGATTGGGTGGCCTTTCTGGGAACATGGGGCCAGGTCTTTGCTCTATCTCTGGGTTGGGATATAGGCTTGGGGCCTCTTGGCCCCAGGGCTGGTGCTCTGTCCCCTGTGCCACTCAGCTGCCCAACAGCACATTTTTGAAGGAGGACAGAGTGAAAGGAGAAAGAAAATATAGTAGATAGCAATGGGGAGGAATGAATGGAGGGAATTACAATCAGCAACAGCAACTTTGGAGCAATATGGAAGTAACTTCTATGATGGACTTATGATAAAGATGGTATCAGAATAAAAATAGAAACTTTTTTCTCTTTCTTTTACTTTATTTCTCATGAGATTTTCTATTTTTGTGGGGGGGAGTGGGTATTATGTTTACTCTTAAACAAGAATAATTTAGTAATGTATAAATTTTAAAAAATTTTAAATGAAGTCAAAAAAACAAAAAAGGAGAAAGAGTAATGGATCATTGGATTAGGAGAGGTTCAATTCACATTGAATAACTACAACAATCTCCTGTTCAAACTGGAAAATGATATGGCAAAAACTAGGCATAGACCCATATCTCATACTCTATACCAAAATAAGTTCAAAATGGGTACAGGATTTAGACTTAAAGGGTGATGCTATAGATAAATTAATAGACCACAATATCAGATCTATGGAAAGGGGATAAATGTTTTACCAAATAAGAAATCAAGTATATTATAAATTACAAAATAAATTCTTTAGACTATATTAAATTTAAAAAGTTTTTTAATTAATAAAATCAATGCTGTCAAAATTAAAAGGAAAGCAGAAAGCTGAAAAAAATCTTCACAGCCAGGAGAACTGATAAATGTCTCTTTTCTAAAATATATAGAGAATTGTATCAAATTTATAACATTATAAATCATTAACCAATTGATAAATGGTGAAAGGATATGAATAGACAATTTTCAAATGAAGAAATTAAAATTATTTGTAATGATATGGAAAAAAAATTTCAAATCATTATTGATTTGAGAAATTCAAATTGAAACAATGCTGAGGTAACCTCACACTTATTAGACTGGCTAATATGAGAAAAAGGGAAAATGGTCAGTCTTAGGGAGGTTGTAAGAGGATTGGGACATTGTTGCATTGCTGGTGGTATGAACAGATCCAGCTATTATAGAGAGCAATATCAACTATGCCCAAAGAGCAACAAAAATCTTCATTCACTTTGATCTAGCAATTCCAATTCTGGGCCTACATCTAGAAGAAATCATAAAAGATGGAAAAAGGTCTACATGTTCCAAAATATTCATAGTTAGCTCTTTCTGAGTGGCATCCTATTGCAAATTGAGGGGAAGATGATCAATTGGGGAATTACTAAACAAGTTATGATACATGAATACTATGAAATATTACTGTTCTTTTAGAAACCAAAAATAGTTGGACTCTAGAGAAGCATAGAATGACTTGTGGGATCTGATGCTGGGGAAAGGGAGCAGAAGCAAGAGAACAATGTACATATTAACAACAACATTGTGAGATGATCAGCCTTGATGGAAGCAACTCCTCTCAGCAGTTCAGAGAGCTGGGACAACTGTATTAGACCAGCTACAGACAATGTTATCTCCATCCAGAGCAAGAAAGACAAAACAAAACAAAACAAAAACCCTTCAGAATTTAATGAAAACTTTATAAAAATTATCTCTCAGGTATCTCTTTCCCTTAACCTAATTCCTCATACTGAAAATAACTAATCTTTAAACATGTTTATCGAAAATATGTAGGTATAATGCTAACCTGAATGTTCTTGGATGAGAGGAGGGGGTGTGGGAGGGTGGAAGAAAATTTTGTAACTTAAAAATAATCATGTGCATATGGGTGAAAAATTTAAATTAATTCAAAAAATAAAAAAATGGCTATAGAAAAATCTCTTGACAGTAGAGGAAAACAGGAGAGGAAAGGGATGGGAAAAAGAGACAGGGGAAGGGATGGGGTTGTAGATGATAGAAGAGAGGGAAGAAATTAAGGGAGGGCAGTCAGATACAACACAGTTTTGAGAAGGAACAGAGTGAAAGGAGAGAGAGAGAGAGAGAGAGAGAGAGAGAGAGAGAGAGAGAGAGAGAGAAAAGAGAAAATAGAATAAATGGGGTGTGGAAATAGGATGGAGGAAAATTCAGCTAACAATAGCAACTGTGAGAAAAATATTGAAGCAATTTGTCTGATGAATTTATAATAAAGAATGCTATCCACCCCCAAAAAAGTGCTGATGGTGCATACAGACTGAAGCACAATCTTGTTGTTTTTCCCCCCTCTCATTTTATTTTTCTTGAGGTTTCTCTTTGTAGTGGTGGGGGGGGAATTATGTTTACTTTTGCAACATGATTATTGTAGTAATGTGCTTGAAGGCTATACATTTGTAGCCTACACTAAGTAACTGATTTTCTGTTGGGAAGGAGTGGGGTGGGAGGAAGCAAGAGAATTTGGAACTCAAGATTTTAGAAGTAAATGTTGAAACTTGCAAAAAATATAAAAAAAAAAGTTAAAAAAAATTTTTAATAGAAATCAGTGTAGTATTTTGACAAATATTTTCTGCATCCATTGATATGATCATATGATTTTCATTACTTTCATTATTGAGGTTAACAATTATTTTTCTTATTTAAACCATCTTTATATTTTTGGTATAAATCCAATATGGATTTTCTCATTAGTTCAAAAAATGACCCTCCAGTCAGAAATTGATTAACCCAGTGATCTTAAGCAAGATCTGTTCTATTTACCTCAATTTCTTGATCTAGAAAGAGGAAAATAATAATAGTTCCTAACTCTTAGAATTATTGTGAGGATCAAAATGATGTAATGATGAAGTAATTGACAGTGCCTAGCATATGGTTAACAATACGTAGATGTTAACTCTTATTATTGCTTTTCTGATTGCATATAATACCTATTTCTATGCTCTAATTTAGATGTGATTAGTATAAAATTGCAAAGGTGATAAAAATTAATGTTTTTCTATATAAAATCATTTGGAAATGCATTTGACTGAATTGATATGATCTGTCTTATAATATATTTGGAAAACTACTGTATCAGAAATTCTATTCAAAAAGTAATTTTCTCTTTTAACCTGGTTGTTATTAAATGATGACTTGAACTGTTACAAAATTGTGTTAAAATAGATATTTGAAAAGTTGCCAATATTTAGTGGGCTACTTTTTAAAAAAAAATTATAATGACAATAATTTTCTGTTTGGCAAAGAAGTTCTACAGACTACTTAAAATGTTCTTTTCTGTGAAGACCCTTTACATTTTGCATTTGGACTGAGATGTGAGATGTTATTAGCCCTATTGATCACATGTTGATAAATCTACAATAATGAAGTTTGTGAATTTAAAACTGAGAAAACAGAATCTGCTCTCCCACCCCTTGTTAAATAGGGTAATGTGGTGGTGATTGAGTGAGATTTATACATTTACTAAAAAAAGAGTGAGTTTTCATGAGACATTTTTTGTCTACATTATAAAAATTATGAAAATATATAGGGTACTTTAAAAATATAATTAATACATCAATATGAGTCAACTACCTGGTATGCACTGTACTTCTGAAATGCATAATTTGATTAATAGTATTAATTGATGAGTAAAGTATAAATTAAATTTTAAATCATATTATTAGGAAAACATGAGGAAATTAATACATTAATCCCTAAATTGATTGGTGAAATTTTCTGTTTGAGGTAAAAACTCTCGGGCTTATAATTTAATACATCTTTGAGTTTTGACTACAAAGAAATGTTGTCTTAATAGTAATGATGCTCATAGTAAACAATGGTATATTCTGAATTCTGAGAACTGCTACTGGTGAATATCTGTCCCTGGGAAAAAATGAGGGAATGTCTTTGCTATGTCTTGAGATTAGGGTTCTCTTAATTCAATTTCCCCATTGTATTATTTTTTTCCTTTCTGAAAAAAAAGATATTTCCCACCAATTGGTTAATCATGTGCCCATCTTTTGAAACCCTGTGAGTAAATTGTTTCTGTACTACATGATTGACTATCAGATATGACTTATTCATGTAAAGAAACAGAGCTAAAAGGTTTTTCCTCTTTGGGGATAAAACAGATCAATCTATGCACTTGAGGGCATGTGTCTTGACACCATTATAACTATGGCCATGCTTTCCCTTTCATGGCAGATTTCTATAATCAAAGACAAGTAAGCAGTATAAATTTTTCAAGTACTATATGAAATCTGTTTAGTAATGGAATAATTTTGGAACATCTCTGAGTTACTATAATGTGTTGCAAGTATGAATTTATGGACAAATGTATGCATTTATGGGCAAGTTATAATATATGCATATTCTCTAAGGGGGGACTAGACAAAGTATTGTTAAAGGTATATTTTAAAAGTTTTCTAATTAAATGGAATAATATATTTTGAGAGAGGAAAAATATTAGACTGTTTCTCTAAAAGCTATATACACAAGTATTTGATTGACTTCCAAATGGTTCTAATAGATAATTAAGACCTTGAATGGCTTTTAGTAATTCATTCTCAAATTTTGATTAAAGATTTTACACATAAAATTGCACAATACTTATAAAGAAATTGAAATTATTTCCCCATTTTAAAGCATCTGTTTGATAATTTTAAGAAAGATTTCATTTTGCAAATCAGACCCTCATAATTTATTTTTAATTCTTATATCAAATATAATGTTTCATTAAAGAAAGAAATAGCCAGTGATATATAAAAACTGTAATTCTTTTAAGTCTTAGATGAATTATGGCTTCCTAATTTGATATTCTTCATATAGCTCTCTTTTAATAGGATTAAATAGAATAAGACTTGAACTCATTTTTAGCCATATGAACTAATTATTGGAAAACCAAATATAAGATATTGCACTAAATTATTGAGTCTTGTCACTGGCAGATTTTAACAGAATTATCTTAGAATATCTATAAGTAATTTGGAAGCAGAGAAGCAGAATCCTCTCTAGAGATAAGGAGAATGAGGTCCATTACAGAATTTCCAAGAGAAGATATTTCCAGGGAATAAATGACTACATTGGATATCTAGAACTCAAGCTGACAAGATTAAATAGTCATTGGGAGTGAATTCCTAGGAAAGTAATTGCTCAGTAGGGAGTAGTTATTCAATCATTTCAGTCATGTCACTATTTAATGTTTTCCTGGCAAAAATATTACAGTGGTTTGCCATTTTCAGAAAGGAACTCATTTTACAAATAGGCAAACTGAGAGAAACCAGGCTAAATGACTTGCCCAGAGTCCCACAATAAGTGTTTGTGGTCAGATTTGAACTCAGAAGTATGATTGCTCTTGTCTCCAGGCTTAAGACTTTATCTGCTGCAAAATTTAGCCAGGAAACAGATATACAATGTTTTCAAGTATTGATGATCATTATTATATTGCTTTGGTCTTTTGTTTATTTATCTTCATGTTTGCTGAGTATTCTTGGTTATCTTAGTTACATATAAATATTATCTGTCAGAATTAGTCCACTGTAAATCCTTTAAGTACTTTGTGCTGTAGCTTGACTTAGATTACCTTTAAAACAATATATAAAGGCTGAATATTATCTCTTAGACTCAGTGTTGGATGTCCTGAACTATATGAGATGTTGCTTACCAGTGGTCTTTTCTAAAATCCTAATAAACTTGTTTTGTAGATTATTGTTCCAGAGGGGATCAATTCATTCTTCTCCTTGGATCAGGGTGGGAGGGGGGAGTTGAGAATTTTTTTTTTTTTAGAATTGAGTCAACCACACTGATTTCACTTTGTTACTCAATTCTGGATCTAGCTCACTTCCTTTTCTAATCAATTATGGGTCTAGTATAATTTCTGTTTTCTGAGAAAATTTTATTCATTTGTGGAATTATGAGAAACTTTTGTCCATTGTTTGAACCCAGCCCTGTGTGGCAGGGAAGCTGAACCTAAGAGTACCTTAGCTATAGACCTAATTATGCTGATCCCAAACCCAATAACCAAAGAGTGAGCTAAGGGGTTTTCTCAAAGTTATAAATTACAAGCAACCCATGTGTCTTACCTAATAACTGGCCCCATATGCTCAGTCAATTACTCTAACTGAATACAAACATGTGAAGATACAGAGAAATGGGATACCTCTTTTTATATTCCAAGAAATTTTATCTGTTTTCTCCCCCTCCCAATTTGAAAAGCTCCTAATTTCCTCCAGTTAGAGATCAGATTATCTAATCTATCAACCTGGATTATATCATGTTAATTGTTTTCTTTCAATGCTTAAAAGTCAAGACCTGGTCCTAAATTGTTATGTAATTATTTATCACTAAATGCATTACTTAACATATGGTTATGCTTAGAAGTTTTGTTTTCTCAGTTATCGTAGATATCATTTATCATAAATCTTATAAAAGATTCTTCCTCCTCTACTCATTATTTCCTCCCCCCTTCCCCCCCATGATTTGATTTTCTAATATCCAGGCAAGCCCTTCATTTTGTACTTATTTTGCTAGATGCAACAAGATTCTGATAGAAATTTAATTTCTGCAGTTTTCCCAGGGATTTGACCAAGTGTTTCTTCTCAATAACTAGATCCTTTGGCTTATCAGTTACTGGGCCACTATTTTATTTTTATTATTGCTTCTGCTTTTTGCTTAGTGAATCTGTTCCACTGATCTACTGGTTTTTTCCTATTAATTTCATCAGAATCAAATAGTTTTGATGATTTCTGGTCTCTTTCTTTTCTTCTCATCAGCTTATTCCTTCCCTGTTCTGCCCCTCTCAATATCAACAAGAATTTTTGAAGAAACTCTTTCTTTCCTGCAAATAGGTCCAACCTTTAGTGATATACTATAGTTAATTTGAACAGGTTTAACTGAAACAATTATTAAACTGTTAGTGTGAAGATTTTTGTCCCGATTTTGTATTTTGATGATTGACTAAACATGAAAACAATGGAGAAATTATCAGTAATTCAGATTAAAACTTTGAAGTGTGTTCTGTTTATATTTTGGGTTTTATTTTCCTAGAGAGTCATTAATTTTTTATCAGCACATCCCTGGTATTACTCAAAACTAGAGAACAATAATAACCAAAGCAAGTAATTGCATTCCAAAATATCTGAATCTATGTGGAAGTATAGATATAAATCTTGTTGGATAAATAGAAGGGGTTGGAGTTTCTATGCTCACTTGGAATAAATAATTCCTAGAGATAGCTAGCAAAAAATAGAGGATAATAAAGGGATTTTAACTTTCTTTCCCCCATGCTTCTCTATCTCTCAAGGAATTGGCTGATAAGAGAGAGAGAGAGAGAGAGAGAGAGAGAGAGAGAGAGAGAGAGCTGTCTCTCATCAATCAAAGAATCAGCAGGGAGAGTAGAACATTTTACCTGGGAGAATCTAAACTTTCAAAGTATTTCAAGTTTACACTCAGTGCCAAAGAAATGCTCAACTATGATAGTTGTATTTCTTAGCTTTTTCTTTCTTTCTTTTTTCTTTTTGTACAGAGGCAATTCATTCTACTCGAGTTTCAATCAAGAAGCAGAAGGAAAGGAAATAAAGCCTGGGCTGTGGAACAACAAAGGACCATCATTACCATTTCCCAGGAATCTCAAACACAATCGCCTAGATGAAAACAACCTTCCTGCTAATGCTGTTGCCTGTGATAAAAAAAATCCCTTTTTTCCAGACAATGAAACTCCAGAAGGACAATTTCTGCCACAGGTAGGCACAGGCATTACAAAGTATGTGGGTGTGCAGGTGAGGGATCTCAAAATAAAAACTTGAAAAGCACAGGTTAGTTGAACAATAAGCCAGGAAGAATGAACCCTTTTGCTTGTGTTCCAATTTCCTGAGCTCTTTCTCAATTTTCTCAGGATGTCTATAAAATGCAGACCCCCAGTCATCTTCTTCTCTCTACTCCCAACACCAGTCAGAGAAAGAATTAGGCTTAAACTTGTGCTCTTTTGAAGCCAAAGAAAATCTCTTTCCTTTGAGATTTATATTCACAACAACAGAGCTTTTGCTAAATGCTGGGTTGGATTGCCTTTCTTATAGGAGTCATTTGGGAAGGACTGTGGTGTAATTCTGACTATGAATGGGATCATTTTAGATGAAGATCTAGTACATAATGTTCACACTAAGGGTGTTTCTTTGAATGATGGACATTTACAAGACAGAGGACATAATTTGTAAGATGAAAATATTTCACACTGAATAAAGCAAACCTATAACCACTATATTCTGATTATCCCTATTATAACCTATCCCTTCTCAAGAATCTCCCCTGCTGCTCTATATGGATCTTTCCCTTTTGTTCAGCAAAATAAAGACCTTTAGATTGTAAATTCTTTGGGGAAAAAGTCCAAGTTCTTTTAGATCACTGTATCCCCAGTGTTATACACATTTAAATTTTATTGTTTAGTAAATACTTGCTAAATTGAATATATAATGATGGTGAGTGATTAAATATACACAAGACTACAATTATGTAGACTATAAGGGTACAGTTACATAACAAAAGAAAAAAGGAAAACACAATAACATTTTCAAAACAAAAATTTCATAAAACAATATAAGGAATATGTGCAAAATACAGGATTGTCATAAGAAGGGTAAAGGATAGCATTAATATTAAGTGTAGTACTCTCTCCACTTCAGTGAAATAAATTCTGATTCTTCTTTAAAAAATGTATGAAGGGCTGCTAGGTGGCGCAGTGGATAAAGCACTGGCCCTGGAGTTAGGAGTACCTGGGTTCAAATCCAGTCTCAGACACTTAATGATTACCTAGCTGTGTGGCCTTGGGTAAGCCACTTAACCCCATTTGCCTTGCAAAAACCTAAAAGAAAAAAGTATGAACTGGGCAACTAGATGGTGCAGTGAGAACAGTACCAGCCCTGGGGTCAAGAGGAACTGAGTTCAAATTTACCCTCTGACATTTAATAATTGCCTAGCTGTGTGACCTTGGGCAAATCACTTAACCCCAATGCTTTGCAAATACCTAATACCTAAAAAAGAATCACTGAAAAATGTATGAACTTGTCTTTATTGAATAATATCCACAACCTGCTGAAAGCCAGCATGCTAGGTATAGAACATAGTATCTAATAGCAGAAGGTCGTGAGTTCACATTCTTCCTCAGACACTAGCTAGCATGAGATTTCTAGCAAGCTATTTACTCTCTCTGTACTTCAATTTCTTCACCTGCAAGAGGATGGTGATTAAAATGGTGATCAAATTATTAAATTTGATACTCACCAAATCCTTTAAATTTTATTTTCAGTCATTGATGTAGAATCTGTATAGCTATTACTAAATTGAAGAATTGTTTCTAATAGGAGGAATAACCTGGGTCATAGGTCTCAGGTTCTAGATAAGTATGTTAAGTATCCAAGTCTGCATTTATGTGTTCTTTTGTTCCCAACATTCATGATTCCTTTTCACTATTAAATGAGATTTAAATTTATACTATATATAAAGTGCAATGTAAACTTTCCAGCCTTATATAAACATCATACAATATTTATGCTATGCATACAACAAAATTAAATATTCCCAGCCAAAAACAAAATAAAACAAAACTATTGTGGCTCATGAATTATCTAAAATGGCTAGTTAAATTGTTTCAATTAACCCAAATAGTATCATCTCTTTCCTTCTTTTTTATCTATAGCTACAGAGTAAAATGCTTCATTAAGAACATAAGGTCAGGGATGAGGTTGTTTTTTATTTTAATAATCGCTTCAGACATAAAACAAGTAATATGCTTTATACAGGCCCAAAAAATTTAAATGCACTTCATGTATAAATACATATATTTGATAAATTGAAATCAATTGATAGACTGGCAAATTAAATGAAAGAGGAGAGATAGATGAACAGTTCCAAAAGAGAAGGGATGTAATCAGACTTGGATTTTGATTAAAACAAAAATTAATTATGAAACCAAATGTCTTGTCTAACAAATGATGAGGCTAGCCCTGGATCTTAGTAAGAGGTGAATGAAGTTAAATAAGTAAATGAATTCTATAGGGTTTAGACTAAATAAAACTGAGGTCAGAAGCAACAGATTGGCATAAGGGAGCTACTGAGATGTAAGTTCAATGTCAAGCATTTCCAGTATGTCAGTGGTGAATTTGCTTCAATGAAACCTTGTCAAATTGAGACTACAATGCCTAATGCCTCAGAGTTATCATACATGTACATATTTGTGTGACTATTAGAAAAATTTATACAGAATATAAATTTATTTAAACATGCAGGTTTATTTATATACTATATATTTTTAAATTTTATTTATTTAAAGCAATGGGGTTAAGTGACTTTCCCAATGCCACACAGCTAGGCAATTATTAAGTGTCCGATTTCATATTTGAACTCAGGTCCTCCTATTCCAGGGCTGGTGCTCTATTCATTGCACCACCTAGCTGCCCCATATGTTTTACTTTTATATTATAAACATTTACATATATTATTGACTATCTGTGAGAGGTCTCAGACAAAGTAAAATAGTCAATTAAAACAAAAATTAGTGACCTCCATAATGACATCAACAAAATCTTTCAATAGGTTTCAGGTTAATGCTGATTTGTATTGACTAAATTTCTTTCCTCCTCATTATGATGACATTTTACCCAATAAATAACAGGCATGATCAAAGAGTAAGCAGTTTAAAAACAAAAGCTAACCTGAGATGTTAAATGACTTGTTGAGATATTGAAATACTGATTTCAATCCAGTTCTTCCTGACTTCTAGTCCAATGCTCTAATTCCTTGATATTTATCTGCTCTTGCATATTCTGGGGTGAGGTCTTACCTAGTTAAATTTATGTTTGCTATTAATTTATGTAGGAAGGTGGGTGGATGTAGAGATTTGTTTTATGCAGGTACAGTTACACTGAAAGTACAGTCCATACTCTTCCTGGGAATGAAATTGGTGAAGATATGTAGGTCTCTTTAGAAAGGTATCATAGTGAATGCATCTAGGATTGAGGGCCTTGAACAGTGGTGTGTGGGATAAAAAATCCACTTAAAAATATGGAGACTCCTCTGACCAAAAAGGAAAAGTTATTTTGGCTTTTCTAGAGCAAAGGGCACCCCCAAGTCTCAGAAAGGTAGTGAAGATCAAGGAACTGCCTTGAGGTGACAGTTAAGCATGATTATATGGCCTAGCATGATTCCTGCCCCCCCCCCACATACACACTCTCTTCCAGTCTGATTGGTTAAAGTTTTCAGTTACATTCTTTACACAAAAAATCTACCTAGCCACAAAGATAAGAATAAAAGGTTTTCATAAAATATTACCTTACCATCCAGATGGCGAAGGTATCAGAAGAAGATTTCTAATGACCTTCTATTAAATGAATTAATGTCTGACTATGCAAGGTCTTCTTAGTTTAGCACTTATAAAACAAGAGATGTTAGGCTACTGTTCTCACAGTCCATTATCAAACAGGTGGCTAAGACTGCAAAGTCTCTTCTCTGGAAGTTTTCCACTATTTCCTTCCCTAGCAGAATCAGGAGGGTGTCTGACTGGGAATGCAAGGCCTCTCTCCCTCTTCTAAGAATAGTCTGAGGGTAATAGTCTGTCTTTGTTTTAATTATTTTTTAACCCTGAGAGGACTTCACTAAGAATATTAACTCTTAAGAGGGAATATTCCACTCAATGGCATGATAGAACAAAGAAGATTCCAAGAGAGGAATAAATCACAATCATCCCAGGTAAGAAGCAACATTTACCACTGTGTTGTTACCATGGGGAAAACTCTGTAACACACCAATCCTACCACCATCATATAGAGCTAGATGACAGGAGGCAGAGCCAAGATGGCAGTGTGAAGGCAGCATTTCCCAGGAACTCCTTCCCTCCCAAACTTCAAAAACCAAAAAAAGTTATGACTCTAGCCAAAATTTAGAGGGTCATAACCCACAGAAAAACTGATTGATGCATTTTCCCAGTCCAAGATTACTTAGAAGTTCCATGGGAAAGGTGTGTTTCACCAGGACCTGGGGTTGGAAAAATGACTAGCCCAGCCTAGCACAGCCCAGAAATCACCAGCAACAGGTTGAAGGGGCATTGAGAGAACTCTGTTGCACCAGAATGAATGTGGAGTGAGGAGCACAGAACCTGCAGCAAGAATATAGAGAAAGCAGCCTGTACCCCCAGAGATGGTAAGGGGTCAGGGAAGTCTGCAGAGATTTCTTTGCTCTCCCTTGGGGTAGGAATCTGCTGCTAGTATACCCTCAGATTCAGCAGTTTGGGTTTCCATACTAAGATAGTAGGATCATCCTTATAGCTCCAGGGCAGAGGGATGTAGGGGGAGGCATCTACATATCAAAGCACAGGCAAGAAAGCATAAGAAACTGAAGGAATAAAGGTCCCAGTGGGGTGTCTCCTCAAAAAAAAAAAAAAAACCCAAAGCCTTGGAAGTGTTGTCTTGGGATGAGGAAATGAGTAAACAACAGAAAAAGAAGACTTTGACTATGGAGAATTACTTTAGGCCCATGGAAGATCAAAACACATACACAGATGATGACAAAATCGAAGCTTCCAAATACAAAACCTCCAAGAGAAATAGAAAATGGGCTCAGACTATGGATGAGCTCAAAAAAAGACCTTGAAAAGCAATTAAGGGATATGGAGCCAAAATGGGGAGGGGAAATAAGAGAGATGGAGAAAAATCATGAAAACCATATCAACAGCTTGATGAAACACATACAAAAAAACTGAAGAAAATAATATGTTAAAAAACAAATTAGGCCTAATGGAAAAAAGCAAAACAAAAGGCAAATGAGGAGAATGCCTTAAAAAGCAGAATTGGCCATCTGGAAAAGGAGATTAAAAAAAGCTCTCTGAATAAAATAACTCCTTCAAATGCAGAATGGAACTAAAGGAAGTTGATGACTACACAAGAAATCAGGAAGAAATAAAACTCTTCCCCAAAAAAGCCAAAAATTAGAGGAAAATGTGAAATATATCATTGGAAAAACAACTGACTTTGAAAACAGATCCAGAAGAGAGAATTTAAAAATTATTGGGCTATCTGAAAGCCATGATCAGAAGATGCTAGACTTAATTTTTCAAGAAAAAATACAGCAAAATTGCCCTGAGATCCTAGAAGCAGGGGGTAAAATAGAAATCGAGAGAATTCACCAGTCACCTCCTGAAAGAGATTCCAAAAGAAAATCTTCCAGGAATATTGTAGGCAAATTCCCAAACTCCCAAATCAAAGAGAAAGTTCTAATAGCTGCCAGAAACAAACAATTCAACTACCCAGGCCCCATAGTCTGGATTACACAGTATCTGGCAGCATCTACATTAAGGGCTTCTAGGGATTGTAATATAATATTCCGGAAGGCAAACAATTTTCGTTTACAACCGAGATTCAACTACCCAGCAAAACTGAACATTGTTTCTCATGGGGAAAAGATGGATTGTCAATGAAACAGGGGAACATTCAAACGTTCCTATTGAAACAAGCAGAAATGAACAGAAAGTTTGATCTCCAAGTACAGGACTCTGGTGAACCATACAAGGGGGTGGACGAGAAGGAATTGCCGTGAGGAACTTGATGATACTGAACTGTTTGTATTCATGCATGGGAATAAGATATTGATAACTTATATGAACTTTCTCATTTATAAGAGCTGTTAGAAGGAGCATATATAGACAGGACATAGGAAGGAGTAAAATATAATGGTATAATAGAGTGAAAAGATGGAGTCAATGTGTGATAAAGGAAAGTACTGGAAGGAGTGGAAAGGAAACAAAGAAGAAGCTACAAAATTTCACATGAGTCAAGAAAAAGGTTTTTTTAAGTAGAGTGGAAAAGGGGAAGGCAAGGGGAAATGAGTGAGCCTTCATTCACATCAGAGATGGCTCAGAGAGGAAATGTCATACACATTTAATAGGGTGTGGAAAGCTATCTTACCCTATAGAAAAATGAGAAGAAAAGGATGGGAAAAGGGGGAATGAGGAGAGAGGTGATAGAAGAGAGGGAAGATTGAGAGAGAGGATAAACAGATCCAACGCACTTTTGGACAGAGCCAGGATGAATGGAGAGAAAGAATAGAATAAATGAGAGTGGGCAGTAATAGAGAGGAGGTACAGCTAGTAATAGCAAATGTGGGAAAAATATTGAATCGACTTCTCTGGTGGACTTATGATAAAGAAAGCAACTCACCCCAGAGACTGAGCCATTGGAATCTTAATACAGACTGAAGTAATTTTTTTCTCTCTTTTCCTGAGGTTTCTCATATTCTTGGGGGGAGGGGGCTTATATTTACTCTTATAACACATTCAATCATTCAATTGGGTCAGCTAGGTGTCACAGTGGATAAAGCACCAGCTCTGGAGTCAGGAGTACCTAGGTTCAAATCCGGTCTCAGACACTTAATAATTACCTATCTGTGTGGCCTTAGGCAAGCCACTTAATCCCATTTGCCTTGCAAAAAACTTAAAAAAAAATAATACATTCAATTTATATCAATGTATAACATGGAAACAATGTAAAGACTATCAGACAGTCTTCTGGGGGGGGAGGGAAGGGAGGGAATGATAAGATTCAAAACCTTTCAAAAATTATAGGTAGATACTACTATTGTATATAATTGGAAAACAAATAAAATGTTAAAAATAGTTCTAGATGACAGTTAAATTTTTGTTTTGTTTCATATTTCTTAATATTAAGGGATAATATATTTTTCCCTTCTGGTCTCCTCTGACCCTGAAAACCAGCTGGAGAAGATAGTTTCATTTTATGCAATTAATCCTTATTTATAGAGTTTGGTCCCCATTTGTATTAAATATATGAAACCCAATTAATTCTGAACATATGAAACAAGACAATAGAAAGATAATAAATGTCTGCATATTCTAATGAATCAATGTTGCATAGATAAATCAATTTTTTAAATGACCAGATGGTCAAAGATAAAAGTAGAGTCAGAATATAATTTTTAATTGATACAGAGATAAATAGAAGTGCAGGATCAGAATACCCAACAACACAGCTAACCAGCTTAAACTGGTCTTCTGTTTCTGGTAAATAAATTGTGATAACTAAAGGTAAAAATCCAGAGAAGTTTGCAATTGAGTATATTAAATGTTTTCTGAAAGAAAAAAGATAATCCCCAAAGTAGTTATATTTTATAGATTTCTCACTAAGTGCAAGATTTTTTACATATAAATCTAGCAATATCATTATAAATGAAACCAAGTTTAAAACTTTAAAATGTACATTCTTATTCTAGTGTCCAGGACCTTTATTATAACATTGTGAAAACGGGACTTCAATATAATTTATGTCCTTTTTACAACTATGCATTTTGATTTTTTTAATTTTAAAGAATTATTTTTACAATAAGTCCGTTTGCTTTAAAGTCAAAGTCTATGATATCACATGCAAAAAAGTTTAATAGCCTCAGTTTTAAAAGAAATTATTCTTCCATGTAATCCTTTACTCTTATGTCACAACTTATTCCTTATAGTACTATATTCCAATACCTCCTCATAATTACCTTTGAAGTGACTTTGGACTCTCAGAAAACTATGCTGGTAAACCAAAGGTAATGGCAGGGGCCACAAAGTAACAAAAGGATTTTAAGAATGAGTCCAGTGATGAGCTTGAGATGTGTTGTTCAAGGACCAAGTTAGCTTAGCATTGAGGAGCTAATCACTAGAAGGAGAGTGAATAATAAATATCATATTTTAATTCCCTACATTACTCATTAAACCATATAGACATGGAGCTGCTATGATCTGTATCACTGGAGGGAGTAATGATAGTGATATCACAGATCTCTAGACATATTTAAGAAGTAAATGGCCAATTTATTTACAATTGTTTAACTCCTCTTCAGTATGACTTACAATCTGTTTAAAGTTTTATCTTCATCAAAGTCTTTTCATAATTCCAATGAAATCATAATAGTTGTCCAATCTTATCCAAATCTTTTTTTAGGTTTTTGCAAGGCAAATGGGGTTAAATGGCTTGCCCAAGGCCACACAGCTAGGTAATTACTAAGTGTCTGAGACCTGATTTGAACACAGGTACTCCTGACTCCAGGGCCAGTGCTTTATCCACTGCACCACCTAGCTGCCCCTCAAATATTGTGTTTCTTAAAATAAAATTTCATTAACTTTTATATTCCTATTACCTAAATTTTCTCCTGTATCCCTCTTCTTCACACCATCAAGAGTCATCTTACATAGGATAATTATTTGGTCACAAAGCCTTTCTTTAAGCTATATTTTATTTCAATGAACAAAAATCTATTTTATAATCTTTCAAATTCAAATTCTTATAATAAAATATTAGAAAATAAGTATATAAAAGGAGTACAAAGAAAAATAGGAGAGAATGATACATATCTTAAATCAGACATCTGATTTGGGCATAGTCTCAGAATTTCAGAAGTGAAAAGAATATTGAAAGTCATCTATTCCAATGAAAATCTGAATAAAAATCTTTCTGTCTTAAAAGATATGTAATGATTTAACTCTTAATTGAAGGCCCTTATGAAAGAGTTCTCATTACCTCAAATATCCTATTCCACCTTTGAAAAGCTCTAATGGATAGACATTCTTTAATTTTTTTTTCTATTTATCAATCTTATATTTGCTTTTATTGCATTTTTCTGCCTGTTTCTTCTATTTATTCTATCCCAAAGTCACGAAGGACAACTCTGACTTTTTATTTTTTTATTTTTAACAATTTCAAATAATTGAAAACCATGATGTCACCTCCTCCCATTCATGTTTAAAGTTTCATAGTTCTTTCAAGGGATTTTGATATGACATGATCATAAGGCATTTTACCATTCTAGTTACCCTGTTCAAGGCATCCTTGTTCATTCCTTCGTGTTTGTGTGTGTGTATGGGGTGCATATGACAAAGAAAAGAAAAACAGAGAAAATAGCTAGGATGCACCATTTTGCATTCTCTTCTCCAATCTAAATAGTCCCAGTTCCTTGAATCAATTTTCCTTTTCTATGATTTTAAGGCCCTGCACTCAACTCTTTGCCTTTTTTTAAAAAAAAATGGGTTGACAAAGGATGATAAATGCAGTTATGAATTGGTATAACGATATATTCAAATTTATTGTGAGGGAAAAGTTTTTAAAGGCACTAGGGGTTGCAGATTTCTATAGGAAAATAATCATCAAAGACAAAAGGGTGTTAACATTATAATAAAAGATATCTTTTAAAGAATCACTTGTGTTTTAAATCAACAGGTGTTCTTTTTAAAAATAAATACCAATGATACAGAGGGGTGGCAAATGAGAGGAGAGAAGAGAAGGAGGAGAGAAAAATTGTAATAAAGAGGAAGGAGGAGACTGAGTTGACATTCTTTTGTATATGAGAAACAGAGTAGAAGTACAATTTTTTTGTATAAAACAGTAAGTTGATTATGTATTTGTATGCCTGCAGAAGACAGATGTATATTCATATTTGAGGAGAAAAATAATTGTCTATGTGACAAACTACCCAGTTTCTGCCAGTTTATTATGACAATTACAGCTTTGTAATATAATTTGGGATTTAGTTTGTTAAGCTGTCTTCCTTCACATTTTTCAATTGATTCCCTTGATATACTTGGCCTTTTGTTTATCCAAATGAATTTTGTCATTAATTTTTCTCGCTCTACAAAGTAATTCTTCAGTAATTTTATTGGTATGGTACTAAATAAGTAAATTAATTTCTGTAGAATTGTCCTTTTTATTATAATGGCTTGGGCTACACATGAGCAATTAATATTTCTCTGATTCTTTAGATCCGACTTAATTTTGTGGAGTGTTTTATAATTATGTTCACCTAATTCCCAGATATAACTTGTTAGGCTCTCAAGCATTTTACACTGTCTGCAGTAAACTTTAAATTAAATTCCTCTATCTCTGTCTGCTAGATTTTATTGGTAATGTATAGAAATATTCATGATTTGAAAGGGTTCATTTTATGTACAACCACTTTGTTATATGTGTTAATTGTTTTGTGGAGGAACAGGAATAGTGAGATAACTGACTAACATGAAATGTTTAAACCATTCAGGGTGGCTCTCTTAGTTGAGTAGAACCATAATCTTTGTGGAGGAACACTGTTTTTTTTAATGGAACAAAGAATGGGTCCTCCCTACAGGAGAGGTGAGTGGATGGAGCAAGAGTTGATGACCAAATCCTGATGCTGAGTCTTGAAGCTGATATGATACAAAAACCCCTTTTATTCCCTTTCAGGATTAGAGATTTCTGCATAATAGAATGGGAGGGCAAGACTATTTCTCAGAATACAATGTATAACAGGGTACCAAAGTACATCCTACTTGCATTGCAAACAGTAAAGGGATAATATATACATATATATGTACATATATATATATATATATATATATATATATATATATATATATAAACAAAATGGAATGATTCTCAATGTGGAGTAACTTTGGATACATAGTTTCAACTAGGATTTTTTAATGACCCTTCTAGGGTTCTGTAAATGTACATTATATCATCTGTAAAAAAAATTATTGTTTTGTTTCTTCTTTTCCTAATATTATTACTTCAATTTTTTTTTCTATCTCACTGCAAGAGATAGCATTTCTAGCTTGATACTGAAAAATAATTATGATAATGAAAATATCTTGAATTCACCTTGGATCTTTTAGGAAATATTTCTAGTTTATTCCCATTATAGATCATGCTAAATATTAGCTTTGAATGCTACTTATCAATTTAAGAAAAGACCCATTTATCCCTGAGATTTTTAGTGTTTTAAAGAGGAACGAGTATTTTATTTTGTGAACATTGCTTTTTCTTTATCTATTGATAAAATCATACAATTCTTATTGTTTCCATAATTGATATATTCAATTATGGTTATGTTCTTTCCTAATAGTGAACCAGCATTGCATTCCTGGTATAAATCCGGTATAGGGAAAAAACACATTAGTTTAGTGATATATATTTGTTCTCCTTATGGTGCTTTATTTAAAATGTTTGTACCAATATTCATTCATTAACAAAATTGTTTTGTAATTTTCTTCTTTTCTTTTTGCTCACTCTGATTTAATGTCAAAGTCTTATTTGCAATATTGAAGAAATTAAGTAGGACTGCTTTAGCTATTTTTCTTTTTTATTTCCATTATGTTATTTATTTATTTATTTCCTTCCATATGGACATGTATATTTTTAAGTTGTAAAATATCCTTCCACTCTTCTTTCCCACTCCCTTCCCCAGAGTGATGAACAGGCTGGCATTCTACACATATATTTTTGAGAAACATATTTATAGTTTATTTATTTTCCATATGAGGAATTAGGATTAAGGGAAAGGGATATATAAGAGATAATTTTTACAAAGAGTTCACCAGATTCTGAAGAATTGTTTTTTTGTATATGTGTTTTGTTTTGTTTTTCTTCTTCTAGATAGGGATAACATTGTCCATAGCCAGTCTAATACAGTTGTCCTAACTATCTGAACTGCTGAGCAGAGGTGCTCCCATCAAGGTTGTTAAACTCATAATATTGTTAATGTGTACATTACTCTTTTGGTTCTACTACCTTCACTCAGTATCAGATCCCACTGGCCATTCCATGCTTCTCTAGAATCTTAACATTTTATGGTTTCTTAGAGAAAAAGAGTGTTCCATAGTATTCGTGTACTATACTGTGTTTAGTCATTCCCAAGATGATGGGCATCCCCTCAATTTCCAATTCTTTGCCACTACAATAAAGAGCTGCTATGAATATTTTGGAACAAGTTGGACTTTTGCCTTTTTTATATCTTCTGGATATAGACCTTGGGGTGAATTTTAGGTGAATTATATTTGCTGAGTCACTTTTATTGCTCTTTGGACATAATTCCATATTAGACCCCTTCAATTTCCAATTTTTTGCCACTACAAAAAAAGAGTTGCTATGAATATTTTGGAATGTGTAGGACTAGTCATTTTTTTAAAATTTCTTCTGGATATATACCTAGAATTAGAATTACTGGGGTCAAAGGATATGAACAGTTTTATTGCTCTTTGGACATAGTTACATATTGCTCTCCAGAAAGATTGAATCCATTCACAACTCCACCAGCAATGCATCAATGTCCCAATCCTCCCACAAGCTCTTCAACATTGATAATCTTTCCTTTTTCTCATCTTGATCAATCTATTAGGTGTGAAGTGATACCTCATTCTTTTTTAAATTTGCATTTCTCTAATCACTAATGATATAGAACATTTTTTCATATGATTTTATACATAAATATATATATATATATATAGAGAGAGAGAGAGAGAGCGCTTTAATTTTTTCATTTGAAAACTATCTATTCATATTCTTTGACCATTTATCCATTGCAGAATGATTTATTACCTTTTAAATTTGATGCAATTCTCTATATATTTTAGAAAAGAGACCTTTATCAAAATTCCTAGTTGTGACATTTCCCAGCTTTCTGCTTTCCATATAATTCTGGCAGCATTGATTTTGTTAGTGCCAAAACTTTTTTTTAATTTTATATTGTCAAAATCAATCATTTTACAGTTTATAATGTGCTCTAGTTATTATTTGGTCATAAATTAACCCCCCTTTCCATAGATCTGACAGATGTGGTGTTTCTTGGTCTATTAATTTATATGTGGTGCTGTTCTTTATGTTTAAATCTTGTACCCATTTTGACACTATTTTGGTATAGATGTGGAACTATGTCTAGTTTTTGCCATGCTATTTTCCAGTTTTCCCAGCAATTTTGTCAAACAGTGAGTTCTTTGGGTTTGTCAAATAGAAGATTGGTATAGTTATTTAATATGGTTTCTTTTGAACCTATCTTAACTTACTGATTTATTATTCTATTTCTTATCCAGTACCAGGAACATTGATAACTGTCAAATTGTAGTATATTTGGATATCTGGTAGAGTTAGATCATTTAATTATATTTTTTGTCATCAGTTCCCTTGCCATTGTTGCTCTTTTGTTGTTCCAGATTAATTTTGTGACTATTTTTTCCTAGCTCAGTAAAGTAGTTATTTGGTAAGTTTGTTTGGTATGGGACTAAATAACTAATTGATTTTGGGTAGAGTGTTATTTTTATTATATTAGCTCAACCTAACCAAGAGCATTTGACATTTTCCCAAATATTATTTGAGTGAGAAGTGTTTTATTATTTTGTTCATACAGTTTCTGGGTTTGTCTTGGGAGGTAGATTCCCAAGTATTCAATGTTGCCTAGTTACTTTAAATGGAATTTCTCTTTCTATCTCTTGCTGTTTGGCTTTGTTGTTCATAAATAGAAATAATGATGATTTGTGTCATTTATTTTATATTGTCCTACTTTCCTAAATTTGTTAATTTTTTCAAGGAGTTTTTTAGATGATTTACTCGGGTTCTCTAAGTATACCACCATATCATCTGCAAAGAAAGAAAGTTTTGCTTCCTCATTGCGAATTCTGGTTCCTTCAATTTTTTTCCTTCTCTTATTACTACAGCAAAAATTACTAATACTATAGTCAATAGTAATGGCGATAATGGGTACCCTTGTTTCACCCCTGATTTTATTGGAAATGCTCTGAATTTATTCCCATTATATATAAGATTTGTTGACAGTTTTAGATCGATACTATTTATTACTTTGAAGAAAATTCAATTTATTGTAAATTTTCTAGCATTTTTAATAGGAATGGATGTTATATTTTATCTTAGGCTTTTCTAGTGTCTATTGAGATAATCATATGATATCTCTTGTTTTTCTATTGATTGTATTTAATTATGTTGAGGGTTTTCCTCATGTTGAATCATCCCTGCATACCTGGTAAAAAATCCTACCTGATTGAGATGTGTTATCCTAGTAATACCTTCCTGTATTCTAATCACTAATATTTTATTTAAGATTTTTGCATCAAAATTAATTAGTGAGTTTGATCTATAATTTTCTTTGTTGTTTGAGTTCTTTCTGGTTTAGGTATCAGCATCATGTTGGTGTCATAAAAGCAGTATGGGAGAACTCTTTCCTCTCCTGTTTTTTTTAATAGTTTATGTAGAATAAAAATTAATAGTTCCTTAAATGTTTGGTAGAATTCATCTGTAGATCTATCTATAACTGGAAACTATTTCTTAGGGAGTTTATTGATGATTTCTTCAATTTCTTTTTGTGAAATGGAGTTATTTAAGTAATTGCTTTCCTCTTTTTTAATCTAGGTAGTTTTTATTTTTGTAAATATTCATCCATTTCACTCAGGTTATTCAATTTATTTACATAAAGTTTGGGAAAGTAGCTCTGAATTAAATCTTTAATTTCCTCCTCACTGGTGGTTAGATGCACTTTTTTTTAAAAAAAAGAAAGATTTCATTTTGAATTTTAAAATTTTCCCTCTAATCTTGCTTCCCTTGCCCCACCCCCAACAAAAGGCAGTTTGTTAGTCTTTACATTGCATCCACAGTATATAATAATCTAAATTGAAGGTAATGAGAGAAAAATTATATGCTTAAGGAAGAAAACTAAAGTATAAGAGATAGCAAGATTACATAATAAGAGAACATTTTTTTTAAATGAAGGTAATAGTCTTTGGTCTTTCTTAAAACTCCACAATAATTTCTCTGGATACAGATGGTATTATTCATTGTAGACACCCCAAAATTGTACTTGATTGTTGCACTGAAAGAATGGGTAAGTCATTTAATATTGATCATCACTCTCATATTGCTGTTAGGATGTATAATGTTCTTTTATTTTTGCTCATCTCACTGAGCATCAGTTCATGAAATAAATCCAGGCTTGCCTCAATTCCCATGCCTTCTCTTTTCTATAAGAACAATAGTTTTCCATCACATACATATGGCACAGTCTATTAAGCCATTTCCAAATTAATGGACATTCACTCAATTTCCAATTCTTTGCCATCACAAACTTGGATGCTATGAATATTTTTGTATAAGTGATATTTTTAACCTTTTTCATAATCTCTTCAGGGTATAGACCCAGTAGTGGTATTGCTGGATCAAAAGGTATGCATATTTTTGTTGCCCAATGTGAATAATTCTAAATTGCTCTCCAGAAAGATTGGATGAGTTCACAGCTCCACCAACAAAGAATTAGTGTCTCAGATTTCCCACATCCCTTCCTACATTGATCATTGTCCTTTCTAGTTATATTGGCCAGTCTGAGAGGTGTGAGGTGGTATCTCAGAAATACTTTAATTTATATTTATCTAATAAGTAGTGATTTAGAGCAATTGTTCATATAACTATGGATCACTTTCATTTCCTCATCTGTAAATTGCATTTCCATATCCTTTGACCAATTCTCAATTGTAGAATGGCTTGGTTTATTTTTAAATTTAACTCAGTCCTCTGTATATTTTAGAAAGGAATCCTTTTGTCAGAAATACTAGTTGTAAAAATTGTTTCCCAATTTATTGCATTATTTTTATCATGGTTATAGTGGTTTTGTCTGTGCAAAAGCTTTATAATTTGATGTAATCAAAATTTTCTAGTTTCTCTTAATAATGTTCTCTATCTCTTCCCTCATTATAAACTACTTGCCTTTCCATAGATCTAATAAGTAAACTATTCCTGGATCTCCTAGTCTATTTATAATATTTTTTATGTCTAAATCCTGCATCCATTTTGATATTATCTTGGAATAAGCTATGAGGCATTAGTCTAATTTACGTTTCTTCCATACTAACTTCCAATTTTTCCAACAATTTGCATTAAAGAGAGAGTCTATTTTATCCCAATAGTTGGACCTTTTGTGTTTAATCAAACAGTAGATTACTATAATCATTTCCTGCTATTGCACAAGGTCTATTCTGATCCACCACTGTATTTCTTAGCCAATACCAGATAGGTTTGATAATGGGTGCTTTACAATAAAATTTTAGATCTGGTAGGGCTAGGACACTATCTTTTGCACTTTTTTTAAATACCTGGAAATTCTTGACTTTTTATTTCTCCACATAAATTTTCTTATATTTTTTTCTAACTTATTAAAGGATTTTTTTTTTGAAATTTTGATTGGTAGGGCAAAAAACATGCAATTTAATTTTGGTAGAATTATGGTTTTTATTATATTAGCTCAACCTATCCATAAGCTATTGATATTTTCCCAGTTATTTAAATCTGATTCTGTTTGTGAGAAGTTTATTATAATTGTTTTCAAAAAGTTTCTCAGTCTGCCTTGTCAGGTAGAATCCCAGGTATTTTATATTATCTAAGGTTAATTTGAATGGGATTTCTCTTTCTAATTAATTCTTTCTGCTGTAATTTGCTAGTCATATATAGAAATGTTGAGGATTTATGAGGGTTTATTTTATATGCTCCAAGTATTGCTAAAGGTGTTAATTATTTCTAGTAGTTTTTTCTAGAGTTTTTTTCACTTCCTCTCAAATTCTAATTCCTTCCATTTCTTTTTCTTCTGTTACTGGTGAAGCTAACATTTATAATAAAAAAAATTGAATAGTAGTGATGGTAATGGGCATCCTTGTTTCACCCCTGATCTTATTGGGAATGCCTCTAGCCTATCCTCATTGCATATAATACTTGTTGATGGTTTCAGATAGATACTGCTAACTATTCTAAGGAACAATCTATTTATTCCAATGCTCTCCAGTGTTTTGAATAGAAATAGTTGCTGTATTTTGTCAAAAGCTTTTTCAGCATCTATTGATATCATCATAGGATTTCTGATGTTTGTTATTAATAAAATTAATTATACTAACAGTTTTCCTAATATTGAACTAAGCGTGAAATCCTGGGATAAATCTTCCTTGGTCAAAATGCATTATACTAGTGATAAATTGCAATCATTTTGCTAAGATTTTATTTAGGATTTTTGCAACTGTGTTCCTGAGGGAGTTAAGTCTACAGCTTTCTTTCTCGGTTTTAATTCTTCCTGGTTTAGGTATCAGCACCACATTTGTGTCATAGAAAGAGTAAGGCAGAGTTCCATCTTCACCTATTTTTTTCCAAAGAATTTATATATGATTCGAAACTCTTGTTCCTTAACTATTTGATAGAATTCACTGGTGAATCCATCTGGCCATGGATATTATTTCTTAGAGAGTTCAATAATGGCTTGTTGAATTTCCTTTTCTGAGATAGGGTTATTTAGCTATTTAATGTCCACTTCATTTAATCTGGGCAACTTATATTTTTTGTAATTATTCATTTATTTCATTTACATTATCAAATTTATTGGCATAGAGTTGGGCAAAATACTTCCAAATTATTACTTTATCTTCCTCCTCATTGATGGTGACTTCACCTTTTTAATTTTTGATACTAGCAATGTAGTTTTCTTCTTTCTTTTTTAAATCAAATTAACCAGAGTTTTATCTTTTTTATTATTGTGTTCATAAAACCAACTCTTGGTTTTTAGATTTAGGTTTAGTTCAATAACTCTCTTGCTTTTGATTTTATTAATTTCTCCTTTAATTTTTATAATTTCTAATTTGGTATTTAACTAGGGGTTTTAATTTGTTCCTTCTCTAATATTTTTAGTTTAATATTTAGTTCATTGATTTCCTCTTTCTCTTCTTTATTCAAGTAAGCAATTAAAGATATAATATTTCCATTGTCAGTCACCTAGAGTGTATCCCATGAGTTTTGGTATGTTCTTTAATTGCTGCCATTATCTAGGATGAAATATTTCTTTCTTTAATTTGTTGTTTGATCCACTCATTCTTTAAAATGAAATTATTTAGTTTCCAATTTGTTTGGGGTCTACATCTCCCTGGTCCAATATCACATGTGATTTTTATTGCATTATGATCTGAGACAGATGTATTCACTATTTATTTCTGCTTCTCTGCAATTGATTATTAGGTTTTATGCCCTAGTACATGGTCAATTTTTATCTAAGTGCTTTGTTCTTCTGAAAAGAAAGTACATTCCTCTTTCCCCATTCAATTTCCTCCATAGGTCTATCATGTCTAGGTTTTCTAGTGGTCTATTTACCTACTTCTTGTTTATTTTATGGTTAGATTATTCTAAATCTGAGAGCAGGAGGTTGAGGTCTCCCATTAGAAGAGTTTTACTGTAACTTCTTCAATATATCCTCTAAAAATTTAGTGTTAAAATTACTTTATATTCTATGGTACCCTTTAGAAGGATATAGTTTCCTTTGTTATCTCTTTTAACAATATCTATTTTTGCAGCTGATTTGTCTGAGATAAAGACTGCTAATCCTGCTTTTTTCATTTCAACTGAAGCAAAATATATATTTGCTCCAATCTTTTACCTTTACTCTGTAAGGGACTGTTACATGTGGGACTACCATAAACTTTTATCATCTGGTCTCTTCCAGCACCAGAACATTGTTTTACTGGTTGATTGTAGAGTGCCATGGGAGTAGGAATAGACCATGGACTGGGGAAGGCATTTCAGCACTTGTATTTGGTTTAATAAATGGAGAACTTGGAGAAATTTCTATTCTTGTCTCCCACGTCTTCAACATTCACCTGGGAAAATATAAGCCAGCTGGTAGGAACATAACAAATGGACCCCAAACAGGGACATGAAGGCAGAGCTATCTGATTGGAGTCCAGGATAAGGACCAAGCAGAATTCCAGGTGTCATCCAGGACCGAAAGACTTCGGAGAGGTAACAAGGTAATTGTTACCATGAGTTCAAAATTAGGGATAAAAGGACAAGGGTGCTGGGTAACCCTTAAAAAGATTACAGATATTTTGAAAGGAGTAGACATGATCATTTTTTCAAGGGGTCTCATCAAATTTTGGAAGGAAAACCTACTCTGCGTGTATAAGGCAAGGTACTTTGATTTTTGCCATTCAAGCCCTTGTTGTGTATAGTGTTTCTCTCAGTGAGACTCATCCCATCTTTGAAAGGTGAATATTTTCTCTTCACAGACCCAGTGACGCAAGTCCTTTCTAAATTTGCCATTGATTTTTCCTCAGCAACTTCTGAGAAACTCAGAGAGAGGACTCTAAGTAACATGAATCCTCCTACTGAGCTAGTGAGAAAATCTTGGACTTTCCAAGTCTGAACACCATATATATGAGTCTGGAGAACAAAAGTCAAATCGTGACTGAGATATTGAAATTGAAGAGCATGGAACTTGTAAAGGGAGAAGGAAAGGCTCTAAAATGGTAGTATCTTTGCAAGCTCCTTCCCCTGGTACCACATAAAGTGCCTTTGATAAGGAACGCAAACTCAACACCCATTTTGTTTAGGAAGAAACTCAGAAGACCAACAGAAATTGTTAAAATTTCAACTGGAAGTGATTCTGTGGGGTCACACAGGATGATATCAATCCAAAATGTATCCCTTTGGGTTTATGAAGAAAGGAGTATGGACAGAAGGAAAATCTTGGGTGGAATTATTTTTCTCTCTTACTCTTTCAAATCCTCTCTCTCATTCTCTGCTGCCCCCAATGTCTGTAGAGGGAGGGGAGGAGGAAGAAGGGAAATCTTCCTTTTGGGAACTTGGAAGCTCAAACCTGTGTCTTAGGTGGAGTACATGTTTCAATGCAGGAAGGGTAGGACCCCCAAAAAAACTTATTTTAGAAATCAAGGACGCCTAGTCCTTTTACCTGTTTTCAGGAGGAGTAGGGTTGGGTAATGACCATGTTTTTCTTTGGCTATTGAGTGGGAAGCTTCGTATTCAATTAGTCAAGGATAAAAAGGGGAAGAATAATTTTTTTCTGGCACTGGGAAATTCAGATTTCATCTTTTGAATGAAATCTGTGCTTATGGCTAATTTTTTGGTGTGTTATGTGTGTATATGTATATAAATATCAATAGGACATTTTCACATATATCTATTAGTCTGGAAAGGTGGGAAATGTTCCTATATTCTGAGATCTGGTACAGGCCAGGGTATCAATCTCAGCTTGGTAAATGTGTCAAGAGAGTTGTTTCTATTGTGTGTGTGTGTGTGTGTGTGTGTGTGTGTGTGTGTGTGTGTGTGTGTGTAATTCAGAAGGAAATTCTATTGGGATAAATTATATTTCTAGGAATGTGGGAATATTGAGTCATATAATTTAATGATTTCTTTTGGTAAACATATCTATACTATCTGATCAGCTTTTTATCAATCAATGTATATTAATCAAGCAATTTATAGGCCAGATCCTGTGTAGCATGAAGAACATTTCTTTTTTTTTTACTATTTTTTTATTCTAAAGATTTTTATTTATTTATTTATTTTCCCCCTAATTTTCCCCTAATTTTGCTTCCCTACTTCCACCCTACAAAGAAGGCAATTTGCCAGTCTTTACATTGTTTCCATGGTATACATTGATCTAAATTGAGTGTGATTAGAGAGAAATCATATCCTTAAGGAAGAAAAATAAAGTATAAGAGATAGCAAAATTACATAAAAAGAGAATTTTTTTTTAAATTAAGGTAATAGTTTTTGGTCTTTGTTCAAACTCCACAATTCTTTCTCTGTATATAGATGCTATTCTCCATCGCAGATAGCCCCAAATTGTTCCTAATTGTTACACTGAAAGAATGAGCAAGTTCATCAAATTTGTTGAAATTAAGTGATTTAGAACAATTTTTCATATGACTATGGATCGCTTTGATTTTCTCATCTGTAAATTGCCTTTGCATAGCTTTTGACCATTTGTTGTTTTGTTAATTTGACTCAGGTCTCTGTATATTTTAGAAATGAATCCTTTGTATAAATACTTGTAAAGATTGTTTCCCAATTTACTACATTTCTTTTGATCTTTGTTATAGTAGTTTTTTTCTGTGCAATAGCCTTTTAATTTAATGTAATCCAAATCATCTACTTTTTATGAGTAATATTCTCTATCTCATCTGTGATCATAAACTGCTTGACTTTCTGTAGATCTAGCAGGTAAACTACTCCTTTATCTTCTAGTTGGATTATAATATTGTTTTTTTTATTTCTAAATTGTGTATCCATTTGGATCCTATTGTGGTAGAGGGTGTGAGGTGTTGGTCTAATCTAAGTTTCTTCCATAATAACTTCCAATTTTCCCAACAGATTTTATCAAGGACAGAGTTATTTTTTTTTATCAAATAACAGATTACTGTATTCAATTTCTGCTATTGTACCTTGTCTATTCCACTGGTCCACTTATTTCTTAACTTCACAGAGGTTTTAATTCTCTCTGAATTAGTGTGTTTTCCTTCCAAGAAATTTTCTAGGGACACTCCTTTCTCTGACCTTTCTTCATTATCCTAAGACCTTGTGTTGGGGAGGGGCTGGTTCATAGAGGATTGATGTTTGGATCCTTAGAGCTCTACTCACTGAGTGTAATATCTCCAGCTGGACAGTAGGGGTGCTAGTTTCTTTCTCTGGAGTACCTGTGACCTTGATTGTTGCCCTCTCCCTTGCCTTAGTAATCCTAAAGCTATCTGATCTGTTTTGATGTTAAATTGATATAATTCTCAAACAGCTACTTAACATTATATATTCTCAGTCTCATCTATCATCACACATTTATGGTAGGGAAATATCACAAATCTTGATCCCCTCCTGGGATAAATCTGTGGATTTGTGCATAATATAAGGAAGGAAATGCTACTTTTTGAAGTTTAAAAAATCATGTTAATTGACTTGTAATTTAGCTGATTTTACTGTTGTTGAATTGACATTTGTTTATACTATTTTTGAACTTTTGTTTAAAACCAATAATTCTTATGTTGTCTCTCCTCAATCTATTCTTGAGATTAGCTGATGAGGTATTTAGCATTTTCTTCTATTTTTTTCAAATTTTTGGTTTTTTAACACATTTTTGTTGTCTCATGAAGTCATTAGTTTTCACAGAATTCATTCCTTTTTGTTAGAGGAGAATTTTCTTCATTTACCTTTTTCAACTCTTTTCCCAAATGGTCAATTCTATTTTGAAAGAGTTTTCCATTTGACCATATGAGGTCTTGAGAAAAATATTTTCTCTTTGCATTTGTCCAATTGTGTTTTCCAAGGATTTGTTTTCTTGTTGCAAGGTTGTATAAGAAATTTAAATTCTTATATGAGTAAGTTCACTCAAGCCTGTATGAGAATGTGTCCTCCCCCCGCTGAACCATGCCCTATGTGATTTGACCGTGTTCTTAGAGTCCCAGGAACTAGCCATTCCTTAGAACATAAACAGTACTGAAAAGAACTGGCTATTCTCACAGTACTGACCTTAATTATGTTGTGTTTTGCAGCCCCATATGACATCTTCCTAACATCACAACATTTACTGACTTCCTACATTCATGATAAGAACTGTGGGATCCTTTTCAATTGAATTTGGCAATAAACCTTTGTTCTCCCCTAATAAATATCCTAAGACTCCAATCATTCATTATTAAGATGAAGATGAATAAGAAGAAGGAGAAGAAGCAGAAGAAAGGGAATCCCAACCATGGAGAAGACATTCTGCCTTTGACTCTCCCACTCGGGACTCATGGCTGTCAAACCAGAATTATCCAGCCAAACTGATTAAGTGTTGGTGCTCCCCCAAATTGGGGATGTTTTCTTTATCTTTCTCTTCTACTTTTGTTGTAGTATTAATAATCCTTTCTCATATACATATATATATTATTTTCTATATAAAATATTATTGTAAGCAATTTAGTCCTTGCATTATTAAAATACTTTCATTTTCAACTTTGTGAAAGCCACATTTACAGGAATGAATTCAAACCTCATTAAAATCACAATACATTAAATTGGCATCTGGAACAGGATTTGTTTTGTAAATTCCTCTATTTAAGAAAACAGCAGAGATCCCCATCTCTTTTGAAGTATCTGGATGGGAGGACCCTCCCTTTTCTACTTTAACAAAGGTCTGGGCTCAAAACACTGGCTGGTATGAAGATTGGGGAAGTGGAGTTAGGGTTGGAAAGCCTTCCCAACTTCCTGAGTGCTTAAGTAAAATTACCATAGAAAAGGGAAAAGAGAGGAATGGTATTTGCAGAAGGGGCTGGGCTTTTTTAACAGAGTATCTGAAGTTGTGTCAAGCTTTGGATAAGAAAGTGGGAGATAAAGGAAGTTTCTACCTTGAATGTGGAGCCTACTGCTCCGCCCCCTTCCCCCCCTTTTCCCTCCTTGTATCCTTCATTAGAACATTTTAAAGGAGAGTAGTAGATAGGGACCAAACCCCAGTAAGGGAGATCAGACAGAGGAACTATCAGTCTCTCAAAAGATTAATTAATTATTAATTAGAAATTAGAAAAATGGATATACAACTGTTACTAAAGTTTGTTTGTTTCTTTGTTTTGTTTTGTTTTGTTTTGTTTTTAAATCAGGGCGAGACCTCTTTGATGGATGGCAATCCTAGTATATTTAGAAATGGAATGTCTGTTAAAATTACAGGCTTGGGAGGAAAAAGAAATTTAGGTAAAACAAGTTAAAATAATGATGAAGGTAGGTCAATTAACCAAAACAGGAGTATTCAGTGATGATTGTTCCCTTTCCCCCAGAGTATATATTAGTACATTTTAAGGGGGATGACTCTCAATTTTCCTGATGAGAAATTGTTCTTGCAACAGTATAAAGACCATTACAATCTGTAAAATTTTAAGTATACAATGGAATTAGGGACATTGAAAAATCTTGCCCAAGAACTTGTAAATAGAACTATGTCTATTTAGGTGCAAAAGTAAGGTTTTAAATAAATCATTGGATCTGGTCATGAACAGTATGTGTTAAAATAAAGTATGTGTTAAAATAAAAGAAGAAGAAAAGAAGGGTGAATAAAGTCTGAAATATGCTTAAGTAGTATGTTAAGAGAAAATGCAAGATGTGCAGTCTGAATACTGGATTTAAGGACTTGTGAAGAGAATAGTGAAAAGGGGTGCAAAGAAAATGAAGACGCATAGAGAAGGTTAGGTTCTTTTTAATTTATGGAAGCTAAAGCATGTAGAATGAAGGTATGAGCAAGTTTGACTTTGTATAAATAAGATATTGGTTTTGGAAGTTTTGAGAATTGATTTAAAATCAATGTAAAGTAGGAAAGAACATAGAGAGCTATGAATCAACTAATAAGTTATGGAATTTCTTCTGGGATTGGCAACCCAGATTTGTGCTAAATTGAGATATATTCTTAAAAATGATTGGAGCAATTTAAAAAAAAATTAATATTGGACTGCTACCTGTGGGAGAGAACTATACTCCTTTTGAACAATTGCTAGCTGCATATTGGACATTAGTAGAAACTGAACAGTTCCCTTTAAATCATGAAGTTCTGTTAAGGCCCCAAATAACCATTATGAGCCGGATAAATGGAGACTCTGATCTCTCATAAAATAGGACATGCACAGAAGTCGAGTATAATTAAATGGAAATGGTACATACAGTACAGAACTAAACCAGGAGAATCTGGCTTCTCTCCCCTGCCTGAGAAAGTATCTGAATTAACCTCAGTGCAGTCTCCACTGACCACTCACCCCGCAGAAGGCCGTTTCACCAGTCAAATGGAATCAAGGATATGATGCCTTGAGTCCTGAATAAAAGAAAAACACTTGGTTTACTGGATGGCTATGCTAGATATTAAGGACAAATTAGGTATTGGGAGGCTGTAACAAATAATATTTTAGAAAGAACAGGAAAGCAGTCAGTGGAGAAAACTGATGGCTGTTTGTCAAGTATTGAAACAAGAGAAGGGGAGACAATGTCATATTGATTTTTTACAGACACCTGGTTAGTGGCAAATGGCCTAACCACTTAGATGACCATGTGGCATGCAAAAATTGGGATTTTTATGGGAAACAAGTTTAGGATTCTGAAATGTGGAAAGATAAATGTATTTGGGTCCAGTATACTAATGTGTCTGTGTTTCATGTAGATGCCCATAAGAAGACTGATTCGGTGGAATGTGAGTACAATACTCTAGCCAATGAACTTTCAAAAGTAGGACAATCCCTGCAAATGATGCCCCTGGAGAATAGGGGTGATTTGATGCTAGGAAAATGGATTCACATCACCACAGACCATCTTGGCACTCTTGCATCTTATAGGTGGGCATTGGCTAGAGGAATTAATATTCCTAGAACTGTAACTGGAGAATTGGCTAGAGGCACTTTGCCTGCCCAACTTTGGCAGATTGATTATATAGCCCCATTACCTCTAAATCAAGGGTGCCAATATGCTTGTACTTGTGTAGACAATTATTCAGGAATATTAATTGCTTGCCTATATAGACAAGCAACTCAACAGAATACTTGTAGGACTTTAGATATCATCTCCTTATACTATGCAACCCCTATACAAATCCAGAGTGACAATGGAACTCATTTTAAAGGAAAAGGAAATTGATGCTTACTGTCAATATAATAATATTGAATGGATATATCACATCCCTTACTATCCACAGGCGGCAGGCCTCATTGAAAGGATGAATGGCCTGTTAAAAGAAAAGTTGAGGAAATTAGGAAACAATAAATTAAAGAAATGGAAGGAAAATTTATTTGAAGGTTTGAGACAGTTAAATAATAGACTGTTGGCTGATGGAGAAGGTACTCCATTGTCCAGCATGATGATTCCTCACTTATAAATAAGGAGACTGTCAAATATTCCCACCATACAATGGTGGAAACTTCATGATAATGCTAGGGAACCTTGGAGGACCACCCTTGGGTCCTCAGGCTATGATTTATATGTAATATATTATGTGGAAATAAAACCTCAAGGCCAATTGTTATGTAATACCGGTATTGGCGTCAAACTACCTACTGGATATTATGGTCAGCTATTCTCTAGATCCAGCTTGTCCAATAAGGCACAGGTACATGTTTGTACTGGGAGGAGTAATAAATAATTGTAGAGGAGAAATTAAAGTTTGTTTGCATAATTCCCATGTGTCTGAAACCTACTCCTGTAAGATTGGGGAGAGGATATGTCAGATGGTTATATTACCATACCTCATTGGACAATGGACAGAAAAAAAACAATCCCCTAATAAGACTACTAGAGGGGATCAAGGATTTGGTAGCTTAGATGAAATGCAATGGGTACCTGAGAAGATAATCCCAGGAAACAAAGTATGGATAAAAAGACACCCTACAGATACTCCTAGGCCAGCTGAATTAATAGCCCAAGGGAATAATAATACAGCCATTATTTCTTATTGAGGAGATGACATTTGGCATCATGTTCCACTAACCCAAATGTTTATTCGCAATTAAGTGTTTTATTGGCTTCTGGTTTTATGCTGCAGTATGGATTTGGACTCCAGGAGCCCGGGTTGAGATACTCCGGGAACAAGATCACATTGAAGTGGTAGTCGTCTATTGTTTCTTCTCAACAGAGAAATTACACCGGCTCGGCATTCAACTTCTGTAACATTGGTAATTGGACTATCACTAATGCTACATTTTATCAGACTCCTTCCTCCTCTATCCTGAAAGGGCCTTCTTCTGTGAACTTAAGTTTTACTATCTCTTCATTAGTTGACATTTCATGCTGTAATTCTCCTCTTCCATTTGCATCTCCTGCCTCACAGTGTAACAGATTAATTGAAAGTTGTCCATCAACAATGGAACCAGAAATAATTAAGAATTGTACACAGTGGAATATAGATAACTCTACTTATAATATAAATGTTACTACTGAAAATAGATACCAGTATTTAGTCTGCTCTCATGCTTCCACTATAGTTAACTAAACTACATGGAAACAATACATATCATTGTTACCAGAGACTCCACCTAATCAGCATACTCCTTCAGTAGTACAAGTTCCTAAATCTTGTGGAAATGTATCTATTGCTCAACATTAAATTGTGCTTTATTATAATGTGTCCTTTCTACTTTATTTCCCTGTATTAGATTTCAAAGAGTCTGGTATGATACTCTACTTGGTGGAGCTGGAACAGGTTTGGGTATAGTGAATTCTATAGATCTTGAGACCTTGGCCAGCAGACTGTGAAGTACTGGACAAGATGTATCTCAAGTTTTAACAATTAATGCTAATTGGTTGCCCACAACAATCCTGCCACACCAACATACTTTAAAATACCAAGGCCAATTCTTACAAGTTTTTAATGATAGCATGCTAGCTAATATACAGGTGGATACCCAGATAAGTGCCCTGTTTAAATGGACCAAATGTTCTTTGCAAAATATGTACACTTTAATACAAAAAGAGAATACTCAAAGGTTGTTACAAGAAGGAGATACTCACATTTGGGACAGTGTGCTCCCTAGATTGGTTAAATATTGGAAACAAACTAAACCTGAACAAGCTCTATGGTACTCCCCTTTGGTGTAGTAGGACTGTAGTATATTATAAAGTCTGTATATGGAAAATTATGTGTCAATTCCATGTGATTCCTTTTTTTTTACTTGATTATTTTGCTTTGCCACATGTATATAGCAACTATGTAGATCAAAACAATGTAACAATGTAACTGATTAAGAGTTGGTGCTCCCCCGAATTGGTGATTTTTTTTATCTTTCTCTTCTACTTTTGTTATAGTATTAATAATTCTTTCTCATATATATATATATATATATATATATATATAATATATACATTATACATATTATTTGATATATATAATATTATTGTAAGCAATCTATTCCTTGCATTATTAAAATACTTTCATTTTCAACTGTGTGAGAGCATCATTTACAGCAATGAATCCGAACCTCATTAAAATCAGAATACAAAGGTGTTAACCTTCTCTTGGGTTTCTTTTCCCAAGTTTTCAAATTGCTTTTTAAACTCCTTCCTGATTTCTTCAAGGAAGCCTTTTTGTGCTGGAGACCAAAACAGAGACTCCTCAAATGTTCTGATTTATGGTCTTTATCTTCTAGGAATTTTTTCTTTGTAACTCCCTCTCACTGACCTTTTTACATTTTCCTAAGATCTTGTGTTGGGGGAGGGTCCAGTTCACAGAGATTTGGTGTTTGGATCCCTAGAGGCTTTACTCACTGGATTTGGTGACTCCAAGTGGGCATGCCAGTAGGGGGTGCTGACTGCTTTCTCTGGAGTGTCTGTGACCTTGATTTTAGGCCTGTTCCTTTGACCTGGAGGGGGTGGGTGGAGCTGTGCTTCTGGATACTTTTATCCATGAACAGTATGGGTTATGCCCTGGAGCAAGGTAATTACTCACAGGTAAAGTAGCTCTGCTTCCCATGCCTGAGCCTTGGGCGGGGGAGGGGAGGTGGGTTGTAATTTTTGTTTGTTCCTGGAAGAAGGTTCAGCTGAAATGAAGGTATGGATTCTGAGGTCCTCCTGACTAGAGCCCAGAGGAATGGTGTCCAGTTGCACTCTGTGCTGGAACTCACCCTTCAGCCATGCAGGTAAGCCCCAGATCATCAGTCTCACAGCCAATGCCTCCACTCCCCAGTTGGCTCTCAGACCATGGCCCCCACAATCATTGCCTCCATGGCTGATCACAGTTTAGTCCAGGTCTCACCCCTCCAGCAAGGTCTCTTCTTTCTGCCCCCACCACACCCTCTATCCTGGAAGTCAGACTTTGAGGTAAATGTTCTTCTCCTAGCTTCTTTTTCTGGGTTTTGCTTATCAAATTCCTGTTAAGAGATATGTTTCATATTATATATGAGGAAAGTTCAGGAGACCTTAGCACATTGCCTGCCTTCTCTGACATCTTGGCTGGAAGTCCACTCTTTTCATTTTTGATACTGTTAATTTGATAATCTTTATTTTTTAAAATTAGATTAACCAAAGCTTGTATATTTTATTGGCTTTTTCATAAAACCAAATCTTAGTTTTCTTTATGAGATCTATGGTTTTATTGATTTCAATTTTATTAATCTCTCCCTTGACTTTAAGAATTTTTAATTTGGTATTTAATTGGGAATCTTTAATTTGGTTTTTCCCCAGCCTATTTAGTTGCTTACCAATTATGAGGTTTTTATGCCTTAGTACATGGTCAATTTTTGTGGGTGCTATGTACTACAGAAAAAAAAGGTTTATTCCTTTCTATTCCCAATCTATTTTATCCAAAGGTCTACCATGTTTAGGTTTTCATAACATTCTATTTATCTCCTTAACTTTCTTCATACATATTAATGGTTAGATTTATCTAATTCTGAGAGAGGGAGATTGAGGTCTCCCACCAGTAGAGTTTTGCTATATGTGTCTTCCTATATCACACTCAGCTTGCCCTCTAAGAATCTGGATGCTATACCACTTGGTGCATATCCATTTAGCATTGAAATTGCTTCAGTATCTTTCATTATCTCTTTTAAGGAGATCTATTTTTGAAGCTACTTTATCTGAGTTAAGGATTGCTACCCCTGTCTTTTTCACTTCAGGTAAAGTATAATTTATTATGCTCCAAATTTTACCTTTACTCTATTTTTCTTTCTGCTTCAAATGTGTTTCTTTTTTAGAAAGATTTTATTTGTTTTGAGTTTTACAGCCCCCCCCCCATTCTTGCATTCCAGCTGAATGTGATGACAGAGAAATCATATTCTTAAGGAAGAAAAAAATAAAGTGTGAGAGAGTAAAATTACATAATAAGATAATTTTTTTTTTCTAATTTGAAGGAAAGAATTTTTGGTCTTTGTTCAAAGTCCATAATTCTTTCTCTGGATACAGATGGTGTTTTCCATTGCAGGTAGCACCAAATTGTCCCCGATTGTTGCACTGATAGATGAGCAAATCCATCAAGGTTGATCATCACCCCCATGTTGCTGTTATGGGTTCTGCTTATCTCAATCAACATCAGTTCGTGCAGATCCTTCCAAGCTTCCCTGAATTCCCAAGCCGCCTGGTTATTAATAGAACAATAGTGTTCCATGATATACATATAATACAGTTTGTTAAGCCATTCCCCAACTGAAGTACATTCACTTAATTTCCAATTCATTGCCACCACAAACAGGGCTGCTATGAATATTTTTTATATAAGTGATATTTTTACCCTTTTTCATAATCTCTTCAGGGTATAGACCCAGTAGTGGTATTGCTGGATCAAAGGATATGCACATTTTTGATGCCCTTTAAGCATAATTCCAAATTTCTCTCCAGAATGGCTGGATGAGTTCACAGCTCCACCAACAAAGAATTAGTGTCCCAGATTTCCTACATACCTTCCAAAACTGATCATTGTCCTTTCTGGTCATATTGGCCAGTCTGAAAGGTGTGAGGTGGTAGCTCAGAGATAGTTTAATTTGAATTTCTTTATTAAGTAACAATCAAATGAGTTTCTTGCAGGCAGAATATGGTCAGATTCTTGTTTTCAATCCATTTTGCTATTCACTTATATTTCCTTCTCCAGTTCATTTCACTACTATGCTCAACCCATTCACAACAAATTTATAATTTCTAACTTTTTATTACCCCCAAACTATCTTCCCTCTCTTTGTGTTTCCCCACTTTTTTCATCTTATCCCTTTTCCTAGAGTGTCTATACACTTGCTTAGTTGCCTACTCCCTAGGCCTGGCATGGGTATGGTGAGCAGCAGGATCTCAGTTATTCTTGAACAAATTAATCTGAGCCCTTGGACTGTATAGTTAGTCTACTTAATCCTCAGCCAACACTAGGAATATCTGCTGCCCACACCTGAGCCTGGAGGCATGGGAGTGGGGGGTGGGCATATTTATTCTATTTGTTCTAGAAACAGTTACTTTCTTCCATAGGAATATGGGGAAGGAGACTCAATTGGAAACATGGGGACTTCACTGAAAACATGGGGCCCAGGCCCTTACCCTCCCAGAGCAGCTGAACTGGTCAGATCAATGTCTAGCTCTGGGCTGGAGCTCTCCCACCCCACACAGTAAAAGCTTCCACCTTGGAGATCTCTTTGGGGCAGCACACAAAGCAAAGCCTTCAGCAGTTATTCTCAGGTTAGTCCCCGGACCACACCCCACTACCCCTATGCTGGCTCTTTGCTCTCTGTCCTTGGTTTGCCCATGCTCCCCTATGACAGAATTTATTGGTCTATATTATTCTCCTGGGTTCCTCTCTTGGTTTTGTGGTTCCAAATTCTCTTAAGGGGTTTGTTCATATTAGTTGTGATTAACATAGTTCATGAGAGCTTAACACAGTGCTGGGCTTCTCTCCACCATCTTGGGCAGAAGTCTACTAGGTATTTCTATCTAGTTTTTTCTAAAGTATCTTTTTTCAATTTTTTTTTGTCTCAGACTCAAATACCAATATATTTCCTTCTTTCTAGCCCTTAGTCCCCTTTAAAAAAAAGAAGATACCCAAAAGATCCTCCAGTTCATTTCACAGTTAAGGAAAATAGGCAAAAAAGGGCTTAGGAGTTGCCCAGGGTAACACAGGGAGTAAGTGAGTGAGGCTACATTAGAACTCACGACGAGGATTCTTTCTAACTCCACATTCTTTATCCACTTCATGACTTTTTAGGTCACTTTAATTGTCATAGTCAATTTTAATAGAAGTTTACTCTAAGGCACAAGAGTACAAGTTAAATCAAGATTCTTCTTGTGTAAGTTCACTAGAAATCAATTTAACTGTGGTTAAGACACCAGGACTAAGAGTAGACAATTGTAGGCAACTATCCAGAGGATGCCTATAATGTAGCATATGCATATATATGAATAAATATGTAAATTTTGTATATATGAACATGTTTATCTTAAGAAAATTCTTCTCATGATGACATATGAGCATGCATTTTGGATTGAGTCTCGTGTATTACACTGAAGGCTTTGGGTCTCTATCTAACACCCTCACAATTTTCTAAAAAGTAAAAAAACTATTTGTGCACCTGGCCTAATATGCAAAGAAATATATTGTCTTGGCCCTAATTGAGTGGTCTGTTTTATACTCTATACTTAGTCCCACACTTAAAATGAAAGTACCTTATTTAGGATATGAATAGGAGAAAACAGTTTTATTTGTTCACTTTTTAGACTTTAAAATTAAAAGTATATAAAAACAAGAAAGTTAAATGTATATTCAATACCCTTATGTAAAACCAGATATAGCCAATTGTTCTTCTTTAGTCATCCAGCTCTTTTGTAAAGAGCTTTGGGTCCCAGGGAGACCAATACTGTGGTATTTTTGCTTTCCAATTTTTCCCAAGTAAAATATTTTCAGATTCATCCTAGCTCACTGAGTATAGGATTTCCCTCTTCTGCTACAATGCCATGTTGACAGGTCATGTGGTGAGAAAAACTGAATTTTTGCATTAATTCTGCCTCCATCATATTAATAGCCATGTCTTGTATACACTGCAGACTAAGTTATCTGTTCAATTTTGGAAACCCCACAGGAAAATTTAAGGAAACACATGTAACATAAATGTATTATTAATTGCATAAAAAGTGACAATTTTCTTTCTTTCCTTTTGCTATCCTATCTTTACAATCACCATTAGGATTCTACTCTCCAGCTCTAATACATCAAAAAATCCATAACAGAAAAACGTATTTTTTCTTCTACTGTTGCTTGGACAATGTAAATGGTGGGAGGACTTCAGCCTGTACATTATTTATTTTTTCATGGGGAGGGGACTAAGGGGTGGAAAAATTCTGAAATAGTACTCATTTAATCAGTTTCTAACTTTATTATTAATTATTAGTTAAAATTAAGTTAGAAAATTATTTTTAAACATTAATTTTAATTATATTTTATTTTGTATTTAATAAAATTAAGAATTTATATTTATAAAAAAGGATTTTATGTAAGAAATTGAATTATTATATACAATATTCTTCTAAAATATATTTGTGTTATTAAATATATTAGTAAAAAAATTGCTGTTTCAGTTCCTTTATATATTTTTTAGTTTTTTAATCTTTTTTTATCAAAAATATCAGCTTACTCTTTTGCAGATTGTTAATTCCAAATCATCCTAAAAATGAAGTACATTGAGCTTATGTTTCCCTACTCAATGTGCAGTTCTCTTATAGAACAAAATTATTGTGGAGAGTAAAAAGGAGGAAAGAGTCAAGAAGAAAGGCAAAAGAAGGGAAAACATAAGAATTTATGTTTTAATTCATAACATTAGACAAGGAAAAAAAGGAAGATGTAATTTCATAGTACTCTGTTTTTTAGAACGTTTATATTCCCCCTCTTTCAAACAAGTCATTTTTTAATCTGCATCCAGAGAAGTTGAATGATTGCCTTGTGTGGATAAACTGGAGAGTAGAGTAGGTTTGACAGCCTTCTAGATTTCTTTTGATTGAATTATATAATTTTATATATATACATATATATATATATGTATACTCTTCTAATGTCTAAAGGGAGGAATAAGAGAAACTTTTTATTAAATTATTTACTCTTAAGTGTACCTTTCAACACATTTTAAAAATGTATTAATGAATTATAGTAACATATGATAGAATATATTATAATAACCATTCAATTACTATTAATAGCAAAATTCAATTAATTTTTAATTGCATTTAGATTGTAAAAAAATTACTATTTATGCTTTACATTTCTGTTTTCCTGTTGAATAATCTTATTTCCAGGCTAGAAAATGCTTGTGAATTGTGTGATTTATGAGTAGTGTGATCCATTGTTTATCTGTGATATATATTAAAAAAACACTTTAGGGCATGTGATAAAGACATTCTAGAGGAAAAAACTAAAGTTTCATTGATTAGAACTTGGATGTACCAGAAGTTAGATGGCATCTTTATATTCAATTCTCCTCATTACCTCTGTAACAAGAAGCAATCTCAGAGTAGGATGCTGGAAGATAGAAAGAAGATGGTAGATATACTTATATTTCAGAAATGTGAAAAAATGGAAAGACAAAAGTATACAAGTTGATGACCTCACCAGGCAAAAGGTAGGGAGAAAAGAAGAAAACAAATATTTATTAAATGCCTACATTGTCCTAGGGACAGGAAGATAACTTGGTGGAAAGAGTACTAGGGCCTGAAGTTAGGAAAACTCGATTTTCCTGAGCTCAAATCTGGCCTCAGATCCTGGGCAAATCACTTAATCCTGATTCCCTCAGTTTCCTCACCTGAAAAATGAACAGGAGAAGCAAATTGCATTCCAGTGCCTACTCAAATGGGTCACAAAGAATTGGACATGACTGAAACAGTAATAATAAATACAGTGTGCTAGGTGACTGTGATTTAAAAAGTGTTTTATTAGTATCTAATTTGATCCCAATGATTTACCAAAAGGTAGGGTTATTATTGCATTTTATATTTGAGGAAACTGAGGCAAACAGAGGTTGAGTGATTTATCTATTGTCATACTACCAGTACATATCTGATACAAGAATTAAATTCAAAACTTCTTCAATCCAGTTTGAGACTGTTTCCACATTACATAGCTTACAAATAGGACCAGGCTATATAGGAATGAGACTGAAGGTACAGATATGACAAGATAGAGATACCTTATCAATAAAAAGATACATATGTTCACACTTACTCATGGAACACAAGCATTCAAGCAATATGGGCATATAGATTACTGAACATATGAAAATTACAGGGAAAAAAATTGACATTTCCTATAGGAAGTAATCTGTCTCCAATAATTTCCTCTAATAACCTCATGGCTAATTGACTTCTTTTTCTCCTAATACCTAGAGGGGGAGGATGATTGAGAGAGAACAGAATTTATCAATACTGTGATCATGGATAACCATCTGGATTATGCTGGAACCAACTTGATCAAGTTGTCAAGAGCTGATTATCAAAATTTTTATTGTGGGAGTATTTATATATACTTCAGAAATTTGTAAATGCCAAAAATTAGAGTTTACTTTGTTCTGTTGATTGTATTTTTAATAATTCAGATTAAATTTGGGACATAAATATTGTAGGAAAAGAAAACGTGGAAGTTACAGTTGATCTTATGTAGCCACTAGTTAAATATTTACCTGCACAACCCTTACAAGATGAAGAAAATTAGAAATTCATGAGTTTCAGAAGAGAATAAAAAGCCTCAGTTTGTAACTAGAGGACTCTGCTTTGAATCTTGTCCTTATACTTTATTTACTACCCATGTGTTATTAAGAAAGTTACTTAATGTCTCTAGGCAGGATAACTTGGAAGAGAGCACACTTGGTTGAATGTTATTATTGAAAGTGCTAAATGATATCAATTCAGACATCCAAATTGAATTTTGTTGTAAGCATTTAGGTTTCCTAGTACTTAACTTTATAAAGGTAAGAAATAAGAAATAAAAATAGGTCGTTACAGGTTATTAGATTTTTTTTCCTCTAAACAAAACCTCTCATTGGTAAACATTTTGGAAGCAATCTGGATTGTCTGTATTTTTAGAAAGGAACAATGAACTGGACCAGAAATCTTAAGTTGTGTTAAATAATTAAAGAAATAAATTATATTTATTCATTCAACATATGTTTATATATATATATATATATATATATATATATATATATATATATTTAAATATACATACATTTTATATATACATATATACACACATACACACATATAGATATAAATATATACACATATACACATGTCAATGGAATATATATAATTTGTTTTCCTTTTCAATTATGGTTTAAGATAATATGAAAATCTGGCTTCTGGCCAAGACTGCAGAGAGAAGACAGGCACATGCTAAAGTCTTCTGATCTTCCCTCATATATAATATGAAACAAACCTCTTAACAGGAAACCAATCTACAAATTCCAGAAAAAGAAGCTAGGAGAAGACCATATACCTCAAAGTCTGTCTTTGGAGATTGTGGGTTAGCTGGGTAGGGAGCAGAGAGCAGAGACCCTGCTGTGAGGGGTGAGAGGTGAGAGTTGGACAAGCTGGGGATCAGCTGCAGAAGCATTCACCAGGGGAGCCATTATCCAAGGGACAATTGGGGAGCAGAGGCATTGGCTGTGGGACTGATGGTCTGGGATATTCCAGCAGGACTGGAGGGTGAGTTACCATGTGGGAGAGTTGCAGATATTGATCACTGGACTCTTCTGGTGTGGAGGACCTCAGACCCCATACCTTCATTTCAGCCCTTCCCAAAAGAAATGTAACAACCCACCTCCCTCCCATGCTCAGGCATGGGCAGCAAAGTTTCCTCAGCTGTTAATATAAAGAGTAATTACCTTGCCATAGGGCATAGCCCACTATTATTCAAGGTTAAATGTATCCAGCAGCTTTGCCCACACCCTCCAGGCCCAGGGAGAAGGCCTTAAATCAAGGTCACACTCCAAAGAAAGCAATCAGCACCCCCCCCCCCATTGGCCAATTCACTAGGAGTTACTAAACCCAGTGAGAAAAGCCTCTAGGGATCTCAACACTACACTTCTGTGAACAAGTCCCTGCCCCAACACAAGATATTATGAAAATGAAGAAAGACCAGCAGAATGGCGGGGGGGGGGGGGGTCCATATAAAAATTCCTAGAAGGTAATGATCCTAACTCAGAGATATCTAGAACCTCTGAAGAGAATATGATTTGGTCTCCAGTACAGAAAGACATCCTTGAAGAAATCAGGAAGGAGTTTAAAAAAATCAACTGGAAAACCTGGGAAAAGAAACCCAAGAGAAGATTAACACCTTGCAACAAGGAAACAAACCCATTTAAAATACAATTGGACAAAGGCAAAAAGAAAATGCTCTCAAAAACTCAGTTTGGGAAATAACCCCCATAGTACCTGGGAGCTGTGACTCTCAGAAGCAGAAGCACTTTCCTGACATGCACCCTGGGGAGCACTGGACACAACATGGAGGATCAGCAGGGAGACCTCTGCCAGAGTGAGCCCAAAATACAGACCCTCAGAATGGTTGAAGCAGTCAGTGCAGTCAGCATCATTGACACATTCAACAGCCCAGCTCCAGGAAAGAGAAGCAGCAGACAGCAAGTAGGAACCGCCAGTCAACTAGCCCCTGAGTGCTCAGACCACTGAAGGTAAAGTAGTGGAGAGAGAGACTTCTGAGGTCTGTTCTCTGTCCCTGGAACAGAATTCTGGGGCCCTGACCACATTCAGATTCTGGTAGCAGTGTAGGCCTTTGCATAGAACAGGGACATTCCTCCCTATGGCAGAGGAAGGATCAAGGAGAATCAAAATACTCATTCTGAAGAGGCAGAAGTACAAGCTTCTGTATCTAAAGACTCCAAGAAAAATGGAAGTTGAGCTCAGGCTATGACAGAGCTCAAAAAACAAAAGATTTTGAAAATAAAGTATGAGAGAGATAGAAGAAAAATTGGGAAAAGAAATGAAAGGGATACAGCAAAAACATGAAAATGAAGGCAGCAGCTAAGTCAAGGAGATCCAAAAAACTGCTGAAGAAAATAACATGTTAAAGACCAGCTTAGGTCAAATGGATAAAACAATTCAAAAAGTTATTGAGGAGGAGAATGCTTTAAAAAGCAGAATTGGCCAGATGGAAAAGGAGATAAAAAAGCTCTCTGAGGAAAATAAATCCTTAAGATGTAGAATAGAACTAATGAAGCTGATGATTTTATGAGAAATCAAGATACAATACCTCAACACCAAAAGAATGAAAAATTAGAAGAATATATCAAAAAACTCAATGAAAAAATAACTGATCTGGAAAACAGATTCATAAAAGATAATTTAAACATTATTTGGATACCTGAAAGTCATGATCAGGAAAAGAACCATGACCTCATTTTTAAAGAATTCTTATATAATAAAATTGCCTTGATATCCTAGAAGCAGAAGGCAAAATCAAAATTGAGAGAATCCACCAATCTCCCCCAGAAAGAGACCCGAAATATACCAACCCCCAGGAATATTATATCCAATTTCCAGAACTCCCAAGTCAAAGAGAAAATATTACAAGCAGCCAGAAGGACATAATTCAAATATCGTAGAGCTGCAGTCAGGATGTAGCAGCAACTACATTAAAGGCTCATAGGGCTTGGAAGATAATATTCTGGAAGATAAAAGAGCTTGGAATACAACTAAGAATCAACTACCCCGCAAAACTGAACATCCCCTTCCAGGGAAAAGATGGACTTTTTTTTTTTGCAAGGCAAATGGGGTTAAGTGGCCTGCCCAAGACCATACAATTAGGCAATTATTAAGTGTCTGAGTTTAGACCTGAACTCAGGTGCTCCTGACTCCAGTTTCAGCACTCCATCTACTGTGTCACCTAGGTGCCCCCAAAACATGGACTTGCAATGAAAGAGGGGAATTTCAATGTTCCTGTTGAAATAACCAGAGCTGAACAGAAAGTTTGACCTTCAAAAACAGGACTCAGGTGTAGTATAGAGAGTGGAGGTGAAAGGTAAATTATGAAGGGTCTTAATGTCTCTGTATGTTACTGTATGTATTTCTGTATAGAAAAATTATGCTGATAATGCTCATATGAACCTCCTCATTTGGTAGAGCAGGTAGAAGGAGCTATTATAGATGAAGCACAGGAGAGAGCTGAATTTGAAGACATAAGATATTGTGAAAAATGGAGTCAATGGCTAAAAGTGAAATATACTGGAAGTAAGAGAAAAATGAGGTGGAATAGGCTAAGATAATTCATATAAAAGACTTTTTTTTTTGCAATGATATGGAAAGGGGAAGGTGAGGTAGAATGAGGGAAACTTCACTCTTATCAGAAATGGCTCATAGAGGAAACAGCATACACACTCAATAGGGTATAGATATCTGGAGTAAGGAGAAGAGAAGGAGGACAGGGGTAAGAGGGAGGATGTGGGTGAAGAACTTGAGCATAGATCACAGGAGAGAATAGTCAGATATAATGTACTATATCTTTTACTTTTTGCAAGGTTATGGGATTGGGTGGCCTGTCTGGGACCATGGGGCTGGGTGCTTGCTCAGTCTCTGGAGTGGTATATGGACTTGGGGGCCTAATGACCCCAGGGCCAGTGTTTTGTCCACTCTGCCACTTGGCTGTCCTATAGCACATTTTGGAAGAGGGATGGCGTGAAGGGAGAAAAAGAATATACTAAATGGTAGTAGGGAAGAACTGAAGGAGGGAATTACAGTCAGTGGTGGTAACTGTGGAAAAGTATAGAGGTGGCTTCTGTAATGGACTTATGATGAAGAATGCAATCCACCTAAGACAGAGCTGATGGTATCAGAACATAGACTGAAACACATTTTTTTTTCTTTCTTTTACTTTATTTCTCGTGAGGCTCTATAATTGTTTGGGGGAGAGGCATTATGTTTTTTCTTAAACAGGGATATTTTAACAATGTATAAAGAATTGTCAAGTTTAAACAGAAATCAAAGATTATTTCCTTTAGGTCTCTCATCACATTCAACATGGATCAATATATACCAAGGAAACCATGTAAGGACTAGGACTGCTGTCTGGGGGTGGGGTGGGAGGGGAAGCAAGATTGGGAGAAAGGTTGTAGAATTCAAAATAAATAAATAAATGAATGAATGAATGAATAAATAAACAAATAAATAAATAGATAGATGGATAGATAGATAGATAGATAGATAGATAGATAGATAGATAGATAGATAGATGATAGATACATAAATGAGGATAAAACCTCAATTGGTCAAATGGAAAACTTTTGAAAATAGAATTGAGCAATCTGAAAAGGAGTTGTAAAAGCAAATGAAGAAAATTCTTCTCTAAAAAAGGGAATGGAATCTGCAGAAACTAATGACTTCATGAGACAATAAGAATCTGTTAAACAAAACAAATAAATTGAAAAAAAAATAGAAGAAAATGTAGGTAGTGCATGGACATAAAAGAGAAAACAAACTTTTGAATAGGCAATGCCTTGGCTACATATGGCCTGTGATAAGCCAGCAGTCAGAACTCAGGCCCAGCACAAAAAGCCTATACCAGGAGGAGAGCTCAACAATCAAAATGAGCAAAAAAACCCCTAAAACATTGCTAACTATAGAAAGCTGCTATGGAGACAGAGCTGATATAATTGCCATCTCAATAGAAGAAACCAGTAATAAATTTCCTGCATGGGAAGTCTCAAAGGAATCTATGAATTGAACTCAAATCCAAAAACCTCAAAGTACAGATTAAAAAAAAGATTTTAAAACCAAAGAAGAGGGGAGGAAGAAGAAAATGGAAAAAAGAAATGAGAGCTATGTAGGAAAATTAAGAAAAATTGTTTTAAGAAATCAACTCCTTTAAAAAATAAAAAGTAACCAACTAGAAAAATAATGTAACTCTTCAAACAATAAAATTGAGCAATGGAAAAAAGAATGTAACTCATCTAAAACCCCATTTGGCCAACTGAAAGAGGAATGCAACTCAGGAAAAAGTAAAATTAGTCAACTGGAACAGGAAAAATAAGACAAATTGAATAAAATAAAACTAAAATTTATTATTGGACATATAGAAGCAAATAAATCTTTGAGACACCAAGATTCCATCAAATAAAATCAAAGGGCTGGAAAAAAATCAAAGAAAACATAAAGTACCTTTCAGGAAAAAGAAATAACTTGGAAATTAGATACAGAAGATATAATTTATGAATTATTGGTCTACCAGAAATTCTAGATAAAAAAAATAACCGGGAAAATATCTTTCAGGAAATTATCAGGTAAAACAGTCCCAGTATATTAGATCAAGAAGATAAAATGAAAGAAAACATAGAACACCTCCAGAAAGGTAGCCCAGGATAACTTTTCAACACTATCATGAAAAAATACTGCAAGCAATCAAAAAGAAGCAATTTAAATAGAAAGGAAATAACATCATAATTACACAGGACATATCAGTTTCAACATTAAAGGATTGGAGGATTAATTACCTTGGATTACAATCAAGAATTTACTACCCTACATAATTCAGCATTTTCTGTCAGGGGAAAAGAAGAATGTTTAATTAAGTAGAAAACTTCCTAAAGAGAATTTGATTTTTGAATACAAGACTCAAGAGATGCATAAAAAGGTAAACTGAAAGTGTGGGGGCGTGATCTAAATGTTAATCAAGAACATTACAGTTCTATAAGGGAAGGTAACACTTGTAAATCTTGAGAACTCTAATTCTCTTAGGATTGTTAAAGGGTTGTATAGATTTGAAGAGATTGTATTTAGAAAATATCGGTGTGATTGGTTCTTTTCCATCCTTATGGAAGAAGAGCAAAATGATATCACTGAGACAAAGTATAGTGTGTCCAAAAGGTTTGTCCAAACCAAAATAAATGCAATATGCTTTACCACAAGACAAGCATAAATAGTGCAGGTAAATACCTGGCTAAACTTATGTAACTCAGCTTTCCTTTGAGCTATTTTAATTCTACCTTGCTCATAGAGCTCATCACTTTTTCTGATGAAGGGACCATTTGTTGGGTAGTCCTGTATCAGTGTCTCCCATGTCTTACAATTAATTCTAAAGATCTTAAGAGAGATCTTCAGGCTGTCCCAGTATTTAGAGTATTTAGAGGCTCCCTATATAATTAAATCAGAAATGATTTACTTTACTAGATACTTAGATGTTTGTAGTACAATAGAGGTAGAGGATAGGAAAATACTTAGAAGTAGTGGGGCAAAAAGAGATTAGGAAGTGATCCTATCTGAATCTTTAGTAAAGGAAAAGGGTTTTAGTACCATGGTTTAGGTCTAAAGGGACAGTGGGAGAGAGATACTTTGGTTAGGTAGACCTGTAGGGCTATGATTTTAATACTATAGACATGGCAAGAGAGAATATACTTATAGGTATTGTATATGAAAGCATAATGAACAGATTTTGCATTATTTGGAGGTCTGGCTACAATCAGAGGGAGCATGTTTAGGGGGGGTATACATAGTTCCTGTGCTGATTTGGAGTGGACTTGAAAAGGGGTAAGGAATAAGGTCATTATAATTTGATGTGATTTATAACTCATGAGAACTGTATTTATAATGAGACAGAATAGGGGAGTGTACTTAATGACTATGAGGCAATGCTGCTAATGAAGCAATCAATCAAACAACCTTTGAGAATAGTAATTCTATGAGGTGAATTAAAAGGAGTATATTTTGACAAAGGGGATTTAAGTACAAGACAGGGTTAAAACAATAAAAACATAAAAAGGAGGAATATATTAGGAGAAGGCTAAACATTAATGGATAAATAATACCAGGTGAATGGCACAAAGGTCTATTATTAAAAAGGGAAAGAAGGGAGGGAGGGTACACCAAATAAATCCTACTGAATAGATTTGACCCAGAAGAGGAAATACATTCCCAATTGTGTTTTAAAAAAATCAGTCCATGGAAGCAGGGAGAGATAAAGGGAAAGAAAGGAGAAGGGACTGACAAGAGGGAAGGTGAATGTATAAGTGTAAATAACATTAGTTAAAATCTGAAACAAAAATTAAGAGAGACAGAAAGCAAATCATTGCTGAAGAGGAAAAAGAGGAAAGGAAAGAGGAAAGTAAATGGGGCAGGGAAATAAAGGTTTAGTAATCTTAACTGTAAATGTGAATGGGATGAACTTACCCATAAAATGGAAATGGATAGTCAATTGCATTAAAAACAGAATCATACAATATGTTATTTACAATAAACACATATGAAGCAGGGAGATACAGACAGGGTAAATGTAAAAGGCTAGAGCAAATATATTATGCTTCAGTAGAAGTAAAATAATCAAAGGTAGCCATCCTTGATTCAGATAAAGCAAAAGCAAAAATAGATTTCATAAAAGGAATATGGAAGGAAACTGCATCTTCTTAGTAGGCACCAAAGACAATGCAGTTATATTATTATTAATCTTATATGAACCTAATAGTTTAGTGTCTAGATTCTTAGAGGTGAAACTGAATGAACTACAAGGAGACATAGGCAGCAAAACTACAATAGTTAGGGACCTCAACTTCCCTTTCTCATAGCAAGATAAAACTAAACACAAAATAAACAAGAAGGATGTTAAGAAGGTGAATAAATTCTTAGAATACTTAGATATGATTGACCTCTGGAGAAAACTGAATGGAAATACAAAAGATTATACTTTTTTATCTGTGGTACATGACACCTATACCAAAACTGACCATGTTCTAGGACACAAAAATCAAATGCAGGAAAACAGAAATAATAAATGCACACTATTCAGATTACGATGTAATAAAAATCACATGTAATAAAGAGCCATGGAAAGGTAAAACAAAAAAGTAATTGGAAACTAAATAACATAATTTTAAAGGAGTGAATCAAACAACAAATCATAGAAATAATCATTTCATACAAGAAAATGATAATAAGAAGACATCATACCAAAATTTATGGGTTGTAGTCAAAGCAGTTTTTAGGGGTAATTTTGTATTTCTAAATGTCTATATAAATATAATAGAGAAAGAAGAGATCAATGAATTAGATTGGAAACTAACTAGAAAAGATTATGCTAGAAAAAGAACAAATTAAACATCTCCAATTAAATACCAAATTAGAAATTATGAAAATCAAGGGAGAGATGAATAGAATTGAAAGCAAGAAAAACCATTGTGCTCATAAACAAAACTAAGAGTTGGTTTTATGAAAAAAGCCAATAAAATAATCAAATCCTGGTTTACTCTGATTTGTTTAAAAAGAAAGAAGGTAAGCAAATTACCAGTACCAAAAATGAAAAGGGTTAAATAACCACCAATGAGGGGGGGAATTAAAGATATAATTTGGAGCTACTTTGCCAAATGAAATGCCAATAATTTGTAAAACTTGAGTGAAATGGATGAATATTTACAAAAATACAAATTGCCTAGATTAACAGATGAAATACATCACGTAAATAACCCCATTTCAGGAAAAAAGACATTGAATATACTCTCAATAAAGTCTCTAAGAAAGTCTCTAGGTCCACATGGATTTACAAGTGAATTCTACCAAACATTTAAGGAACAATTAATTACTATTCTACACAAACTATTTTAAAAATAGGAAAGGGAGTTCTGCCAAACATGGTGCTGATACCGAAAGCTGGAAGAACCAAATAGACAAAGAAAATTATAAACCAATATCCTAAATGAATATTGATGCAAAAATCTTAAATAAAATTTCAGCAATGAGACTTTTGCAGGTTATTACCAGGATAATACACAATGATAGGCTTGGATTTATACCAGGCAGGCAGGGATGATTCAGTATTAGGAAAACACTCAACATAATTAAATATATCAACAGCAAAACCAACAAATCATATGATTATCTCAATAGATTCCTTAAATGCCTTTGATAAAATACAACATTAATTCCTATTAAAGGCACTAGGGAGTTTAGGAATAAATGGAGTTTTCCTTAAAATAATAAATAGTATCTATCTAAAAAACATCAACAAATGTTTTATGTAATGGGAATAAACAAGGAGCATTTCCAATAAAATCAGGGGTGAAACAAAGTTGCCCATTATCATGATTAATCAATATAGTATTGGAAATGCTAACCATGATAACAAGAGAATAAAAAGAAATTGAAGGAATCAGAATTGGTAATGAGGAAGAAAAACTTCCACTCTTTGATGGTATACCTAAAGAACCCGAGAAAAATCATTGAAGAAACTCCTTGAAACAATTAACAAATTTAGCAAAGTAACAGGATATAAAATAAGCCCACACAAATCATCAGCATTTTTATATATGAACAACAAAGTCCAAGAGCAAGAGACAGAAAGAGAAAGTGCATTTAAAATAACTGTTGAGAAAATTACATACTGGGCAATGTACCTCCAAAGACAAACCCAGAAACTGAATGAGCACAATTATAAAGCACTTCTCACCCAAAAGTAAGTTAGTTCTAAATAATTTTTAAAATGTCAATTACTCATGGTTATGTCGAGATAATATAATAAAATGACAATTCTACCCCAATTAAATTACATATTCAGTGCCAAACCAATCAAGCTAGAAAAAATAGTAACAAAATTCATCTGGAGCAACAAAGGGGCAAGAATATCAAGGAAACTGATGAGAAAAAAAAATGTAAAGAAAAGTAGCCAACTCGACCAGATGTAAAACTATACTATAAAGCAGCAGTCATTAAAAGTGCCTGGTCCTGGTTAAGAAATACAGTAATGGATCAGTGGATTAGGATAGGTTCAAAAGAAATTGCAGCAAATTCCTTCAGAAATTTATTTGACAAACCCAAAGACATCAGCTTCTGGGATAAGAATTCACTATTTGATGAAACTTGTTGGGAAAACTAGAAAAATAGCATGGTGAAAACTAGGTATAGGTCCACATCTCATACCCTATACCAAAATATGGTCAAAATCGGTACAGGATTTAGAGATAAAGAGCATTACCACAGATAAATTAATAGATCAAAAATATATTCTATCTATTTGATATATGGAAAATGAATACATTTAGGACCATACATGAATTAGAGCACATTATAAACTACAAAATGAATGATTTTGACTACATTAAATTAAAAAGTTTTGCACTATTAAAAATCAATGCTACCAAAATTGGAAGGAAAGTGGAATGATGTAAAACAATATTCACATCTGTGAGTTCTGACAAAGGTCTCATTTCTAATATCTATCTATCTATCTATCTATCTATCTATCTATCTATCTATATATATATATATATAGAGAGAGAGAGAGAGAGAGAAAAATTACATCAAATTTATAAGATCACATGTCTTTCCCCAATTGTTAAATGATCAAAAGATATGAATAGACAGTTTTCAAATGAAGAAATATGTAAAAGATATATATATATATTATCATAGGAAAATGCTCCAAATTATTATTGATTAGAGAAATGCAAATTCAACAAAAATGAGATATCATCTCACATCTATTAGAATAACCAGGATGAGAAAAAGAGAAGATGATCAATGTTGGAGAGTTTGTGAGAGGATTGGGACATTGATGCATTGCTGGTGAAGCTGTGAATGGATTCAACTTTCCTGGAGCGCAATATGGAATTATACCCAAAGAGCAATAAATTTGATCATATTTTTTGATCTACAAGTATCAGTACTAGTCTTACATTCAGAAGAAATCATAAAAATTGGGAAAAGTTCCATGTTTTCTAAAAATGATCTTAAGAGTTCTTTTTTGTAGTGGCAAAGAATTGGATTTTGAAGGGATACCCACCAATTAGGGAATGGCTAAACAAGATATGGTACATTAATATTATTGAATACTATTTTTCCATAAGAATCTATATATGGTCAGACTCTAGAGAAGTAGGCAATGAGTTACAGAATCTGATCCTGAGTGAAGAGAATAGAACTAAGAGAACAGTGTACACATTAGCAACAACATTGTGACAGGAACAGTCTTGATGGAAGCAGCTCCTCTCAGCAGTTCAGAGATCTAGGACAAGCATATTAGACTGCCTATGGACAATGTTATCCAAATCCAAAGGAAGAAAAACAAAACAAAATAAAAACAAACTAAAGAATCTTTACTTTTAAAACATTTCTCTTATGTTTTCTTTCCTATCCCATGGTTTTCTTTCTTTTCCCTCTGTCCTAATTTCCAATGCAAAAAGTGACTAATAAGAAAACATGTTAAATACCAATATACATGTATATTGTTCACTAGATTGTTTGCCGCTGATGGAAGGGTGATGGAAGGAGAGTATAGAAAACATTGTGTAACTTATAAATATGCATAAGGATGAATGTGGCAAAACTTTCATAATATATAATTGGGAAAAAATTAAAATATTAATTAGAAAACAATTGGGACTCTTCTTTTGATTCTATATATGTATGCATGTGTGCATGTATGTACATATGTATTTCCAGTGCTTAGCACAGAGCCTACCCTATGGTTAAGTGATTAATAAATTCTTCTGGATTTGAAAAAAAATCCCCTTGCTTATAGTTGAGATAACAACGGAGCATTGGGGTTCTTTCATTTCTCTTTAAGCTGAGTATTGAATGGTAGGCAGGATGGTAGGGGGGAGAGAGTGGGTTCCATCATAGAAAATGGGATATGGATTGGATGTAGTGAAATAGATGTAGTTTTTCTCCACCTTCATTTTATTTCAAAGTATATGATAATCTTTCCATTTAGATTTTTCAACTCTCAGCATCTCCTCTATTTATAAAGACCACAAAATCACAATTACTTTCTTTTTTGTCTTCCCTCATTTCATGTAATTTTGATACTGGCTAATGGTTCAAACCTCCCAAATTCTTGGTTTAAAGAATATAGTAGTTGCATCCCCCATATATGATCCAGGTGCATAATCATCAATGATAGATGATTTATTTCTATGGAAAAAATAGAATGACACTGAACATCTGACTCTTGACTGAGGGGTTCAAAACAACTTATCCTGCTGTTATGTTCTTCTTGAATTTGCTTTAATTCTTCTTTTAAGAGTTCCAAAGTACTCATTTTCTTTTCTTGCTCCTCTTTTTTCAGAGGAGATTTTTGTTTGCTTTTTTGGTTTGTTTGTTTGTTTTGTATCACAATCAAGGACTAATTTTTTTTTTGCTTTTTTTCAAATACAAACATAAAGATGGGTTGTAAATTTTGTCTTCTTTTTCATATTTCATGTTCTTCTTTTGTAGTATTAACCATACCAATTCTCAAATGTTTAACTATTTTATCAACATTGACCTCAAAGGCAGCAGGGAAATCTTTGTAAATCTCAGTGGCTGCCTTCTCATCCTCCTTCTACTTCACTTTTTGCCCTTTTTTGGTCAAAGTCTTTTTAGCTATGCTCATCTTCCCAAAGACTTGAGCTTTTTTTTTTCCAGAAGTGGTCTCAACAGATATTTATGGGTTGAATAATAAACATTCTCATGGGTCCTTTCAGTCCTTTAGTTTGGTTTCCTCATGTTCTTAAATTCTGTCCAACCTTCAACTTGCTGCAGCTGCATCTGAAGGTCCAGTTACATCCATATAATACATCTGAAGAGTCAGATTGGTTTGATGATCTAATCTTTGAACTGGATTTCTGGGAGCAACCTGGCATTTTGTCTGCCATTTTGTTATTTCCCTTATGTAATAATCTGACATTCTAAACTTCAGATAGGGTAATGGTAAAGAAGATAATAAAGAGGTGATGCAGGAGGTACAAGATGAAAAGCAGTGAGAGACATCAGAATCAACAAGAAATCCAACTTGGCCCAAACTACCCCTCCCCATCTTCTCCCCCATCCCCCCACTTTCCCCTTTGTTATTGAGAAATACCAAATCTGACTTTTACATTAGGTCTTAGAATTTAAGGTCCTGCTGTGCTTTTTTGGTATTTATTTTTGATTTTATTTTTTTGGCAATTTTCAAATTTCTTAAAGGCAACAGTATATTTCTATGCATTTTAAAGATCCCTGCTATTGGGACAAACAGGACTACATAAAGGCCTTTTCAGAATCACTGTAATATCTCTGTTCATGATGTGGCAAGATAACAATTTGAAATGGATATTATGTCGCAATGCCATTGGACTTCTAGGTGAAGCAAGAGGCTGGGACAGAGATTTTTTGCATTGTAGAGTCCATGAGGTGGTATTTTTTTTATTTATACTTATTTAAACTGAATTTCATAATATTTAAAATTAATTGGGTAGTTAGTTTGAAGTAACAAGTTACATTGGAATGCTTATTGTAGTGATTTTGCTATAAAAAGTGTTTCAAAACTGCTGAAAAGGTGCTGATAATAGCCTAACAATCTGTGGCTATTCATTCTTGATGACCTTAACCTTCCCTAATAGCATGTTAGTATTGAAGGTGATATTGAAAAGTCTGCATGCATGTTCAGTTCTTTGGTTTTACTCCTTTCTTCTTCCTCTTTCTTTTCCTCTATGCCCTACCCTCCTTTGCTTGCTCAGACTCTTTCTTTCAGTATGTATAAAATGATTCGTATTATTAAATCTCTGATTAGAGCCACAAATACAGAATCTCTAATGTTCTTACTGAAATATTGAATTAACGTTAAAGTTAAATGAAACCTAAATTTAAAAAATGATAATATGAAAATTATCCTTGTATTTATTGGGAGGTAGTGAAGCTATGCCTCTAATTTTCCAATGCCAATATGTTCTAATCCAGAGATTTATAATCTCCAAAACTAGAGAAAGGCTGTGACTTACCCAGGATCATACCCCTAGTATACGTAAGAAACAAGATATGATCTCCAGTTTTCCTCAGATTTAGGATGGTTCTCTATACACTAAGTAGTGTGGCTTCTCAACTGCTTTAGAAGAAGATAATCTGCATTAGAAATATGGCCACAGTGAAACAGCACATCATCACGAGTTGATCTCTTAATGACCATTCCATGTTTCTTTGCAAATCCTGAATGCAATTTTTTTAAAAAATTGCATTCATAAAATATTTAGCATGCTGTAATATAAAGTTGGAAGGCATGTAAGAAATTGAATATGATGAATTATGGAGAGTTTAGGTCACCAAGAAGAGAAAATTCACCCAGAAGACACCATAGGATTATAAATTCATGAACCTATACCCTGAAAGAATGTTAAATCATCAAATCTAATCCCTTTTTATTTTACAGATAAATAAATTAAGTCCAGAGAAATAAGGAGATTTTTACATGGTCACACGTTCACATAGTATCATGGAAACAGTCCTTAATATAGAATCCAAGGTAATGGATTGGACACTTTTGCTCATGGGAAATTTGCAAGACTTGTCTGGGCCTTTGTTCCATCATTTGTAAATGTGAGTTGTACTTTAAGGTCTTTGCAATCCCTGATGCTTCTAAAGTTATAATATAACATTTTAATGGCAAAGGTAGAACATAAAATAATACTGATAAAAAATTTCTTAAATTTGGGTTCACAGACCTCCTAGGGTATGCAGATAAAGATCAGAGCTTTCATGAATTTGGAACGGAAATTTTATATTTTTAATTTTCACTTCTCTCTAACTGATATTTGACATTTTCTTTAATTATGAACTGGAATAACAAAATATTACTTTAAAAAGTCTATAGGCTTCATAAGACTGCTAAAGGACTTCACAAAGAGAGATTTAAAATGGTCTTTCAAAATATTTTGCTTTCATTCTCATTTGATTCAACTTCATTTCCTATATAGTTTTGTGCCAGTATTATCATGCTAATTTTATAGATGAGGAAACCGAGGTTCAGAGTGTTTAAGCAGCCTAAGACTGAACCTAGATTCTTCTTTCACTCCCATAAAATGAATGACCTATAGTTATAGATACTTTAGTGAAGAAAGTCAACTGACATCTCTGGTGTTTGTGTGCTTTTCCCTCCTGTCACTTTCAAAGAAAGCATGACCATGTATAAAAATGAGTAGAGAGCAGCAGAGAAAGGGGATGGGGGACCTTGAGCATGTCAGGAACTCTAAACAGCCTGAACTGCATTTGAGTTGCAGAAGTCATCACTTGTTTAAAACCAGTCTTTCTAAAATGTTCTGAAGAATAATTCATATTTAATGGTATTTAGAGTTTTAACTCTTAAAAATAATTTTTTTTCTTTCCTGGTATTTCTATTCTTTCACAACTATTACTGTTGCTTCACATCTTTCTTTGATCAAAGGCTAATTATCATGTTGAAAGCAACAACAGAGGGTGAAGGGGGGAAAAACTGAGAGAATGAGTGCTCTTAGACTGCTAGAAACTCTTTGAGAAAGTGATTTTTGCTGTTAGAACAAATGATCAGGGATAAGGGGTGAATCAAAGACAGTTTACTAAATGGCAAATGCCTTCAAATTACAGTGATCAGACTGAGAGGTACATGCAGAGATTTTCTGGATTTTAGGCAACTCTTGCCTTAAATGTTTTGCCACCAAAAAATGTTTCTTTAAATTGATCAATGATAAAGAAATGGCTGTCATTTAACTGCTCACAAATAACAAAAGAATTTAGCTAGATCTGTTGATATGCTAAATTACTTTCTTTTCCCCTGAATTTTTCCTTTTTGGGTTTTTTTTGGGGGGAGGGGTTATGCTAGAATAAAGCCTTCTATATTACTATCTTCGGTTTTACTGAATCCTCCAGAGAACTTGTCTTTTCCATCTTTCCAGTAATTGACTATCCTATGAATATTGCATTTCTTTATCTGCATATAAACTCTTTAAGGAGTTTGTATCCTTTATGTTTGTATCTTTGTGCTCAACACAGTGCTTGCTATATCAGAAGAGATATTTTTTAAAAAAATTCATTCACATAGCTTGAATGTTAAGAATCATAATCAGGACTGACTGCAAACATTCTTAATTGACATTTTATTTTGCCAAATACATGTTATGAAAAGTTTTCAACATTCATCCATATGCATAAGTATATTTTTAAGTTACATAATTTTTTTCCACCCTCCTTTCCTCCCCTCCTCCCCTCAGCAGCAGTCAGGTGAATATTGAACATACACATTTGTATTAAACATGTTTACAGGTTAGTCATTTTTGGTATGAGGAGTTAGGAATAAGGGAAAGAAGTACATAAGAGTAATTGTTTTAGTTTTGTTTTTTTTGTTGCAAGGCAATGGGGTTAAGTGACTCGCCCAAGTCTACACAGCTAGGTAATTATTAAGTGTCTGAGGTCGGATTTAAACTGAGGTCCTCCTGACTCCAGGGTCAGTGCTCTATCCACTGCACAACCTAGCCTTCCCAAGAGTATTTTTTTTAAATGTGAATATAGTATTCAGCAGATTTTGAAGGGGATTTTTTTTGTTTGTTTTATTTTGTTTTGTTTTTCAAAGAGACCTCTTTACACATTAACAATAACATTGTGAGTTAATCAGCCTTGGTGGATGTAGCTCCCCTTAGCCATCAGAGAGCTAGGACAACTCTATTAGACAGACTGGAAAATGTTATCCCCATCCATAGGTCTGCAAACATTGTTAAGGACCATTAATATATTACTTCTACTCTTTGCTTTAAGAAAAGAAGCTTTTCTCTTTCATGGTTTCCTTTTATTCATTAAAGACCTATGGGATGCAAGATACTGTGATATGTGGCATATTAAAAGTTAGAAATATAGTTTGGGATAATTAATCAGTAATAATTAATACAAAGGGTCAATGACACTCTTGACCACCAAAGATCCTCCCCCTCATCCCATATGGATGCTTAAATGCCTAGAAAAAGTTGAGGTTCCTGAGGGTGACAATCAATTATGATTGTTTACCAGTAATAAGCAAGTGAATGAAAGGTGGACTCTTCTAATGAGGGGCTAAGGGAGGTGACAGATCACTTAGTCATGGTCAAAGAGCCTTATCTAGACCCATATCATTCCATCTAGTGTAATGTAGACAAAAGAATCCACCCACCCCCTTGTCTAAACCTGCCAGAATGTAATCTAAGGGGCCATAATTCACCTTTGATTAAATTCTTTGTAAGTTTATCTAATTGGTTGGGGTTGGAAAGATATGTACTGTGGGATTTGAACAAACTCATTTATCAAAATGTCCTTCAGATGCTGGCTTAGCCTAGTAGTGAAGGAGTCTATAGAAAGAGAAAAATCCTGGGACTCTTCAATATTAACAATTAGTTATTTAATAATCTTTTTTCTAAGATAAACTTTGAAAATGCAAAGACCAAACACCAAACAGACTAATCTTGGGGATACAAGTTGCAGTATCCCTTTCAAACACCAGAGATCACACATTGGTCTCACTGCTGTGGGACATGATTTTAAGAATCTAAAATAAATAAATGAAAACAAAAGCTAGCTTTGTTCACAATTGTGTTAGGAAAGTGCTGTCAAAATCAAATAGAAATGTATCCCTGTAGGTCATATATTGACTTAGAAAACTATAAATTAGTATTTCTTGTATTTTATTATATTTTGTTTCTTTTGTTAAACATTACCAGTTACATTTTAATCTGGTTCAGGTTGAATTGCAGAGTTTAGCATACAGCTTACATCCTGGGCCCTTTTGATACCTCTTTGGGAATGAAATGGAATGTTGAACAAAATGTCAAAGATTTGAAATCTATTACTACTCTACATATACCATCACTTCCCAAACTACAGGTGAAATCCCTTATCTCAATACAAAGATATATATGTGCCCATTTATTCATGGGATATAGACACACAACCCACTAGGGGCTCACAGATTTTTGAACTCATGAATATGAAAGGAAAAAAAAAATTACTCCTACAGGAAGTGAACTGCCTCCAAACCATTTACCCTAATTTCCTCCTGACTGAATTACTGCTTGTCCTTCTTATACTTTGAGAACAGGGTCAAGGGTGGTATCAGGGAATTTATAAAACTCTCAATAACCAAAGATGATGAAAAGTAATGGGGCAAGGGAGTTGATCGATCCAGACACCCAGGTCCAGAACTCAAACTGAATCAAGGAAAATTAGGGGAAATATCTTTGAATTCTTTTCTTCCTATTTCCCATTCTGGAAAAAAATCATAGTAATTGCTAGCTTCGTCCTCCCTGATTTTATATCTGCTTTAGAGTCTGAATGACTTCTGAAAGCCCTTCCAGCTTTTTTCTAAGATGAGTGAACCATAAAACTATAAAGCCTTAAAAATAAAGGGTTAAAATGAAATGACAGAAAATATAGGTTAGATATTTTTAAGTTTTATTTTCTAAGATATTATAGCTAATCTATAACTTGTGGCCAGGGCAATGAGCACATTGAACTGGAAGAGTGGCTCTTTTATGCAAAAACATAAAATAGGCAAAATTATTAACCTCTTTTGTGGCCTGTTCATAAAAATTGCATAATATTCAATTATCCAAATTGCTCCTAAAAGACAATCTTCAACACAATACTATCTGATCTCTTGTTGTTTCTTCCTGGCAGGAGAAGTCTCCCAGTCTCCTACTCATTGTCCTCCAGAATTCCCTCATAAAGGGAAATATCTATGAGTCTTAATTTCTTACAAGTTGATAAGGTCATTTATAATGCAGACTGAGTACTCTTCTAAAGAAATCAATCTTTTTACCAGGTATATAGTTTTGGGAATCTTATTATACTTAACAGATGATAAAATCTAGGAGGAGTGGGATAAGCCAACCTTGTGGCTATTATCATCCATAATTTGAAGCTATTCTAACCAAATGTAAGGTCTGTCTGCCTCTGAGAGCAGCAGAAATTCCTCTCGTGACTGCAAGGCAGCCAGAAAATCTGGCACTCAAGGGCTTTGGGGTTTTTATTTATTTTATTTTTTTTTGCAAGGCAAACAGAGTGAAGTGGCTTGCCCAAGGCCACACAGCTAGCTAATTATTATTAAGTGTTTAAGACTAGATTTGAACTCAGGCACTCCTGAATCCAGGGCCAGTGCTCTATGCACTGTGCCACCTAGCTGCCCCACTCAATGGCTTTGGGGCAGAACAGGAGCATTTAATACTAGACTGCAGAACCCATATTTCCTGGGCTTCTTGCTTATTGCAAACATGTGTATCTCAACCCCCGCCTTTTTTCCTAAAATCATCATTAACCTAAATGAAATGTGATGAAGTATTTAAAAAAAAATGAGGACACAGCTTGAGTACAAGTCTTCCAGAAGACTTGTAGTTGTCCACATTTATTAAAGTCATAATTTCTTTTTGTGGGAAATGAAGTATTGTTTCAATTCCAAAAGGTAGAGGAGACTAGAAGATGAGATCCAGGATATGAATTTGAAAAAAAAAAACTTAAAATAATTTGCACTAGTGAAAGCAAAATGATTAAATGTTTGAGAGCCAGTACACAGGGGAAAAAAGTCAAAAGATTTAGAATTTAGCAAGATGAACTCAAATCAGGTCAGGTAGAATTTCCAAAAAGTTAAACACAGATCTTTAGCAAAAAAAGTGTAAATTCTATTCTGGAGATAAGAAAAGTATAATGCTTTCTTTTCTTTTCTTTGGAACCATGCTCTGCCTCCTCAGGTTGTGTATTTCATTCAACAGGTCAACGTACAACCCATTCATTCCCTCACATCCTGTATAATTCTTTTTTAAAAGTATGATTCAATCTGAATTCAGACACCATCAGTTCTTTTTCCCAAGGATGGATAGCATCTTCATCAAAAATTTTTCAATGTCTTGGATCACAGTATTGCTGAGAAAAGGTAATTCATACACAAATGATCATTCCACAGTACTGCTATTACTGTACACAATACATTTTTACTTTGCAATAGTTCATGTCTTTCCAGATTTTTCTAAGAGAATTCTACTCATCATTTAAAAAAATAAATAAATTTCTTTACTTATTTTGTCAAATACATACAAGGATAGTTTTCAACATTCATCCCCTTGAGGTCCACATTTCCCTCTCTCTCTCTCTCTTGCTCATCATTTCTTAAAGCTGATTAATATTCCATCATAATCACATACCACAATTTGTTCAGTGCATTAGTGTCTCGTGTGCCCTATGTCTCCTCCAACATTTGTCATTTACTTTTCTGTCCTAGTAACCAATCTAATGGGCATAAGTTGTACCTCAGAATTGTTTTGATTTGTATTTCTCCAATTACTAAGGTGTTTGAATAATTTTTAGCATGATTATAGATAGAATTGGCAATCTTATCTAAAAAGTGCTCATACCTTTTGATCATTTATCAGTATGGGAATAGTTCCTACTTTTATAAATTTGATTCAGTTCTCTATATCTTTGAAAGATGAGTTTTTTGTCAGAGAAACTTGTTTCAACTTTTTCTTTTCACTGTTACTATGGTCAGCTATATTTCCCTCCATCTTATTGTCCCTGTGCTCAGTTTGTTCTATTCTCCCTCTCCTGTCACCCTTCCCACATCAGTAGTGTTTTGCTTCTAACTAACATCTCCCTCAGTTTGTATTCCTTTCATTCTATCCCACCCCTTTCCCTTATCCCCTTCACCTCCAAATTTCCTTTGGGGTAAGATAGATTTTTATACACAATTGGGTGTGTATGTTATTTCCTCTTTGAGTCAATTTTGATCAGAGTGATGTTCATTCACTGCTCTTCACCACCCCCTTCTTCCATTTCATTGCAATAGTTTTTCCTTTTCTCTTTTTAAAAAATAATTTAAATTTATTTATTTATTTTCATCCATATGCACATGATATTTTTAATTTACAAAACTTCCTTCTACCCTCCTTTTCCACCCCTTCCCCTCATTGTTGAACAGTCAGGCTAGCATTGTACATACATATTTTGATAAACATGTTTTCAGATTAGTAGTTTTCAGCATGAGGAATTAAGATTAAGGGAAAGAGATACATAAGAGATAATTTTTATAAATTGTTTATCAGATGAGGAAGGGTTGGTTTGTGTGTGTGTGTGTGTGTGTGTGTGTGTCTATGTTTGTGTGTCTGTGTGTGTTTTGTCATGTTTTGTTTTTCTTCCACTGGATGGGGACAATATAGTCTATATGCAGTATAATACAGTTGTCCTAGCTCTCTGGACAGCTGAGAGGAGATGCTTCCATCAAGGTTGTTCATCTCACAATGTTGTCGTTAATGTGTGCATTGTTCTCTTGGTTCTATGTCCTTACCTCAGAATCAGATCCCTTAAGTCATTCCATGCTTCTCTAGAGTCCAGCCATTTAGGGTTTTTCATAGAAAAATAGTATTGCATAGCATTCATGTACCATAACTTGTTTAGCCATTCCCCAATTGATAGGCATCCCTCAATTTCCAAATCTTTGCCACTACAAAAAGAAATACTATGAATATTTTGGAACATATAGGACTTCCCCACTTTTTAATATTTTTCTTCTGGATATAGAACTAGAATTGAAATTGCTGGGTCTTATGGTATGAACATTTTTATTGCTCTTTGGGCATAGTTCCATATTACTCTCCAGAAAGTTTGGATCTGCTCACAACTCCACCAGCAATGCATTAATTTCCCAATCCACCCACAACTTCTCCAACATTGATAGTTTTCTGCTTTTCTCATCTTGACAAATCTGACAGGTGTGAGATGATACCTCATTGTTTTAATTTGCATTTCTCTAATCAACAATGTTTTGGAGCATTTTTTCGCATGATTTCTTGTCTCTTTTATGTGAAAAAAAAAATACTCTCATTCTATTTAACCCTTTCTTTCTCTCTCTTAGTATTTCCCTCTTACTTCTAAATGTTATTTTTTTAAGATATCATCCCTTTATATTTAACTCACAACTCTACCCTCTATCTATATATACTCATTCTAACTTACCTAATAATGACAAAGTTCAAATGAGATAACAGTATGAATATATATACATATCCATACACAGAAACACACACACACACACACACACACACACACACACACACATATATATATATATATATATATATATATATATATATATATATATATATATATATGAATGAAAACAGGTGGAATATAAAGAGTTCAATATCATTAGATATTTTATGATGTCTCTTTCTTTCTTAACTTATTTACCTCTATTGACTTCTGTATTTGAAGATCAAATTTGCTGTTCAGCTCTGGTCTTTATATCATGACAGTTTGAAAGGCTTCTATTTCATTGAAAATACATCTTTTCCCCTGAAAATGAGCATGATAAATTTTCCTGGGTAGTCGATTCTCGGTTGTAGTGCAATGTCTTTTGCTTTCTGGAATATGATATTCCAAAGCCTCCTTCAATGTGTAATCTGCTAAATCTTCTGCTAGCTTGACTATCTTTCCATGATACTTGAATTCTTTCTGACTACTTTCAGTATTTTCTCCTTGTCCTGAACGCTGACATTTTACTTTATATAATATTGTAGGGAGGTTTCATTTTGGGATATCTTCCAATTTCTGCTTTTCCCACTGCTTCCAGAACATCAGGGCAATTTTCCTTGACAGCTTCTTGAAACAGGATTAGTCTCTTTGTTTGATCATTACATTCAGGTAAACCAATCATTTTAAAATTAAATTGTCTGGATCTATTTTCCAGATCAGTTGTATTTCTGATAAGATATTCCTTATAGTTTGCCATTCTTTTGGTTTTATTTGTAATGTTTTATTATTTTCTTGCTTTCTCATATAATCTTTAACTTCTGTTTGCTCAATTCTAATTTTTAAGAAAAAATTTTTTTCAGTGTGTTTTTGTATCTCCTTTTCCATTTAGCCAATTCTACTTTTTAACAAATTTTTTCTTCAGTGAAATTTTGCATCTCTTATTTCCATTAGCCAACTTTGCTTTATAAGGCAGTCTTTTCATCAACCTTGTTATCTCTTTTATTATTTGTCCTAGTTTGGTTTTTAAGGTCTTAGTTTCTTCCTTATTCTTTGTTTCTCCTTTACCAAACTATTGGTTTGTTTTCGATTAATTTCTTTCATCAATCTTATTTCTACTCCCGATTTTTCCTCTTCCTCTCTTACTTCATTTTTAAAATCATTTTTTTACTCTTCCACAATCTGAAACCAATTCATATTTTTCTTTGAGACTTAGGATGTTGGAACTTTGACTTTATCTTCTTCAGAGTGTTTCTTACCTTCCTTGTCACCATAGTAATTTTTTAGGGTTAGATAATTTTTCTTTTATTTGCTCATTTTCCCAGTCTATGACATGATTTGAACTTTTTGTTAATATTGTCCTCTGCTTCTAAGGTAAAGGGTAAACTGTCCCAAGCGTCTGGGGTTTTGTACAGATAATGTAAGAAACACTTTTGTGAACCTGCCCAATTTCAGTCATTCCAAGAGTGATGGTTCTTGTTCTCCTGGTTTATAATCTGGTCTGTGAGTGACTACAAGCACTCTTTTCTACTCTGGAACTGTGAAGAGAGTACACATTCCCCCATGGCAGCAAATTCTAGCCTGCTATTGCTTCTCTTCTCCTTTGAATTGCAAACCAAGATTGTAACCTTGATCTTGGTAAGGGCAGACCAATGAGTTCTGACTTAGAATTAGCAAAGAGACACCTTTAATATTCTTCTGACCAGTTGTTGAGAACTTTAAAGTCTATGAGCTAAGAATCCACAAATTTTTAGGTTGTCTTGGTTGGAAAATTGGTTTATTTTGTCTTTTTTTTTTCACTTCTAATACTTGAGAATTTGTCTAGAGTCATAACTGAAAGGAATTTTGAGGGATATGGGGCAATGCTAGGGCAAGCCATTGCTTTTACTCCATCATTTCCTCCTATTAATTTTTTTCTTTGTCCCTCCAGAAACCCCCTTAAATTTTCTGTTACATTAAAATATTTTTTCCTGGTTCTCTTAGTAGCTGAGAGATGTGAGTATAGGACTCATGATGTAAACGTGTTAGCTGTCATTAACTTTACAAAGCTGGCCCCACTTTCTTTTTCCAATAATGCAAGCTCATTTCTCTTAGGTCATCTCTCATGAGAAAGCAAGGATGTTAAATGGCTCACAAGAGATGATTATAGTATTTTGAGTGGGAATATTTGCATCTTAGTAATCAGTACATTGCTTCAATTCATTGTTTTTGTGATTATTGGATTTTTTAAAGTAAAAGGGAAATGTTTAAATTATAGATTAAACTTAAACATGTAGCATATATACATTTTTTAAATGCCAGAAAGTTGGTTGTTAAATATGTTTTTTATATTTTTTAAAAAATTATTTATTTAATTTCATCCATATGCACACATATATTTTTTAAGTTCTAAATTTCCTTCCACCCTCCTCCCTTCAGTGGCAGTCAGGTTATCAATATTTTTGATAACATGTTTATGGATTAGTCATTTCTGGTATAAGGAATTAGGATTAAGGGAAAGAGATAATTTTTATAAAGTGTTCAACAGATTATGAAGGATTGGTTTTTCTTTTTTGTTTTGTTTTTCTTTTCTGGATGGGTCTAACATTGTCCATAATTAATCTAATAGAGTCATTCTCACTCTCTGAACTTCTGAGAGGAACTATTTCCATCAAGGATGATCATCTTCCAATGTTGGTTCTGCTCCCTTTGCTCAGCATCAGATCCTGTTAAGTCATTCCATGTTTCTCTAGAGTCTGACCATTTATATTTTCTTATCGAACAATAATATTCTATAGTATTCATGTACCATAACTAGTTTAGTCATTCCCCAGTTGATAGACTTGTTAAATATTTTCTATCACACCTCACTAAACAAAAGTCACTCATTGACATGATTCAGGCTATTAAACATCCCTGACCTTGTTAACTCCAACCCAGTTTTTCAGATTCTAAATCCAGGGTTCTTTCCATGATACCATGCTTAACTACTTCCCTCCTGAATGAGATTAAATGCAATACCAGTGGAAATCACAAAGCAATAATATATAACTTGGTTTCGCTAAATTTTAGTACTGGAAAAAACTCTATTTCCAGTGCATGTCAGTAAATGCTTCATGTCTTCAAGGGAAAAATATAAAAACAACACATTTTAAGTTTAATCTGTATAACTTTTATTCCATAATTATAATGTCTAATCAATAGATAAAATAAGAAACCAAAATCCTCATTTTTTTAATTTGCTCATTTATGACATAAAAACACTACAATCAAAATTTTAATAATTTGTTGTTATTAGCCAGTTAAGTCACAACCTAGTAGCCAGTTAAGTCATAGAACAGTCCTGTGACTTGGAAGGGTCATGTAATTTAACCACTTGCTCTTTTAATTTAGGACTTAAAGATCCTGAAAGATAAATTGATAAAGAAAAAAGTCACACAGTATTTGACAAAAGGTATAAGTAGAAGTTAAATTTTTCTCCTGAAGTTTAGTGATTATTTCAGTAAAAATGATATTCTGTAGGGTTGCAAAGTAGTCATAGAGAGAAATAGCCTGATATAAGTAAAAAAGTACAGACTTGGGATCAGACCACTTAGTTCAAATCCTAGTTCAGGAACTATCTAGAATTATGATTCTGGCAAGTGGAATTTGTAGTCATCTGCACTCATCCTGATCCATATCCAGCCACTGGACCCAGATGGCTGCAAAGAAAAAAAATGAAGCCAGTGACTTTGCCCCCCCCCCCACCTCAGTCAAATCCAATTCACTTGAAGTAATAGCATCACTTCCCTGATGCCATGGTCCTCTTCAAAAACAAAGTACAAACAATACTCTTAGCAAGTCATTTTCTTTCTCTGAGCAAGTTGCAGCTTCCACATCTCTAAGATGAGGATCTAAAAACTGCATCTAGGTCCTGCACAGGGCATTAACAATGAGAACATGATGTGGGCTCCAAGCCAAATGAATCCCAAGAGGTCATCTGTTCCTAGGTTCTAAGGATCTGATAGGTTTGAAGTTGAAAGGATTGGATAAGTTATATAATCCAGTTCCCACATCTTAAAAATATGATCTGAAGCCCAGAGAAATAGTCTTGTGGTATGACCAAAATCCCCCAGGTAGTGAGTGCCAAAATTCTTACTTGAATTACTTGAATACATGTGCAGGACCCTTTTCCCTGCACACCCTCATTTTATAGATATTAGCCCCAAATAAATTAACCAACTTCCCCCAAACCATAGGAAGGAAGTAGTAAAGTCCAATTTCAATCCAATTTCTGTATTTTTACACTATACCCTTCTACTTTGTATGTAATATATTCCCTCAAATACAGGTTCCTGAGAAGATACCTATAGTATTTTAATATTAGAATCAGTTGGTCTTTGGGGGCTCTTGAATCACTAAATGAAAAACTAAATGTAAAACAATCTTGGGAAAAAAAGCAAAACATCATAAGAAAAAAATAGAACTCATCATTATTGGAAATTTGAGGAGGGAGAACAGAAAAATGATTTATGAAGGATCTATACTAAACAGTATATAAATATTATATAATTTTATCCTCACAATAACCACTATTATTATTCTCATTTTAGAAACTGAGCCAGGCAGCATTAAAGTGTCATACCTAGTAAGCATACAAGGCAGAATTTGAACTCTGTTATTTCTGATTCTAGATAAATATTCTATCCACCACTCCACCTCATAATCTATTGAGAATAAAAAAAGTTTACAACAGGAATCTCAACTTATAATTTAGTGCTTTCTTGCAATTGTCAGTGGTGTCACCATGACTTAAGGAAATAAGCTATGGCATCAATTTTAAAAGAATCTCGGAAGCCAATACTTCCTCACAGAAGGGATAGAAATCTGAATGGAGAAGCACACCCAGGACCAGATAATGCACCTTTCACACTAATAACTGACTGTGAGCATTGAGTGACAAGGTGTAGACTGTTCTGTTTTCAACAATGCCTCTTTGGTCTCCAATAGATAATGGAAGGTAATTGACAATAGTGAGCAACATTCAGCTGAATGGACTACCTTGTTGCTTTAATTTTGTGACATGAGACGTTAAAGAATGCTATCTTTCCTCAGCCACAGGAGGCAGATGGACTCTCAAAAGAACTGTCTGTCTAAATAGTTAAAATAAATAGTAAATAATCCCATTATCATTATGTGAAATCAGAATGATGTAAGGATTCAGGTACATGAAAGCCTGACAATATAGCACTTAAAAACCCTTTTTGCCAAGACAGCTTCCATCCATACCATATGAAAACAAAATCAATTCTGCTTAAAAATAACATAAGTGATCCCCTAATTGAGGCAATCCTTACAGTACAGCTTGTGCAGTGACAGGAGAAAATGCAAGTCATTTTTTATTTTGCTAGAAAATGGCTCAAAGGCAAAGTGAGCTTAGCCCTCTGAGACCTGCAATAACCTACAATGAGGGCAACAGCCATAATACAGAAAATATAACAGATGGCAGCATGGCTGCCTCACTCTCAGACACAGGTTACTGAGCAGATGCCTGTAGGACTTTAATATTAGAATCAGTTATTCTTTGAGGGCTCTTAGACCATGAGGCAAACCCAAATGTAATAGAGTCTTGGGAAAAGAGCAAAGCATCTTGAGGACAAATGTCAACTCAGACCCAGTGACCTGAAAGAGAAAGGATAATGGAAAGAGGTCACATCCAAATGTCAAACATGGTTGCCGAAGTCAAATTGCTCAGGTCTACATGGTATGGACCAGCTTTGTCTGTAAAAATAAAATTAAAAAAAATAAATTCACACAGGAAAAATAATCTTCCTTTTAAAAAATCATTTTCTTTATTTACAATCCATCTGTTTTTGCTAGCAGGTCTGCCTACATGATTGGCACTGAGTTCACCTGTTTTACTTCCCAGCTGTTTTGGCCTGAAAAAGCAAGGAAGCTTGGATGTTTCTGTGTCTGGGTCAATAATGATAAATTCTCAGCAGAGAGGAAAATATGTAGATTGTAATACATACTTTCTCAGATAAGACCTGGAACAAAGGGAAGAAGGTATAGAAGAGATAATTGCCATATAACATGTTTGTTTTTTTCAAGCTTCTCAGTCAATGAATAACTATCTTTTCCCAGAGATGTTCTCTATTTTGTGATGCCCTGAAATATTTCCTTGTGTTTGTGGTAAATGTTCAAAAGATGGTTTCCAATTGGTTCTAAGTGAACCAATCCAAGCCACTGAATTAAAAGTCATTTCAACTTCCCTCTGCAATAGAGGAGAGAGTGAGTAAATCCTACTTAATTCCATCTTGCTTACTAAAATTTCCCATTTAATGAAATTTTCCTCCTTTGTACCAAAAGTGGTTCAACCCCAATATACCAGTCAAATGTCAATCAATAATTAGATATTTTCAGATTGATGTGGTTTTCTCTAAAGGTCTTCTTGTTTCAAATCATACTCAACATCAGTTATTTGACTGGGAGCTGGATTTATTTTTCCCATTCTCCAGGTTACCAAAAGTCCTTTCCTTCAATTGAGAAATGAGAGACATGACCTAATTTCTATGAATTCCAACTGATAAAGCAGATGGGAAACAAAACCAATAAACTGAAAGATGCTCTTGCAGTTTACAGTGTGTCTAAAATTGATACAAGATACAAAATGGAAGGAGAAGGAGTTATTAGAATATGAAACAAGCAAAAAAATCTAATCACCATTGAATATGAGAATGAATGTATGATATGAATCCACTAGCAAAGATTTTGCATTTCATCCCTTCCCATTATCTCTAACTCACAGTCTCACATCATAAGAACCTATCAATTACAAGGACCCAAAGGATGAATAAGTCTAGTTAAAGTCAGGATAATTCAAGTTAAATGCTTATAATTTGTCAAATTCTGTCTTAAGTACTGGTGATCTAAAGGGAAAGTAGGGGAGAGGAATTTAATCCCTGCCCTTAAGAGTTCACATTCTAATGTGAGAGAAAACTTGCAAATAATTATGAAAATGCAAGATCATACACTATAAAGGACAGGGAACTGCAAAAGTAAACTTCTTGCTTAGGGAAACCAAGAAAATGCTCTTAGAGAAAATAGAATCTTGAGGGAAGTCAGGGAAACTAAGACACAGGGATCAGGAAAGAGAGAATTGTAGGCATAGAGGGCAATCAATGAAAAAGCACAGAGTTAAGAGATGGATAACAGCAAGACGTCCAGTATTGCTGAATTGTAGAGTATATAGGCATAAGTCTTAAGAATCCTGGAAAGGTAGAAGAGGGGTACATAATGAAGGGCTTTATAAGTCAGAGTATTTCATATTTACTCTGAGAGGCAATAGAAAACCACTGGAAATTATATGGGGTAAAAAACAACAAGCAACAAAAACAAAGATGTGAGTTTGGGGGTAGAATTTTTGAAAATATTTGAAAAGTATAATTTTAAATCAATTAAGGCAGGTGTGTCCAATCTTTTATCTTTTCTGGACCACTTCCCCTAACAAAGACTCCTCAAGGGCCCATACATTTGTAAATAAAATAAATACACCTCTATGGAGCAAGAGCTCCTTGACTTGACAACTTGAATGGGCACAGAGGGCCTTTCTAGGGCCCTGGGGCCTCATATTGGACATACCTAAATTAGTCTTTTATCAGCTCTAGAAAACTTAAATAAAAATCCTGTAAAGACATATTACTTGTTTACCATGAATGAAGACTTATTAAGTGCTTCCTGTGTAAAAAATCACAAGGTTTTTTTAAGGTCCCCTAGCACTCTTACCCAGAGCTTCAAGGTCACTCGCTTAATTTTTATCTACATGCTCACTTTAGGCCTAGGATAAAGGTTCTTTCCCATGGTTATGTTTTCATCCTTGTCAGACATGAAATGTTATATATTCATATTATGTATAAATATGAACAAACACATATTACTACAGGTAGTGCGATTTTTTTTCAGTCATCCCCAACATAGTGACAACTCATCAGGGAGATAGTAAGAGCTTAGCATTTTAATTAACATCTCTGAAATTTCGAGAAGTTAGGATTCCCTGGGTGTAATGGTGAAAGGCAGGGAAACATTCTAAATACAAGGAAAACTTAATACAATGGAATCTTTTAGAGAATCAAAGGGAAAAAATTCCAAAGAAGATTATAATTCTTTAATAAATACAAGCTAATTCTCAGGAAAGAGAATAGACATGAAAACTCAGAAAAGTTTTGATGAAATTTGGATTGAGCCTAGTGAAGAATTCAAAAGACAAATATTTAAGAGTTATGTGGGATATGAAATTAGTCTTTTTTTTCTTTAAAAGAATTGGCTAAATTCTCCATTTAAACATTTCTCTTCTGGAGAGGAAGTGGGAAGTGACTCATATCCACAAGATTTTACACAGGAGTAGCTCATTATGGCCAAGTGTCTTAATTGGAAAATAATGCACAAAGATGATTAGTTCCTCAACTCTTTGAACATTTTGCCTTCATCAATTTGGAGCTTTTTTAAAAGAAAGATTTTATTTATTTTGAGTTTTACAATTTTCCTCCTATTCTTGCTTCCCTCTCCCACCCCCACCCCCACAGAAGGCAGTCTTTACATTGTTGCCATGGCATACAATGATCTAAGTTGAATGTGATGAAGGAGAAATCATATCCTTAAGGAAGAAAAATACAGTATAAGAGATAGCAAAATTACATAATAAGATATTTTTTCCCCCTAAATCATCAGTTTGAAGTTTAAAAAGAAAAAAAAAATATTGGTAGAGAGGGTAAAGCTGTGGTTCATTTTGTGAGAAAATTACTGAACTTTGATTCAGGGAGGTAAGTTAGGCTTGACTTCAATTTATAAGTTGCACAAATGGTTTACAAATTACTCCAACAAGTCCACAGGTTATTACAAAAAGTCCAATGCAAAATGGTCCTTTGGAGAAGTCATTAGATAGTGAATTTCTTAATGACAGAGTGATTAGCAAGAGTTGAAGGAAGGAAAGGCTAATTTGAAGGCAGGAAACCTCATCCCTACTGAGGGAAAGTAGTCATGTAGGAATCACATTTAGACACTTTAAGAGATACAGTGTGGATAAATAGCAAAGAGAATAGTCAAATTTCTAAATTAAAAAGCTTCCAAGAAAATAATAAAATTAATGAAAAAGAGACAGTTGAAGGAGAATAGCAAAAGAAGATAGTCAAGTTATGTAAAGAGAAAAAAAAGTAAAAAAAAAAGAGAGAAAGGAATCAGCCATGAAATGGTGACTGGGTTTAGATCAATACAAATTCAAGTTGCACAGAGCTAGAACATGTAGGAAGGGAGAAGAAATGGAGCAACTTAGGCAGGAGTTGAGTAGGAAGAGAGCAAGTGATGATTCCTTAAATACCCCTTCACTGATAGATGGAGCAAGGGCAGCATTTAGTGGTTGATCTAACACCTAGCAAAGGTGTGGTTTTCCACTGTACATGCCTACAAGTCCACAAGGAATGGCTTGATGCCTGACAATAACATATTGTTCACTATACCTGAACAGTGTCTAGTCTCCATGAGCTTTCTTGACATCTGTTATCTTTATGCATGCCACTCCCCGGGGGCATGACCAAAGTCAGACATGTAGTCACCCACTAAGCCAATACAAAACAGTAAAATGAAACTGTTTAATAATACAGAATAATACTACAAGATTTGTCCCCATCACAAAAGATTACATTTCTCTGTCCCCAGAACTCTCCTGCTACAAAATGAAGAAACTAAAGAACATTTTATATGGCTCTGTGTATGTATGTATGTGTGTGTGTGTGTGTGTGTATGTTTATGAATGTGTGTGTGTGTGTGAGAGAGAGAAAGAGAATAAACAGTTTAAAAGAGAAGCTGATCTGAGGATAACAATGCAAAAATTGATATTTTGAAGTAAGGACTTCAAGAAACAAATCTTAAACATCACTGATAAATTTGAAATATCGAAATATCAATCAAAGAAACATGAAGATCAGTGCAAAATGAAATAAGAATCTTCCTACTACCTGAAAAGAATAATAAAATGTTAAAAAAAAATCCTGAGTACTGAATTTCAAAAAATCAAAAAGAAATTTTCCCAAAAGTATTAGAGCTAGAAGAACAAATAAAAATGGATAGAATCCATTTATCTCCAAAAGTAAGAGACCTCGAGTCTAACACACTCCTAAATCTGATGGTCAGACTTCAAGGTAAAACAAACAAATGAACATAAATCATTCTTTAGGTAATCAGGAAGAGACAGATTCATACAAAAGAATCCCCAAAAGAATAATACAGAATTTGATATATAATAGGATATACAAAAGAAAATTTTAAAATATGAAATTTTGAAATGGTTAAAAAAGCATTTTTCAAATATTGCTTATTTCAGAGTTTAAAAAATTAAAAAAAGAGTATTAAAACTGAAAAGACCAAGTGAGGATCAATTAAATGTATCCTAAAAAGGAGAAAGAGACTATTAACCATTCCCATTCCCAGTGTCTCTATTGGATGAAAATAGTAGACAAACCTGAGTCTTTTGAAGAGAGGGGGAAAAAAAGAAAAGCTTTTGGAATGAGGAAGAATAAATTTTCTATAGTGGAGGAGCCTAGAGACCAAAATATCTGAATTCAAATCTGTTCTCAGGCACTTCCTGGCTTTATGACCCTGTTTAAATATCAGGTTTGTGTCAGTTTCCTCATTTATTGGTGCTGCTGTTGTCCTTTGTTCTCCTTCTTAAAGAGGGATGTCATGGAGGTGATATGCAAGTGAAATGAATTTGAATGAGGGAGGGCTATGCTAAATCACCAGGCTCACTTTATCCTCCAGAGTCATATGGGGCTAGTGGACAGTTATGAATTAGGATGACTGCAGAAGTCCATGGATTCAAGGGAATCAGGATTAAGTGATTTGCCCAAGGTCAGACAGCTAATAAGTGTCAAATATCTGAGATCAAATTTGAACTCAGGTCCTCCTCCATTGTACCATGCAGCTGGCCCTAAGGGGCTCCTCAAATGTAAAAATATGCAGAAAAGGAAATGGCAAACTACTCCAGTATCTCTGCCAAGAATGCCCCAATTATTCACAAAGAAAGGACTGAACAATAAATTGGTAGTAGAGAGTAGAGAGCAACAATGATGGATTATTATCAATTATTAAATATAACAGCACAGAAGCAGGAGTAGTAATAGCTAACATTTTTATAGAGTGCTTCAAAGTTTGCAAATGATTGACATATATCATCTTGTGCTACCCCAACTCTATGTGAAGTTTTTATATGGATATAACTATAAAGATGAAGAAATCAAAATAGGCAAAGCATTCATTGCCTTTTTTTTAGGTTTTTGCAAGGCAGTGGGGTTAAGTGACTTGCCCAAGGCCACACAGCTAGGTAATTATTAATTGTCTGAGGCCAGATTTGAACTCAGGTACTCCTGAGTCCAGGGCCAGTACTCTATCCACTACGCCACCTAGCTGCCTCTGAATCAACTTTTCTAATGATATTTCTACTCATTAACCATTGAACAATGATCTCACATTTAGAGTAGCAATGAATAAATATAGCTTTACATATATCATGAAAATTCTGATTCCTTTTCTAGCACTCTTGTAAAAATCTTTAAAATTCAGAAGGGAAACAAACAAAAAAATCTGTGGGATATTTATTAGCATTTTTCTATTCTTTACTATGGCTAAAGAATTCATCACCAAAGCACTAACTTATTTGGTGATGTCTTAAAAATAACAATGCATGTGTACAAGGTAAAATATCAATAATTAATTGGAATTGTGCAGAATTAAGAGGGATTAAGAAAAGCTTCCTAAAAAAAATATAGGGTTTTAGCTGGGATTTGAAGGAACCCAGGGAATCCGGGATGCAGAGATAAGGAAGGATACTAATCCATACAATGACATTTAGCCAATGAAAATGCCCAATTAGGGAATTGGATAAAGTTGTTCAAGCAGCAGTAAGGAAATTGGTGTCATTGGATGGCAGAATACATAGTGGGTGAGATGAGTATGTATGTGGCAGGTATAATTACTTTTTTGAAGGACTTCAAACAGAATTTTTTTTTTATTTGATGCTGGAGGTGATAGAGAACCACTGGAGTACACTGAGTAAGGAGGTAAAATGGTAATCTGTGCCTTGACTTTATTATCTATCTATCAAAAGTTTGTGTTGAACTAGATGAAATCTAAGATTCCTTCAATCTCTGTGTACCAGAAGTCTACATGTTAGAGATAAGAGATCATATATGAAGAGAGCCTCCCCCTACTTTTTTAATTTTATTTTTTCATTAATATATTATTTTTCCAGATACATGTTATGAAATGTTTTCAACATTCATCCATATGCAAATACATAGTTAAGTGACCTAATTTCCTTCCAACCTCCCTTCCCTCAGTAGTGAACACTCAGGTGAGTATTGTATATATACATTGGTGTTTACAGGTTAGTCATTTTCAGTATGAGGAATTAGGATTAAAGGAAAGAAGTACATAAGAGAATTATTTTTTACAAAAGGGAATGTAGGAGCAGCTAGGTGGCACAGTGGATAGAGCACTGGTCCTGAAGTCAAGAGGACCTGAGTTCAAATACAGTCTCAAACACTTAATAATTGCATAGCTGTGTGACCTTGGACAAGACACTTGACCCCATTGCCTTAAATAAATAAATAATAAGAAAAAAGTGAATGTAGTGTTCATCAGATTCTGATTTTTTGTTTGATTGCTTTGTTTTGCTTTTCTTCCTCTGGATGAGGAAAGCACTGTCCATAGACTGTCTATTAGGGTTTTGCTAGCTCTCTGAACTTTTGAGAGAAGCTGCATCCATAAACGTTGATCAACTCACAATGTTGTTGTTAATGTGCACATTGTTCTCTTGGTTCTCCTCAGCATCAGATGCCATAATATATTCCATGCTACTCCAGAGTCTGACCATTCATGGTTTCATATAGAACAATAGTATTCCATAACATTCATATACCCAAACTTTTTCAACCATTTCTTAATTGATGGGCATCTTCTCAATTTCTAATTCTTTGCCACTCCAAAAGAAGCTGCCATGGATATTTTGGAACATGTGGGATTTTTCCCAGGTTTTTGTGATTTCTTATGGATATAGGTCTAATATTGGAATTGCTGGGTCAAAGGATCTGAAGTTTTATTGCTATTTGGGCATAATTCCGTATTGTTCTCCAGAATGTTGGATCAGTTCAAAACTCTATCAGCAATGTATTAATGTCCCCACCCTCCCACAACCTCTCCATCTTTAATCATTTTCCCTTTTTGTCATCTTAGCCAATTTGAATTTATCTAATTGATAATGCTTTGGAACTTTTTTTCATTTAATTACATGTCACTTTAATTTCTTTAACTGAAAACTGTCTGCTCATATCCTTTGAACATTTATCAATTGGAGAATGAACTTTATAAATTTGATGTAATTCTCTATATATTTTAGAAATGATACCTCTAGCTGTGAAAATCAGCACATCTAGCTGTGTAAAGTGGTTCCCAGCTTTCAGTTTTCAATCTAATTTTGGCAGCACTCATTTTATTAGTGCAAAAACAATTTAACTTAATATAGTCAAAATTTTGTAATTTATAATGTACTCTATTTCTTGTTCGGTCATAAATTTCCTCCCTTTCCACAGCTATGACAGATAGATTATTTATTGATCTATTAATTTATCTATGTTGTCATACTTTATGTCTAAATCCTGTACCCATTTTAACCTTCTTTTGGTACAGAGTGTGAGATGTGCATCTATGCCTTGTTTTTGCCATATTATTTTCCATGTTTCTCAACAATTTTTGTCAAATACTGAATTCTTATCCCCAAAAGCTAATGTCTTTGGGTTTGTCAAACAGTATATTTACTGTAGTCATTTTCTACTGTTTCCTTTGAACCTAACTTAATGCATTGAACCACTACTCCATTTCTTAGCCAGTACCAGGCAGTTTAGATTCCACTTTGTAGAATAGTTTTAGGTCTTGTAGAGTCAGGACATCATCCTAGCTCTTGTAGCACTAGGACATCATCCTTTATATATTGTCCCTTAGTTCTTTGCTATTCTTGACCTTTTGTTGCTCCAGATGAATTTTGTTACTATTTTTTCTAGCTTAGCTAAATAGTTATTTGGTAGTTTTATTGGTATGGCATTGAATAAGTAATTAATTTAGGTTAGAATTGTTATTTTTATTGTATTAACTCAACCTAACTATGAGCAGTTGACATTCTTCAAGTTGTTTAAATTTGACTTCATTTGGGCAAGAAGTGCTTTGTAAACTGTTTTGATACAGTGTTGGGGCCTGCCTTGGAAGGTACATTCCCAAGTGTTTAATGTTGTCTGAAGTTACTTTAAATGGAGTTTCTCTTTCTATCTCTTCCTCTTCTGCTTTGTTGTTCATACATAGAAATGATGATTATTTATGTGGGTTTATTTCATATCCTGCTGCTTTGCTGAATTTGGTAATTGTTTCAGGTACTTTTTCAGATGATTTTCTTGTGTTCTCTAAGTATATCATTATATCATCTGCAAAGAGTGAAATCTTTGCTTCTTCATTGTCAATTCTAATTCCATCAAATTATTTTTTCTTCTCTTATTGCTAAAGCTAGCATTTTAAATATTATATTGAATAGTAATGGTGATAATGGGCATCCTTGTTTCACTCCTGATCAAATTGGGGATGTTTCTACTTTATCCCCATTACATATAATATGTGTTGATGGATTTAGGTAGTTTATTTTAGGAAAATTTCATTTAATCCTAAATTTCTAGTGTTTTTACTAGGAATAGATGTTGTATTTTATCAAAGACTTTTTCAGTATCTATTGAGATAATTATGTGCTTTCTGTTGGTTTTGCTATTGATATGTACAATTACCTTGAGTGTTTTTGTAACATTGAACCATCTTTGTATATCTTCTAAAAATCCTACCTGATCATGCTATATTATCATAGCAATAACTTGCTATAATCTCTTTGCTAAAATTTTATTTAAGATTTTTGCACAAATGTTCATTGGGGAATTGGTCTATAATTTCCTTTTCTATTTTGGTTCTTCTTGGTTTAGGTTTCAACATTATATTGGTGTCATAAAAGGAATTTGGCAGAACTTCATTTTTTAAATAATATGTGTAGAATAGGGATTGTTCCTTAAATGTTTGATAGAATTCACTTGTAAATCCATCTGGACCTGGAGACTTTTTCTTGGGGAGTTTATTTTTGGTTTCTTCAATTTCTTTTTCTGAAATGGGGCTATTTAAGTATTTTATTTCCTCTTCTGTTAATTTGGGCAGTTTGTATTTTTGTAAATATTCATCTATCACTCAGGTTATCTTATTTATTGGCATATGGTTCAGCAAAATTGCTCGAAGTTATCTCTTTAATTTCCTCTTCATTGCTGATTTCGTCTTCATTGTTGGTTAGTTCACCATTTTCAATTTTGAAAATGATAATTTGTTTATCTTCTTTCTTTTTTGTAAATCACATTAACCAAAGGTTTATCTATTTTATTTTTTCCCAAAAACCAACTTTTTGTTTTATTTATTACATCAAAGGTTTTCTAACTTTCAGTTTCATTCATCTCTCCCTTGATTTTCAGAATTTCTAATTTGTATTTAATTGGGGATTTTTAATTTGTTCTTTTCTAGATTTTTTATTTGCATACAAAAATCATTTATTTCCTCTTTCTCTATTTTATTCATATAGGCATGCCATAAATTTTGTCACATTGATATATTTTTCTTTCATATAATTATTATTTTGTGATTTGCTATGTGATCCATTCATTATTTAAAACTGTTATATAGTTTCCAATTAATTTTTGGTTTATCTTTCCATGACCCTTTATTACATCTACTTTTGATTGCATCATGTTCTGAGAAGTATGCATTTATAATTTCTGCCATTCTACATTAGATTATAAGTTTTTCTTTTGCCTTAATACAAGGTCAATTTTGGTATTGATGGCAGGTACTGCAGAAAAAAAAATATTTTCTTTTCTAATCCCCATTAAATTTTCTCCAGAACTATATCATATCTAAATTGTCTAAGATTTCATTCACCCTTTTAACTTCCTTCTTGCTTATTCTGTGGTTATATTTATCTAGTTCTGAGAGAGGTCCCCCATTATTAAAGTTTTACTGTTTATTTCTCCTTGTAATTCACTCAGATTTTCTCTAGGAATTTGGATTTTCTACCATTAGATCATACATGTTTAATAACAATATAAATGCATTTCTTATAGTGCCTTTTATGAAGACATAGTTTCCTTCCTTATCACTTTCAAGGAGATTGATTTTTTGCTTGGCTTTATATGAGATCAGGATTGTTGCCCCTAATTCTTTTTACTTCAGGTGAAATATAGCATATTTTGCTCCATCCTTTTACCTTTACCTCATGTGTTTCTGCTTCAAATGTGTTTCTTGTAATCAACATAATGTAGGATTCTGGATTTTAATCCTGTTGTTATCCACTTCCATTATATGGGAGAATTCTTCCCATTCACATTTACAATTAAGATCACTAATTTTGTATTTCCATCCATACTATCTTTCCCGCTTGTTATTTTTTTTTCTTTTCTCTTATTCCTCCTCACCAAGGTTTACTCACTTTCCCCTTTAACTTTTCTTTTAAAATTTAACTTATGGTTTATTTCCACTTATATATTTTCACTTATTTCCCCTTCCATTTTATTAGTTTCTTATTCCCTTTTCTTTCTCTTCCCTCCCACAACCTGCCTGTAGAATAGGATATATTTTTTAAACCCAAGTGGAAATGTTTCTTATTCCCTCTTTGGGTCAAATTTGTTTACTAGAATTTGCTGTATTCACATCCTCCCTTCTTGCCTTCTAATATAATAGATTTTTCTGTCTCTTTTCCTGCTGTTATATCACTCAAGTATTATTAATCAGGTACCATCAATCAAAGCTTGGTTGATTGTTGGATAAGCTCAAGGTACTATCAAAGTACAGTTACAGATTGATTGATTGATTGTTTGATAAGCAGTTTTGCTTCAAAGTCATTATCATCCTTTCTTGTCTCATTAGACATACACTTCTAAAGAGTCTTGAATTACATCAAATTATAATAATTTTATACCTTACCCCCTTTTCAAGTACCCCCCAAGGACCCATAATCCTCATGAGCCAAAGTATCATTCAAAGTCAAATCAGTTCATGAATCATTTGTAACCCCCAAGCATACCATCTCCCATACTCTTCCATTTAGCTCCCTAACTATGGTTTAAGTCCAACTCTTCTAGGTAAATTCTCACCCTCTGCACCTAAATTCACTATGATTTAATAAACTATAGTGTCTCAAAGTACTCTGAGTAATGGAACACTCTGCCGGTCTCCATTAAGAACTTTAAAAATGATTGTAAAGTATGGGAGACACTAGTTCAGGACTGCCCAGCATGTGATGCCCACATCAGAGAAAGTCCTAAGCTTTGTGAGCAAAGTAGAATTAAAGTAGTTGGAGGAAACTGAGACACTTAAGTTTAAAGTAAAGACCCCATCTCTTCAAAAGGGCTTTTTTGAATGAAACATAGTAATGTCATCTTGGTCCTCTTCAATGGAAAGACAAGAAGTATCATATTCATAATTTCTAAATCCATTGTCTTCAATTATATTCAACCTTTGAACTATCCTAAGAGAAATATAATTCTCAAGAGATTCAAGTGTTATATATTCCCTTATAGGATTGTATACAATTTGATGGTCTTGATTAATATTCTTTTGTTTTGCTGTTGCCTTCCCCTTTTCATTTAGCTTTTTATGCATCTCTTGAGTTGGGAACATTGTGATTGAATTCTCTTTCCAGTTTTGGGTTTTTTAAACAGAAATTTTAAAAGTTCTCTATTTTGTTGAATACCCACTTTTCCCCCTGACAGTATATCCTGAATGTTGAAGTGTAGTAAATCCTTGGTTGTAATGCTGCTGTGTTGTAAGCCCTTCTATATATGTATTCTAGGTCCTCTGGTCCTTCAATGTTGAACCTGATAAGTTCTATGTAAGACTGATTGGTTTCCTTTGTATTTAACTTGCTTCCTTTTCAATGCTTGCAGTATTATGTTCCTTTATTTGAGAATTCTGAATATGATTATAATAGCCCTTGGAGTTTTTATCCTTGTGTCTCTTTATAGAGGAGTTCTGTGCATTCTTTCAATGGCTACTTTGTCTTCTTGCTGTTGTAGATTTGAACAATTTTCCCTGATAATTTCTTCCATGATTTTTTCTAAGTTCTTTTTTTTATGGAAGCTTTCTAGTAATCCAATGATTGATAAATAACCTCACCTGGATCTATTTTTCAGGTTGTTTGTTTTTCCTAAAAGGTACTTTACATTTTCTTCATTTTTTTTCAGGCTTTTTATTTTGTTTATGGAACCTTGTAGTTTCTTAGAGTCATTGGTTTTTTTGTTCAATTCTAAGTTTTAGGGTTTTACTTTCTTCAATTAATTTTTGTGTTTCCAGGTGTTTAATTTTATTTTTTGAAGATTTACATTATTTTTCTAGTTGGTTATATATACTTTTAAAGGAGTTGATTTCTTTGATTATTCTTTCATAATTTTCCTGCATGACTCATTTTTCCCATTTTTTCTTCTATCTTCTTTGCATTTTAAATTCATTTTTAAAGTCTTTATGAACTTTTGGATTTGAGTTCAAATCATAGACACTTTTGAAACTACCACTGAGGATAATTTTTCACTGTTTTCTTCTTCTATGGCAACTTTATCTGCATAGGAGCTTTCTATAGTGACTGTTCTTTTACAATTTTTACTCATCTTGAAATGTCTGAACTATAATCCTGAGACATAGGGAATATAGACTCAAGTTTTTTATCCTGGGACTGGGATCTGATCCCAAGAGGTTGTCTATGCAGTCTAGGCCTTGCCTTTGCAGGGGTTTACATCCTCCTTTATGTCTAGGTTCTGCCTATCAACTGATTTGTTCCCAATGCAGTCCTGCCTTTTGACTCGGTGTTCCTAGGGTTCAGAATTTGTTTGGGATTGAGATACTAACTAGTTGCCCAGACATAGGTTGTTATCAAGCTGTTGGGACCTGGACTGTAGCGCGGCTAAAAGTCTGTTATTGGCTTTCCTGCTTTCCTGTCTAATTGGGCTTTACTTACCCCTTTCCCCTAAAGAGACAGACCTTCACTGAAGATACTTCATGGTATCTACTATTTCAAACTTCTTTGGCTCTTGTCTTTTGATTGCTGGGGTCTGTAATTTTAATGTCTGTGCAGAGGTTTCTTTTAGATATTCTTAGGGAAAAGCTCCTGGAGCATGCTAGCTTCACACTGCAATCTGGCTCCATCCTATAAGTCCTAGCCTCCCTCTTAAAAAGAGACACCTAACTTGAAGAACTCTTTGATTCTTTTCATTTCTCATTACCAGAAAGATCTCCTTTGACATGGATTTTGGAAATCAAGAGTGGAATGTATGGCTAAACTGAAATGTCTATGTGTTAAAGTGTCATTAACTTGTAAAGTGCAAATGCCATCTTTCTAGCACTTTCTCTCATTTTGTATTCACCCACTGCTTGTTTTGGGTTTCACTCTTTCCTATATTTTAACCCACACATTTTTCCCCATACTTGTTGAACATGGTCAGCTTCCCTAGCTGAAAATGTAGCTACATATCAATGCCATAAAAGGATAAAAGAGAAGTATTACTTACCTCAAATATTTATAAAATAATGCCAATAAGATATATGGCCCCATGATTCAAATTAAATTTGTAATATTCTTCAAATATCCTCTAGGATGAAGTTGAGTTTGCTTTGGTTATCATACTAGACTGAATTATTATATTCTTGTTCAAATGGGAGAAATACATTTTAAAGAAGTTTATGTTCACTAAAATGTGAGACTTTTGTGAAAGAACAAATACTTCAATGTTTGTGTTCAGTTCAACTACACCTTACTTTACCCAACCCCCCTTTGCTGTTTGCTTCTCTCATTTTCTGCAAAGTCATGAACTATTTTAAAAAGTCATCCTAAATATTTGCAAATTTAATATAAATGAGTTTCCAAAACGAAAATGAACTCCAAAATCTAGGCATCTGATATTTGCCTTTTTCATTTGTCTGGCAGAAAAGGTTAACTATCTGGGTTCACATACTATCTTTTTTTCTCCAAACAAAAACACATTCTCTCAGTCATGGTTCCTTTTCTGCAACAGGCAAGATTTTAGTATGTTCAAAGAAAATGTTTCATCAAAAGACCTTATTTTGACATTTACCCCAGTACACCTTGAGTTGATTCACCTTTTGAGATTAAAAGCTGGAGATTGGGAAGCAATGAGAACATGATAGATTAAACCCAGTAGGTACCTCACTTCTAGTGGAATTCTATTATCCTGTACCAGAAATGAACTGCCCAGTATGAGATAAAGAGAGAAAGACATGGCAGACCATCTACTGACTAGCCATCTGTCATTGGATACATGAATCTAATCTATATGAGTTGTGCATACATGGATATACATGTGTACACATATGTTATTTTTAGTTGTAGCCAATTCTTTGTGATTCCATATGGAATTTTCTTGGCAAGGTTATTGAAATGGTTTGACATTTCCATCTCCAATTTCTTTACAGATAAGGAAACTGAGGTAAACAGGGTGAAGTGATTTACTGACACTAGGCTTGACACTCTACTGTGCTTCCCAACTTCCCATATATGTACATACATACATACATGTGTATTATTATATATTTATGTAGAGACATAATACAAACATTAGTAGATTACAAAGGCTTTGAGTTTTGAATTCCCCATCCAATCACATGCCTGGCAAAGGAGAATCAGTTCAGTTGAGTATGAAAAAACTCAGTGCTTGAATCTAGGCTTTCAGACAATGATTTTCCATTTGTCATAGCAACTTAGACTTGATGATGTACCTGTCAATTTTCAATTTCATTTTTTGATGCACTCTGCATCTCAATGATATAATGAATCCAAAAAATATTGTATTGATATATACAAATGCTAGGCATCCATGTACTTTTTAGATAATTTAAAACTCCAGATTAACTCTTCTAAAATATTCAGACTCAAATTATCTCTGCCCCCTCAGATGTCAAGTCTTTTAATTGACATTCAGGCTTACTATTCTTTGCCTTTAGGTACAAAATAAATATATTCATTTTTTAAATAATTAATTAAATGACTGATGACAAAAAATCTGCTGCCAATTACATCCTTCATATATTTGAAGTAAGGCAACATAACTTGGAATGAATGGCTAGTGCTCTAGAGCAAATAGGTGATTCAGCAGGTGTAATTCAGGTAGTGTACTTCATTATGGACGAAAACTCCCTTCCTCAAGAAGATGGCAGACAGAAGAGAAGGGTGCTTCCCTACCATCAAAATTTGGTATGATACATTTTTGTGAAATCATTGTGCAAAAATTTCATTTTTTCTTTTATTTAATTAACAAAAGAGATTTGGGTATATTTGAAATTATAGAATCCAGTACAAGAAAACATTAAGCCAATATATTCATTCATAACATTCTTTCAAACAGTATTTATGAAATTTCTCATGTATGAATTTGTGATGGGTTGTATTACTTAGTGTATAGAACACTCTTACAGTAGGAAAAACTAGTCCATGCCCTATCTCTGACACATTCTGGTCTATCACTGCAACCAGTGATCACCATTAATTTTTCAGGACCTCCAAATAGTATCTAGGTCAAGACTAAAAGTTGCAGGAATGATTCTGATTTTATGAATGAATTTTGTACACCTTTGAAAATCATCAGTTCTGGACTAATAGTATGAGATGAGATGAAAGGGAAGAGAACGATAAATAAATATATTTTTTTAGGTTTTTTTGCAAGGCAAATGGGGTTAAGTGGCTTGCCCAAGGCTACACAGCTAGGTAATTATTAAGTGTCTGAGGCCGGATTTGAACCCAGGTACTCCTTACTCCAGGGACAGTGCTCTATCAACTGTGCCACCTAGATGGCCCCAAATGAATAAATCTTGATTTGACCCTGATTCTGAGAAAAAAAGTTAATCTCTATATTAAAAACTTATAATATGAGAGTAAATGAGGAATTCTTAAAAAAATGGGGCAAGTTCCACATGTTCCAAAATATTCATAGCAGCTCTTTTCATATTGATAAAGATTTGGAAATTGAGGGAATGCCCATCAATTGGGGAATGGCTAAGCAAGTTATAGTACATGAATACTATGGAGGAATATTGTTCTTTAAGGAACCATAAATGGTCAAACTCTAGACAAGCATGGAATAACTTAAAGGATCTGATGCAGACCAAAGGGAGCAGATCCACAAGAACAATGTATACACATAAACAATAATATTGTGAGATGATCAACCTTGATGGAAGCAGCTCCTCTCAACAGTTCAAAAAGCTAGAATAACAGTATTAGACTGGCTATTGAAAATGTCATCCCCATCCAGAGGAAGAAAAATGAAGCCAAATAAAATGACCCTTCAGGATCTGACGAGCATTTTATAAAAAATAATCTCTCTCATGTATGTCTTTCCCTTAATCCTAATTCTTCATAATGAAATGTACTAAACTGTAAGCATGTTTATCAAAAATATGTATGTGAAACACTAACCTGACTGCTCCCCATTGAGAGGCAGAGGATGGGAAGGGAACATGGAAGGAATTTTTGTAACTTAAAAATACACATGTGCATGTAGAAGGAAAAATAAATAAATAAAATAAAAAAGAGTAAATGAGGAATTCCCCAAGACAAATACGAAACAATCAGAATGTGACCTCTATGAGAGCAGAAATGTTCTTTTTCTATTTGTATCTCCAAGATCTAGCACCAAGCTTTCACAGAGTAAGTGTTTAATAAAGCTTTTTCATTAATTCAGCATTTCATGTAATCCAAAATTGCAGATACCAAATCATTATAGTTTGTGCATTCATTATAGTCAATATTATTTTTTTTTAGATCACAATCTCTTTGCACTTCCGCTCACCTTCCTCCATGAAAGAGAAAGGAAAAAAAAAAACTCTCAAAAGCTATATGCATTAGTTAAAAGGGGGAAAAACTCTCTACATTGGACATTCCCCAAACTCTCTGTATATATAGATATAATCCATCAGCTTTCTCTCAGATGGTGAGTATTATGAGGTTTTTAGTTATTGCATTGACTGGAGTTTTTAAATCTCTTAAAGTGTTGTTATTTTATAAATTACTCTACTACTCACCTTACTCACCAGAATTCAATGCACAGCTTTCCAGTTTTCTCTGAAACTATCCCCTTCATCATTTCTGATAGCACAATAGTATTCCTTTCTATTCATAAACTATAATTTGTTCATCTATTTCCAGAGTTATATTGATTCCCTTAGATTCTATTTTTTTTCCATAACAAAAAGATTTTCTATAAAATTTTTGTGTATATGGGTCTTTCTCATCATCATCATCACTTTTTAACAGAGAAGTTGAAGGGCTTCTTTAATGTCCTAATTTTTGATAAGTCTTGAATATGTTGAACTATCAACAAGCATAAAATTGCTATTATTGATATTTATTCAACCCTTAGGTAAGCAATCAATATGTAATTAATTGTTTAATAAGTTCCAGGTCAAGCATGGGGACATAGAGACAACAATATAACTAAAGAGGTATTAAAAACTTATTACTCCCTTCTCTCAAAAATAATATCTCAAAAAGCAGTACCCTTGCACAGAAGTCTAAATTTTATTTGGAAATTTTTATTAGAATATTCAGATCATAAAAAGAGAAATAAAAGAATTCTAAAAAGGAATGTTACAGTATGATATTCAGTTTGTTTCCCATTGCCACCGTTTTTTTTCTTTGCCATGAGTTTCTTTTCTGAGGAATCAAAAATACACATACGTATACATGATTCACAAATTTGTCTGATTACTGTTTCCCCCAGGAGACAGGGTGATATTGAGATCCCCTCACTTTGAATCCTGAACTTTTTTTCCTTTTCCCAACATTGCTTAAATCAAAATTTTCATATATATATATATATATATATATATATATATATATATATATATATATATCCTATGAAATAAAGCTCGTACTGTGATCCAACCTGCTGCTTACTGCTATAGAATCCAGTCCCTCCTGCTATGTCTATGTAGTTTGGGAATTAGCCTGACTCCTTTTTCAAGCCTACACAGACAGATCGACTTGTCTACTCTATGAAGTGTTTGGCAGTAAAGCTCTCCTGGGAATGTTGTCACTAATTTGTCATTTCTCACTGCAAGGCATGTTAAAGTCCTTGGACCCAGCAGGATCTCAGTCTCAGTACCTGAAACGAATTAAGAAATGACTTCTCCCACTGATGTGATGAAAATTCACTGAACCTCTGAGTAGGAATGATCAGGTTTAAGAATGCTTCCAAATCCCACAGTAAAGGTGGTGATGGAGTTGATAGCAAACCAGACGTAAAGCCTTCGAAATCCAGACAAGTGTATATTGAGGCTGAAGACAGCTGGTATTATTTCTTCAGGCTCTTGTGATTTCGCAGGACTACCCAGTGGCAGACCTAATGATGGCTCTTACCAAAATGCTGAACTGTGCATTTATTCAGCTGAAATGATTTCCCTTGTTGGAAAATAGGACAGGGAGCATGAAACAGAATTGTAACAACAAAATTCACCTTTCACAAAATAATTTCTCTTTCAAATACTCATGCTTCAACAAACATGTTTTAAGAGTCTATCATGAATAAAACATAGTATTAAGATGTCAATTAGACTTGGTTTTACATCCTGATTCTTATAAATAATGATTATGGGACTCTAGCAACCCATTTAAAATCTCAGTGTCCTGAGCAAAGTTCTGAAGTCAAAGTTATAAATTGCAAGATAATTGCTGATTTTCATTAGTGAAGGGAATTTTCTCACTTAGTGCACTTTACCCTAATGAAATCACAATTTAGAACTCCTTCACATCCCCCGCCCTGTTGCCTGCTCATAGTGCAAGACACCAAGGATACAAAGTTGAAAATTCCAAAAGATCACAAATTTATACCTGGAAAGATTTTTGGCAGTCCTCTTGTCCAATTCCCTCATTATATAAAGAAAGGAACTGAAAAAGGACATATGACATAACCAAATGATTGTTAATTAGAGGTTTTATAACTCCAAACTGTATCTTGGTGGATTCCCCAATGTAAGTAACAAAAGATTCATATCTCCTTAATCCTAATTAGTTATAAACCTTGCTTTATTTCATGAACTGACAAGTAATGAAAATAATATAACTATCTCTTGTATAGTTCTTTAAGGTTTGCAGTATTCTAAAAATATCAATTCATTTTATTTCATCCTCAGAAACTTGTGAAACAGGTACTTTTATTAACCCCCTTTTTTAATAGATGAGGCTGTTGCTGCTATTGTTTGTCCTTTGTTTTCAAAGAGAACCAATGGAATCATGCTGTGATGTCTCAACTTGAATATAAATTGGATTTAATTGAGGAAGAACTGTGCAAGGTCATCAGCTTCATTTTCTTAAAATCATTGCACTTGAGTGGCAAGACAAAAAAATCAAGATAACTGACAATGACTCAGGATGTAGTGGATGACCTTGGAGTCTTAGATGTCTAACCAAGCTCCAAATGCTCCACAACTCTTACTTAAGCTGACTTTATTGACATTTGAACAAATTGTTCTCATCCTCCCATTCCTTAGGGAGGATTCTTCACATGCTTTTGATAGTTGTTCCCTTTAATTCACAAAGAGTTTGAAGTCCATCAGTTACCTTCAGTCTGGTTTAACCTGTCTCCTAAGATGGTTTTAGTGAGGTATGGATGCTGCACCAGCTGCAGCTTCTTGGAATCACAGGTGACAATTGTGTAGATGCTAGATATAGATGAACAGTCCTGGAAAGGGCCCAGTAAGTCACTGCATCCCTGAAGATTCCATAAACTCTAAATGTAGAAAGTAAGACTCAAAGCATTTAAGTGAATTCACACACAATTAGAAACTTTCTGATGTTGTATTTGAACTAAAGTCCTCTAGACTTCTGGTCCATTTACTATCCTGCCTAACTACCTCCCAAAATAAACAAAAATACATAAAAATGTTAGGGAATTCAACCAATCAGCTTTTCTGAAACCACAGAAACATTACAGATCAATCTGTGGATGCCTATTGTCCAAAATTTACCTTGACAAGCAGAAACTTAAGATCAACAGTTTTAGTATTCCTTATACTATGTACTTAACATACTGCTATAACAAATTTCTTAATTACCAAGCTACAAGGAAAGAAAAGCTTTAAAAACATAGTGCCCCAGAAAAGGCAATTAGGATCATGTAGGGATAAGGTACAATTCTCCTCTTTTATTTTCTTCTACTGAAGTTGCTTTGAGTTTGCTTTAGTGAGACAAGACTTTTTAATCAAGAAGAAAAAACGCTATTGTTTCTTCTATGATATAAAAGATAATATTTAATAAGCAGAATAACAGAAAATTAATGAGTTATTCTAGGACTATGTCTTGTCTGACTCTTCTTAAAAGAAAAGAAAATTGAATTATAATGATAATACTTCTTATTTTTATAATAGTTTAAAGATGGCAAATAATTTTACATTCATTATTTCATAAAAGCATCACAACAATAATGCATTGTAGATGCTATTATTATCATCATTTTAATATATAAGGAAATTGATGTTCCAATAATGTGACTCACCCATGACCATAAAACTACTAAGTGTCAAAGGAAAAAAATCAAACTTATGACTTTCCAAAGTCTAATTAAAATCCTTCTATCTGAATTTGAGTTGAAATGACCAGAACACCTATTTTCTGTGGAAATTGTTATACTCTTCTCTGTGATAACAGGAGGGGGTAATTTCAGATGGGTTTTGTCTGATAAAGGGTTAGTAATGTCAACACTACCTGCTGATAGCTATGCTGAAGAAGCCAGGAAAAGATCTCTGGATATGAAATAAGAAAGTACTTCATCACTAGGGTGCAATTATTGGTCTGAAAAGTGCAATAAATGATACTTAGGTATTTTAATTAACTATTTTCATTATCTTAGTACTAAGCTCAGTTGGTTTTTGAGGGAATGCACTCTCAATTAGCATCCTCTAAATTTTGGTACTATAAAGAAAGGTTTTCATCACCCAGGCCTAGTTATATTCTAACTCTGTATAAATTATTTTACATATTCCCTCACTGTGTGCTAAAAAATGCCAAATGTCAAATACCTGGATCTTCTGTGTCATATCAGATCCTATGAGTAACAGAAAATTGTTCTATGCAAAGAGTGAAGTAAAATTCAAGTTTAGGTTGAATGGCCTTTTCATTAAATTATGCTTCAAGGATTCTTTCAGTCTTAAAATTACAGTCTTTTCCCCCAGCCCTTCATTTATACAATGCATTTTTCCTTTACAGTTTCTTTACAATTTTCCAAATTCTCCCTCCCTTCAAACACTTCTTGACCCATTGGGAAGGCAAACAATATAATGTTAATTATAAATGTTAAGTCATGCAAAACATTTCTATATTAACCATAATCTGGGGGGAAAGCAAGATAAATAACCTTAAAATATGTACTTTAATCTATATAATGCATGTATCAGTTCTCTTTCTGGTGGATATTTTATATCATTAATGGTCCTTTGTGTTGCATCACTATATTGATAGGAGAACTAGGTTATTGATGATTGTTACAATATTGTTGTTCCTGTATACAATGTTCTCCTAGTTTTGCTCACTTCATTTTTGCATTAGTTTACAGAAGAAATAAAGCTGCCAATCATTTCTTATATCAAAATAGTGTTCATGTACCATTATATATTATATATATATATATATTACTGCATATGCATGTACATATATACATGAAGTATCCCATAACATTGTTTGCTTAGCTGTTCCCCAAATAATGGGCAACTTCTTTGTTTCCCATTCTTTGCAATTTCAAATGAGTTTCTATAAATAATTTTGGATATATGAGTCCTTTTCCTTTTCTTTGGTGTATAAACCTAGTCACATTATTTATTCTTTTCTCTTAAATTTATTCATTCATTTTTAAAATTATATGGAAAGATAGTTTTCAACATTTATTTCTGCAAAGTTTTCTTACTCCCACCCTTTTTCCCCTTTGCCCTAAAATAACAAATAATCTGATATAAATTATACCTGCACAATTATATTACACATTTACATATTATACAATAAAGAAACTAAAAGCAAAAAACTAATTAAAAAATAACAATGGAATATTTTGATTTTTATTCAGACCCTAGAGTTCTTTTTCTGAATATGATATTTTCCATCACTAGCCTTTCAGAACTGTCTTTGATGACTGCATTGCTGAGAACTGTTTATCATAATTGATCAATACATAATATTGCTTTTACCTGTATACATTGTTCTGCTCACTTTACTCAGCATCAGTTCATTGAAATCTTTCCTGATTTTCTAAGAGCATTCTGCTCATCATTTCTTATAGAATAGTAATATTTCTTTACATTTCAAAATATGACTTGTTCAATCATTCTCCAATTGATGAACATCCCCTCAATTTCTAATTCTTTTCCAACAGAAAAAAATTTACTATGAATATTTTTATATATGAAGGTCTCTCCTCCTCCACCTTTTATGATCTCTTTCAGATATTTATCTAGTAATAGTATTGCCAAATCAAAAGATATGAACAGTTTTATAGCCTTTGAGGCATAATTTCAAAATGTTCTCTAGAATGGTTGAATCAATTCATATCTTTATCAACAGTATATTAGTGTGTTGGTTTTCCCACATCTCCAACACTGATCATATTGCTTGGTTGTTATTTTAGTTAATCTAATAGATGCAACACAGTACCCGAGAGTTGTTTTAATTTGCACTATTCCAATTACTAGTTATTTAGAACAGTTTATGGAACTATAGATAACTGATTTCTTTCTATTTTATCAATTGCAGAATAATTTATATTTGTGTAAATTTGATTCAGTTCTTTATATATTTTAGAAATGAGACCTTTTTCCCAGAAACACCAAGTGCAAAAATTGTTTTCCAGTCTTTTGAATGCCTTCTAATCTTTTGTTTGTACAAAACCTTTTCAATTTATTGCAATCAAAATTATTCATTTTGTATTTCAGTATGTTCACTTTAATTTGTTTAGTCATAAATTCTTCTTCTCTATGGATTTTAAATGTAAACTTTTCCTTGCTCACCTAATTGGCTTAAGGTATCACCCTTTATGTCTAAATCCTGTATCAATTTCAGCATTATCTCAATATAGGGTGTGTGATGTTGGTTCTATGACACTGTTTTCCAATTTTTCCAACAGTTTTTGTCAAATAGTTAATTTTTAATCCAGAAATTAGACTCTGAGTTTCTCAAATGACTTCATAGCATTATTGCCATGTCAAATGATATATACAGTTTTATAGCAAATTTGGAAAAGTTTCAACTTGCTTTCTAGAATGTTTGGACCAGTTCTCATCTTCACAAATAGTGCATTAGAGTATCTATTCCTCCACATGTCCTTTATTGTACCTTTTTAGTTCTTTGCTTATCTTCACAGTGAATATGCATACCGTAATACTATGGCAATCATTTTTAACATGAATGATAATAACAGTAGTGTCATTTTTATGCAAGTTTATTCCTAGATTTATTTTTTAACTTATGATAAAACATTTTCTTTCTAGAATAGATAATTCTGAGTCAAAGGGTATGCACAGTTTTATAGCACTTTAAGCATAATTCCCAATTGTTCTACAGGATAGTTGGAGCAGTTCACAACATCAAAAATGCATTATCTTTATTTTTTCTCACACCTCCTCCAGCATTTTCTTTTTCCTTTCCTGTCATGTTACCCATGTGTGTGAAGTGATAATTAAATGCTTCTCAGGCTCTTTACTGAATGTGCCTTTTATTACATTATTATCTAGGAAAGGGTGAATTTAATATTTCTGTTTTTCTGCATTTGGTTGTGAAATTTTTCTGTACTAATGCATGGTTAATTTTTGTAAAGTTGCCATGTACAGCTGAGAAAAATTTCTACCAATTTCTATTCTTATTCAGTTTTGTACTGAGGCCTATCATATCTAACTTTTCTTAAATATTAATTTTTCAATTTAATTACTTTTTATTTATTTTGTGTTTAGAATGATGTAGTTTTGAGAGAGGAAGGTTGAGGTCTCACAGTACTAGTTTTGTTATTTCCTCCTACAAACTCATTCAATTTTTTCTATAAGAATTTGGATGCAGGGGCAGCTAGGTGATACAGTGGATAGAGCACCAATCCTGGAGTCAGAATGACCTGAGTTAAAATCTGACCTCAGATACTAAATAATTACCTAACTGTGTGATCTTGGGCAAGTCACTTAACCCTATTGCCTTGCCAAAAAACAATCGATGCCCTGTCATTTCATGCATATATTTTAGTAGTAAAATTATTTCATTGTCTATGTCATTTTTGTCACAATGTAGGCTCCTTAATTATCCCTTTTAGCTTTGTGTGAGGAAATGATTGCTACCCATGCCATGTTTTACTTAAACTGAAGTATAATAGATTCTTCTCCTTCCCCTTATTGTAACTCTGTGTGGTCTCTGTCTCAAGTCTATTTCTTCTAAATGTTATTGGATTCTAATTTCTAATCGACTCTGCTCTCCATTTATGATTTGTAACTGTATATTTCTCCCTACCTAGTTTTTTCTGTTCATACTTCTCTTTCATTTTGTCCTTGCCACACTCAAAAGTCTATTTACCTTTTAACCATTGCTTCCTTTAACTTGCCTCCCCCCTTATGACCTCCCTCTTTTCTTTCTTCTCCTTCCCATACCTACTTCTCTGTTGGATAAGATATAGTTTTATATCCAATTAAGTGTGTGTGTGTGTGTGTGTGTGTGTGTGTGTGTGTGTGTGTGTGTATTTGTAGTACTTCCAACCCTGCCCCCTAAAATCCATATTTCAGGGGTAGGGATGCTATAAATACAGACACACAGGTATTTATATCACAACATTTTAGGATCAATTTCTTTTATTATTGTTGTTTGGATCACTATTCCAACCTATTTCCAAACTTAGAATTTTTTGTGGTGAGGCACTATCCCACGCTTCAGGTTTTTATCACACTGCTATTTTTAGAGCTATTTCTGTAAATCTCATCCAGGGAGATCACTGCTCTCCTGGCCTGTCCTATAATCCTTTTCTAAGGAGGACTCCTGAGGCCTTGCAGCTGAACATACTACTGCTCCTTAGTGATCCTTTGTTAATGAAATCATTCTGCTCTGCCCTGGAAGTGTTATCTAGAAGTGGTTATGGGCAATGGAGTTGTCAATCAGCAACCTGTCCTATGCCCAGCTGTAGTACAGGATTCTAGTATAATGTCTCATATAATTTTACCAATTCCTTTTCTGTCAGTTGTATGCCACAGACTTTATTGCTTCCTTGTGTACACTGAAGACCAGTTCTTATCCTTGTGCCTAAGAGTTCTTAATCTCAAGTTGTCTTGAGCTGAAAAAATGAGTCATCTCATACTTGATTGACTCTTCTACTCCAGAATTTTATTTGAGAATTTACTTTTAAGTTGTTCAGAGGGGAAAGGTGGGAGATCTTAACTGTAATGCTCTATTCTACTATGGTTTGTACTGCCCCACTAAATTCTGTTTTTTAATTTTAGTTTTTGCAAGGCAATGGGATTAAGTGACTCCCCAAAGTCACACAGCTAGGTAATTATTAAGTGTCTGAGGTCAGATTTGAACTCAGGTCCTCCTGACTCCAGGGTTGGTGCTCTATTTACTGCACCACCTAGCTGCCCCTGCCCCGGCATACTTAACAAAATAATGTATGTAATATTGATGGACAATAACATAATAATAAATGGTCAGATTTGTGGTAGTGGTTTTAAGTTAAAGATATAAAAAGATTATTTTTCTCAGCAAACTAGGTTCATTAGATCATGTTTACACAACCTAATTATGAAAGAAAACTAGTGAAAATAAGAAATCAGAGCTCCTGCTAAAATTTACGTAATATAAACTTGGGATATATATATATATATATATATATATATATATATATACACACACACATACACACACACACACACACACAAAATCCTTTTCACCTTTAGAAAAGATGGATTATTGGATATTCCATGAGCCATGTCATAATTTCTTAAGGCAAATGTTTATTATTCAATACCCCCAAAATCAAAGCATAGTTTCCAGATATCTTTCCTGTTTTACATTGTGACTTCCTTTTCCAATTCATACATTGGCTAGGAAGTTCTGTTATTGGCCTTGTGAGTAATATACATTTATATACCATAGCATCAGTTTCTCTTCAGGTTACCTTGTACTGATACCCATTGTTTTTATATTTCTCAGATATGCTTGTGGATGGTACAATGGAGCAATGGATTTAGTCAGGAAGATCTGGTTTCAAATTCAACTTTAACATTAATACAGCAATCCACTTAACCTCTATCTTTTTCAGTAATAATATCTCCCTCCCAGAGTTGTTGTGAGAATAAAATGAAATATTTGTAAAATGACTTTTGAAATCTTTAGTCACTATATCAATGTTGGTCATAATCAGCAATAGTGTCATCAACATGTTATTCTTCCAATAAGGGTATGACAAATGTCATGTGTTAGCCCTATTGACTCCCCATTCCTTCCCCTTTTCTCATCCTATTTCCCTCTGAATTTCTAGAAGAACATAGCTGCAATAACATATTTTACAATATAAAAGCAAAAAGTTTATCATTAATATCATGATAGACCCTGGGCAGGGTTGACTCAGCTCTTATAATTTGTAAGAGAATGAAGGTCCCACCATAATTTTGAAAGAGCCTTATTTATTTTAAGAGCTGTGATTGGAATCATTGATCCTTTGATCTAGACCTGGAAAGGGCCTCTGAGGTCAGCTAGTCCAAGGCCCTCAGTTACAGATGAGGAATCTGAGACTCAGAGAGCCTAAGGAAAGTGTACTGGTAGGAAGTGACAAAATTGGGATTCCAACTCAACTTCCCTGATTTAAAATTCAATGTTCTTTCCACCATACCACACTACTTTGGATCTTATAGTGAAGAGCTTCAATAATCAAAGGGAAATAAAAGGTTTATATTTTGTCCTAGAGATAATACTGACGTTTTTTTGACTGTGCCTTTGTATGGACCTAATCATCAATAATAATAGCATGCTCCCTGAAGTTAACAAAGAGCTTTACATACATTCTTTCATTTGATCTTCACAGAAGCACTCTGAGATATCATTCTCCCTTTATATATATATGTATGTATATGTGAAAACTGACTCAAGACAGATTAAATGACTTTATAAAGGATCTAATGCAGGTGTCAAACAAAGGTCTTCCTGCATCCAAGTTCACTCGAGGTGACCAAGGTAAAGCAGATGCCTTACCACCTGAATACCCAAAGTCTAGACCCACAAAATAGAGTCTCACAATGAAAATGTCAGATTATATAGTAAAACATTGGGAGGCCAAGAAAATACCTTGACATTTATCAAGTGGGTGTCTGGTGAAGAAATTTGTCCCAATTTTAGGCTCAATGACTTCATGTGAATAGTGATGAGGTTATAGTAACTTACTGGATTTAAAAAGGAATTAGAATCTTTTTTGCTTTTTTGAATCTTACACTCTTTCTTTTCATACTTTAAAAAATGCCAACAAATGACTTTTTAATGACAAAAGGGGGGGGATCTACTACTAAAGGTGTGTGGGAAGTATAGTAATAAATCATCTTCCTAACTGGGAAGGTTCTGTTTGCTAATTCTAACATGGTTTTCTTGCCACACATTAAATGGTGAACAGAAGTTCAGTTCTCATAACAATATGCATTTACTTGCTGAAGGCACTAGCCTGTGCAAGCAGCCTATGAAAAAAGATATGCACAAACTGCTCTATTGGATAATTTTTACATTATCAGAGATTATAAATATTGCACATTAATTATCAATTTAAAGCTTGAAGGGAAATTAGAGCTTCTATAGTTCATCTACCTCCTTCTACAGAAGAACAAATTGAGGTTAAATAATTTTCCCCAAGATCACACTCATAAGTGGCAGACTAAAGGAATTGAACACCTCAGAATCCAAAGTAAAAATATTTTCACTATTCCGTGATGTCCTTCTGAAGGGAACCTAAGTTGTCTTAAATAAATTTAAAAATCATGACTCTTTATAAAGTTGCTATTCATATAATCTAAATTCAGTCAGCCTCAGTCTGTTGCCTACTATGATCCATTCTCAATCTCTTGTCTGTGGGTAAATTCTTTCCTAGAATGATGTCATTTAGATGGATTCAAACATCAATTGTCTATATTTTTTGTACTCATCATCCAATCATTGAAAGCATGCTATTCTTTGTAGAAGAATTCATGTATTTTTATATGAATATAGAATTATTTTAGAAGCTTAAAATAAATGGAATGCAGCCCCCTTGAGAGCAAAACTTTGAATTTTATCTTTCTATATGAAGATGCAAGTGTGTTGAGTAAAATTTAAAGATTGTTTTAATTCCTTCGTACATTCTTGTTCACTGAGTGGTGTGCTCCTAGGTATCATTGATAAAGTGAGAGGAAAGAAAATATTGAGAACTCTGATAGTTAAACTCAACTTCCTTATTACCCCCACTACCATCTTGAGTTTGTGAGTTGAATTTCATCTAAGCAGTTTAATGGAGAACCAGAATACGGACACCAGCATCAGAATGTAGCAAGGGGAAAAAAGGTAGAATGCATTGCTGAAGAATGGGAAAAGATAAAATTAGATAAAAATAATTATAAGAGCTGTATTTTAATTTTCGTTGAAGTTGGGAAATCCACTTCACTTATAAAATTTAGGGTTGGTCATAAGTCAATCTTAAATAATTAACTTAGTAATAATATACTTAAAAACTCTTTTTCTACTTCCTAACTATTGACCACTACTCCTACATCTTCATTCCAGATTTTTGGGTTGTGATTAGCAATAATAGAAAAGCTTCTTGACCCATAGATTATAATTTCTTTGAGGATGAGACTAAATTTTGTCTTTGTATACACAGTGACAAGCATAATGCCTATCACTTAGACAATTAAAAGTGCTTCTTGATTGATTTAGTATAGAAAAGCACAGTTTAAAACAACCCAGGAAGAACATAAGTACAGTCACAGGGAGGAGAGCAACCAGGTTCAGTCATATGACAGAAGAAAGGAAATCTGAATTACTATGAACTTTCAGTACCAGTTGTGATATGCAGTCTCTTTGACTCTCCCTAACCTTTCTATGTTTCTTTTAAAAAACAATCCCTTTGGTGTTTTTATGAATTTGACAAACACGTTATTTCACCAAAATAGAACAGAAAAAGAAATTGCATTAAGAAAATGTGAATCTCAATTATATACAATTTTTGATTTATTACAAAATTACCATATTAATTGTAATGCTGTCCTATTTATCAATTTCCTCTTTTGATTTTTCTTCTGTTGTCTAATGTATATTTTAATAATTAGATGATCTTCTAATATCTTTCTCTGTCACTACACTTACATAAACACCTCCCTCAAAATAATAATTTTTGTATTAAAAATATTTTTGTTAAATAATACATATATATATATACATTCATTTGCATGTATAAAAAATCCTGTACCTCTTCCATTACTTCTCTGACAAAACATAGAAACTACATTTCATCATTAATCTACTAGAATTATGTTTGATCTTTGAACTAAGCAAAGTTCTTAAATTTTTCACATGTGTTTTTCGGTGAAATGTTATAGTTATTTTACAAATGATACAACTAGTTATATTTACTTCATTCTACTTCATTCTATCAATTCTTGCAAGTCTTCCCAGTTTTGATTCTATTTTAACCACTTTTTATGCACATATAGGAAATATTTTTATAATTCTTTCCCCAACCTGATGGGTACCTATTATCTCCAGTTGTCTGATGTAACAAAAAGTTTGTGCATTTGGATCATATACTCTTGTTTTTGAGCTCTATGATTATTGGTATTACTATGTAGGACATAAACAGTTTAGTGATTTATTCCTGCTCTTATTGAAATGACTTCTGGTTTTTCTACATTATATATGCCTCTTGGTTTAAGATTCCTTTTTTTACCATCTTAAGAATTATTTTATTTATTCTTCTTCCTCAAAATTTGTAACATATAGAGATACTATATTTTGTATATAGAGCTTAAAAACTATTTGGAAAGTTAAAATCAAATTCAACAATGTTATCAGTAATCTGAAAAGAAATTACTTTTTAAAGATGGGAAGTAAGGGTGAGGAGTCAAGAGGCAGGAGAACAGCCTCTCTTGGGTTCTCTCTCCAAAATATTTCATAATCCTTAAAATTATGATTCTAACTAAATTTTTGCGAGGCAGAGCCCACAGGAAGATGGGGGGGGCAATTCACCATGCCAAGGTAACCTAATAAATAGTGGGAAGACTCTGTTCCACACAGTTGGAGGGGCATCAGCAATGGAGTAAAGGAGCTTCAGCCTTCTGGGAACATCCCCAGAGCACGTGGCAGCAGAAGTATTTTCTTTGACCTGCCACCCCAAGGAGCACCAAGCACAACTTGGAAGATCAGCAGGAAGACCTCTACCAAAGCAAGTAAGAAGTCCAGGGCTATGTGGCCCTTGTCAGGATGGCCATGGCCTTCAGTGCAGCCCAGATCCAGGAAACAAAAGCAGACTGTGCAGCCACCTGGCAGCTGCTTCCTGATTGCTCTGTCCACAGAAGGTAAGGGAGTGGAGGGAGATGGCCGAAGTCTGTCCTCTGTCCCTGGAATGGGACTCTGGGCTTTGACTACATTCCGACCCTGGTCTTCATCTAGGGCCACAGAGGAGTGAGCTTGTGGCCATTTAACAGACCAGGAGAGCAGTCAGAGTCGGACATACTGAGGCCCTTCTGGGGTGTCCCAATAATACTCAAAATCTTTCCTGAGTACCCTAAAACTAGGCACAGGCTGGGGAAATGAGTAAATGGAAAAAAAGGAACCTAACCATAGACAATTACTTTGGTCCCATGAAAGACCAAAACACACACTCTGAAGATGAGAAAATCCAAGCTTCATCATCTAAAGATTCCAAGAAATGTAGAAGTTGGGTTCAGACTATGAAAGAGCTCAAAAAAGATTTTGAAAATCCAGTGAGGGTGGTAGAAGAAAAATTGGGCAAAAATAATGAGAGAGAGGGGCAGGAAAAACATGAAAAAGAAATCAGGAATTTAGTCAAGGAGATCCAAAAAAATGTTGAAGAAAATAACATATTAAAAACCAGTTTAGGTCAAATTGATAAAACAGGTCAAAAAATTATTGAGGAGAAGAACTTTAAAAAGCAGAATTGGCCAGATGGAAAAGGAGGTAAGAAAATTCTCTGAGAAAAACAATTCATTCCGATATAGAATGGAGTTAAAGGAAGCTGATGACATTGTGAGAAATATGCAATATTTGTATTTTGTCATATTTCTCTCATTCATCATGAGCAATTACTTAATCTTCAATGTTTTTGACTCCCTTTATTGTTTTGGGTTTTTTTTTTTTTTTTAGGTTTTTGCAAGGCAAATGGGGTTAGGTGGCTTGCCCAAGGCCACACAGCTAGGTAATTATTAAGTGTCTGAGACCGGATTTGAACCCAGGTACTCCTGACTCCAGGGCTGGTGCTTTATCCACTATGCCACCTAGCTGCTCCATAGCTACCTAGCCACCCCAACTGCCTTTATTGTTAAAGAGTATTCATTTGTCTTCATATAATTCCTTTAGGTGTCTTAATAGATGGGTTCATAAATATTTTATATATATATATATATATATATATATATATATATATATATATATTCTATGACTATTTTGAAAGAGATTTCTTTTACCATTGCTTCCTAATAAATGTTGTTGTCAGTATGTGTTCTTTTGCCAAACAATTTTCTTCATATATTTATATAATTTTAATTTTTCCCTATTAATATTATTAATTATATTTAGGTTTATTTAAATTGAATCAATATTCATTCCTTTTCTGCTTTCCCTCCTAGTAATACATTTTTGTCTTCCTTTATTTACCTGATTCTTCTTGAGGTAGTTTGCCTGATCTTAACTGTCTTTCCTAGTGTTTGCTTTCTTTAATTAAATATAAAAAGTATAAAATTAATGAAAGGAAAATTAAAACTTCGGAGAAAAGCTAAAGTGCTTATGTTTTGTGTAATGAGAAATTACCGCCTAGATTTTGATACCATAGGTTCCCTTAGAGGTCCTTAGAGATCATATACTATCATTAGCAATTTTCATACTCAGTCCCTTTTGAATTATGGTCTTTTTGCATATATTTTAACTTTTCTTTAATGACATAAATCCTAAAATGACTTATATGTTGCTGTCTTATTCTTGGCTAAAGACAGGAGGAAAGTTAAGATGCTTTCCCCCTTCTCTATTTTGCCCCATTTCATTATTATTTAAAAATCTCTTTAAAACACATACACACACGTATACACAAACACTCAAAGGAGTCTTATTATATCTTATTTATAATTTCTTTGATAGATCTATGATATTACCAGTAAAGTAACTTCTGAGAATAGTACATGTTTCACTCTATCACACCACATCCTTTGCATTTTTTGCGCATAAAAAATCCATACATCCTCCACAGAAGCCCTACCTGCTTAATATATAAAACTATGACTCTACACCTTTCACCATTCCATGGCTGCCAGAATAGCTCTCAGGTTGTTATCACTCTATCAAATGGTAAGGACTCACTTCCTTTTCTTCTTTGACAATGTCATTACTGTAACTTTCCTCTGAATTTCAACGTTGGAAATATCCTCATGCTTTACCTCTATATTCCATTTCTTGGACATTGTAGAGATAACATATCCACAGGAAATTTGTGTTACTTCAGATCTGACTGAACGAAGTTTTGTTTTGAAATATACAAACTATTATATTTTCAGAGGAGTGGAAATGTATACATGTCTATATTAGTAGCAATATTCCCTCTTATAGCAATATCCCTTTCTATGAAGCAGTCTACCTTTTGCCATGTGCTCATTGGGGCCTCATGTTCTGGGGATATGGCAAATAAAGATTTAGATTAGATCTTCTTAATTGTGTCTTTGTCTGTGTGTGTGTGTGTGTGTGTGTGTGTGTGTGTGTGTGTGTAATGGAAACTGTATTGAAACCTACTTAATCTTTTATCTGAAAAGTTTTTCAATGTAGGACCACAGAGGAAACTCCAAATTTCAATTACGTTGTTATATAGTTCAAAATATTTAAAAGAATTAGTTTCACACACATCTTTTACTGAGATAAAGATTTCTTATTACACAAATGCTTATGTAACTTCTCTATAAACATTCATATTCTCAACAAACCAGAATAACAGAGGATATACACAATTTTAGAACAATAAAGAATCCTTGACCAAAACCAACCCCTTCATTTAACACATAGGAGGAGAAATCACTGGTGTGATGTCTCACAGGTTATCAAGCAGAATTAGGATTCAAATCTGATGTGGTATAGTAGACAGCACACCGAATGTGGCAGCATTAGGAAGAATTGTATTCAAATGACATCCCAGACAATTACTTTGGTGGGGAGGACCCTGGGCTTGCCATTTAACTACTCTGTGGCTCAGATTATACTTCTGTACCCTGAAGTATTTAGACACAAAATTACTTTTAGGTGTTATTCCATTATTTTATGACCTCAATCAAATCAACTCTTCTTATGTTCTTACAACAGTCCTTTAAATAGAGAGGTTGTTTAGCTTGTGTTTGTTAAATTGAATAACCAGAATTAGGGTACTTGCATTTTCTTGGAAAATGTTTTTTGAACGTGAACCCCACTGAATTGAGAGAGAGGGTATGAAGCAAGGAAACCCTCCTATCCTTATATAGGAATCCCTGGGGAGTGACTCTGTCTCTCTAAGCATAATTGAAATGAATTGGAATATCATGGGGTTTACAATTAATTAAACCTATAAAGAATTAAAATTTTCAGACCAGAACATGAAGGACCTATACTTTTTACTTAATACTTTGACTATAATCACAATGAACTTTAGCCAGATAAAGGACAGTGCCTTCTTAAGGTCAGATAAAACTGTTTACCATAGCCTTCCATCTTGGATATTTAACAGAAGTTTCCACCAACACTATTATCATCTTTATCATTCAGTGAAATAAATTATTGATTTATGAGAAAAGCAAAAGTTTTGCCTAGTTTATTAAGAAAGAAAAAGGGGGACCTGCGGGACAAAAGATGGCATATATTTGAAAAAAATAGGTGATTTAAAATTAAAGTTACTGATAAATATATATTTAAAAACAGGCATACTAGTCGAGTTTGGAGAATCTCTTTGCAGTCAAATGGAATCCCAGAAGTGACTAGAATAAATGAGACATGAGTAGTTTCAAAATTTCTGTAATTCAGAGAGCCAAATAAAAACTTTATTTCTATGTATTTGGGAGGAGAAAATTGATTAATTAAGTAATAAGTCTATCAAATAATATTTTATAATTATTGTCATCTGTATCTTTCTTTTCTTGTATTATTCACTCTCCACAATTATCCTGAAAGGTGTATGGAGGCAGGAACTAGTTTTATCTAAATTCTGCATCTGTCACAAGTAGGATGTAAGCTACATTGAGCATAGATGTTTCTTGTTTTTGCCTTTGTCTCTTATACATAGGTACTTAATAAATGTTTTTTAAATAAATATTTGAACATAGAAGAAACTTAAAATATATATTTGACCTTTGTATTTTTTGTTTTTCATATCCCTAGATCCTAGTAATATGCCTTATACACAAATAATGATTTGAATATTGTGAGAACAAGTCAGTCAAAATTTTAATGGATAATCTTGATTGAATTAAATTAAATTAAATTAAATGAATCTTGATTTAATTAAGTTTTATTAATGCAACCATTTTGATAGGTAAAATTAGCGGAAAAGAATTAGCTAGTTTTCCCTCTAAAGCTTTAACCAATCTATTTGAAGCAGGCATTAGTTTTCCACTATTTCCACTAGTTTTCCATATTTCCTTTGTTTTAACAACCTTTGTTTACAATTAACTTGGTTTATCCCATTGGCATAAAAAGGAAAAAATAAATTTGTTTTGAAACTTATTCTTTAACCCCACTTGAACTCTCAAGGGCAGGATTTTTTTTTTTCTCATAAGGAAGTAGTTTCTCTGGAACAAGCTCTTTTTATTTTCCCCTTTTCTTTGTGAAATCTCATACCTACTGTCTTGTTTGACATTTGCCTTTCATGTACTTATATCAGTCTTTTAAACAACTATTTCTAAGTCATAGACTTAGTTCCGATGCTTCTGGTTTCTGATTTGAATTCACTATTGAAAGAGTTTGGAGTGATCCAAATCTCAAGTGAACCAGCATATAGCTAAAAAAGAAATATTATTCAGAAGTTAAATTATTCAAAATTATTTAAAAGAAACATAATTATCAAGAAATATTAGTCAAAGAATAGAATCAGGTTCAATATATATCATATACATATGAATATAGATAACATCTTTTTACATATATATGAGATTCTAAAGTCAAATTTCGCCAGTTTTATTTTTTCTTTGGTTCTATACAGTCCTTAATGCTTTACTATCAAAGAATGTTCTAAAAAGCAAAATAAAAAGTTTCCCTTCACTTACATCTCTCTCACTTGGCACTGTGCATATAAAATAATAAATAAAACATAATAAATGCCTGTTGACTGGCTCACTCCAAATAGTATGTCTCTTTATCTCACATAGGCTAGAATGTTCTCTGAGAAAAGAAAGGTTATTGTTTACATTTAACATTTTGAGAAACTGAGTTTAAGTTACTGTCACTGAACCATATTATCTTTCTTGAAGTATGACAATAGTTCATCTCAGTTTATTTTCTTTTCCAGGAAAGATTCCTTCCCTCTGGTAAGTTCTTTCAGATCACAGAATCATATTAAATGTAAATCTCCCTGAATTTTCTTATACATCAATGATGGCCTGACTTAAACTAAATTGCCAAAGGAAAAAAAAATATTTTAAAGAAGTCATTAGTATAAAGGCATTTACCCCATAGTATTTTTGATGCACAGGATTGTTTTGGATTTCTGTGTGTCCAATCAACCCCCCAAAAACTTTAATACATACACATGTCATATTTTTCCCTTCTAAATTGAAGATCACTTGTCCCTAAGTTCTACAAATGTTTTTATGCATGGAGACTTCAAATATGTTAAAATAGTTGTGAAGAAATCTTGAAATATAGCAAAACCTTATTTTGTACATGGAATAAAATGTTGTTGCCCTAGAGCATACAAGCTTATTAAAAAAAGAAATGGATAAGATAGAAAATTGAAAAACAGTATTTTATATTCAAAAAAATCTCTTTCATATAGAAATGTCTCAAAGTGTTTATTTTTGGTTTTGTTCTTGCTTTTATTTTTTACAGTCTTTTTATCTGAATAATGTGTTCTAGGGAAAGGGTAATGAAATGAAAAGTAGTTTCATAGATTGGCCAGTATCATTAACTGTCTCTCAGTAACTGGGGATTACTGTTCATGGTTTTCTTACCTATGAAATTAAGGTGGTTCACTGCCTTCCCAGGTTCCTTACACTTTGCTCCTCTCTACACAGTCCAGTCATCTTGACTTACTTGCTGCTACTCAGACTCTTCATTTTATCCCTGGTCTCCATGAGTTTGTTCAGGTTGTTCAGGTTGACACCCATTTCTGTGAAATTCTTCACCTTTACTTTGTCGTCTTGGAATCCTTGATTTCTTCATGACTTAGGTCACTTGTTACCATTGACATCCAGTCATTTTTGGTTCCCTTATGTTCTGTTGTCTTCCAGCCTTAAATGTTTTATATTCTTCTGGTCTCTTTCATGAGAATAAGTCTTTGCCTTCCTTAACACAGCCTAGCATCTGGAAGCCACTTTAACATTTGTGCTATACCTAACTGTATTCAGACCCTAAATGGAAAGACTCCAAAATATATTTTATAAATGAATGAGGCAAAGAAGCAAAATGCATATTAGTTGATATAGAAAACTTAAATATTTAGACAACTAAATATTGATTGAAATAATGAACAACTTCATCAGTTTCAAGATATAAAATTAATCAACATAATTCATCATTATTTTTATATATTAACAATAAAAATGCAACAGGGAAGAGAAAGAAAAGTTCTAGTTAAAATAACTATAGAATGTATAAAATAATTTGGAGTCTGCTTCCCAATGTATCCAACAATTTAGCTGATAATTCTGGATCTGTAAGAAGGCTTAAGAACAGACAGACCCATACAGACACAAGCTAGTGATACCAAATTCCTATCACCACCACAATTCTCTGTTCAGTTCTTCATTCTTCATAGGGTACATTTAATTTTTGAATTGAACTTAAAGATTTCAAACTTGTTTTTATACAGGTGTAGAAACTGAGACCCCCCAAAGTTGAATAACTTATTGAAGGTCACATAATCAAGTAGAGGGCAAAACCAGATTGAACACCCTAAATTTTTAATTCCCAATATATTACTTCTTCAAAGTTTTTCATACTGACCATTTATTATGAGGTATTGAAAGTTTGAACATGTTTGCTCAACCTCTTTCTGTGCAAGTTCTTTGAATGTGATGTGGCATAAATTAAATAAATTAAATAAATAAATAAATAAATAAAACAATGATGTACAAGGTGAGAATTATTACTCATTTATCCCTTGATGGGCAACTCTGTCATGTACTTTTCTAAGCATAGGTTTGGCATATAGTAGAGTGATTTAATTAATTAATTAAATAATAAATTACTATTATATATACAAGCATTGAGATTTTTCCTTCAACTATACTGTAATCTCTTTGAAAGTAGCCTGCGTCTCATCTAAAGGGTTTTTTTAATAGCAATGTGTAATTAACCTTGATTTCTTAATAAATGGTTGTTAATTGATACTGTGTCACCTTGAGTAAGTTACTTGGACTAAGCTAACTTATGACTTAGGTTATTTACTCATTTGAAAATTTGTGTTAATTATAGTTCTTTAAGGGAGGAGGTTTGTAACTCTCAATCAATCCAGCAACAGAAATGATCAGTATACCCTCCACACACACACATACACACACACACACAACTATCAATATATTTACTAAATTCAAACTTTTTTATTTGGATCAAAAAGAAAACGGAATTATTGACTAACCAAAGCAACTAAAGATGTCTCTTGGATTTTTTAATATCAACAAAAATTTCACCATTTCTCAGTAGATCATTTGAATGGTCGAGGATTTCAGGCTCTAGAGCATAAGACAGGTGTCTGTGTCTATATTAGACATTAGAAAACAGTCTGAGAGAAAAGACTTGAGATAATGATTCAAAGGCTTATTAGATTTTCACCAACACCATCATTCTGCACCCCCAGTCTTACTGGCCACCTGGAAACTAAGCAAAATAAGTTGAAAAGAAAAAGAGCATACAGGTACTTTACTGCTATCATATTCTCATTATAAATCCACTTTTTCCTTTAACTCTATATTTCTGGGAAGCATACTAGGCTGTAGCTATTCTTTTAAACCTATTATTCTTACTTATCCAATTTTTAAATAACCTTTCAAAATTCTAAATATATCCTGGATGTCTGATTGCTAAAGGGAAGCATGGTGATTGGGGCTTATGAGTTGTATTATTATAGGTCTGGGCACTGAGCCCTACTTTTAAGAGTAATTATTAGGTTGCTATAGGTGTTTGAAACCCAGATAGAGTACTGAACTGATGCTGTTTACCTCAATGGGTTTTTATCTAGTAAAGTGCTTTGTAAATTTTAGAGTTCTCTATAAATAAAAATCATTATTAATTCCTTTATTATTTTATTTACTATTCTAAATATAGAGAAGAATTTAATAAAACATGGCCTTATCTTCTCTATTCTTATAGGAGAGCTCTGCTGTCATATGACTAAAAGGATAACTTTTTGTATCTTTTCTGAGTCTCCATGGTATAGTTGGCTTGCCATGACAAGCTAGTTCTCTTCTCCTTTCTCACTGCCTCCACAGTCAAAGTATTTCTTTGAAATAATAGTTTTTTTTTACTGTAAGAACAAAATTCCACTTTATCAAGTTGCATGGTATAAGATAATGAACCTGTAGCAGTTGAGTGAATTTTGTTCCCAGGACTTTATCTCAAGTGAGAAGCACAACAACTGTCAACAGCTGTCAAGAGATCCACAGGGGCTGACAATTGCTATATCAGTTGAATCAACAATGGGACACATGTGAGTTTTCAGAACCTTTCCAAGGAGACCCCTGAAGCTTAATTTGTTCCATCACACTAACAGTATAGTCGTTTCCATCTCACAAACAAATGCTATTGTGAAGAAATTGAATCTCAAGACTTCTTGCATTTTGAAACATATTTGGTTTTCAATGTATATTTATCAGGAAGTGGTTATTGAAAAATCCCAGATACCCAGAGTTGACCCTCTGCCTAAAAATCTTAGCTTTGTAATGGGTCTCAAAGCTCACTCAGTACAACTTTCACCAGAGCAAAAGTCCTTTTTACAATGTCAAATTGTCATCTAGCTACCAATGCTGGGTAACTCTATATTTGTCTCTTGACATTGGCTTAACCTCACACAAAAATAGTATGTTGAATTAAATTTGGGACAGTTAGAAATCTTATGAAATGTCAGGAATGTTTGCTAAGTACACAAATATAAGGCGACCCACTACTATTAATTTTCCTTTCTGAGGGTAATTAATGTACCACTTCGAGATCCAGACTAGCATTAACATACTATTACATAGCCAGAGTGTACATACTACTTTCCTTGGAGTATCAGTTCCCAATTCTTGATTCAGTACTTTTCCTTCCTTTGTGCTTGTGTCAGTATTCTAAGTGTCAAACTATCCCTTTTGATTTAGCAAGGCTCACCCTTTACTCAAGCGGTTGAAGAATTGGATATAATGACTAGTTAAACTAAACTATCCACTGCTGGCTCATGGCTTTAATACTTAGTAGCATCATAACCATGAGCAAGTCCCTGAACTCTGTAATCCTTAGTATTCTACATTGTGACTTGAAGATGAAACACTCACTTGGGCTTATTCATAAAGCTGTTGTGAAGAAAGGTGCTCTTTCCAACCCTAGCCCATCCTAAGCCATGAGTCAGCTAGGTTGCTGTGGTTAAGTCACTTAGCTCTATTTTCCTCAGTATCTTTGTCTGTAAATTAGCCTCAGAATACTCCAGTACATCCTGATGTAAAACAGCTTGCTCACAGTTATAAAGTCTAAGGTGAGGTCTACAATCAATGATTTCTTAGTTCAAAGAGCAGTCCTCAATACATTACTCTGTTAGGTTCCAATATATTCCCTAGCACAACCTGAACAAATTCTTCATTTGTTCCATTTCTACCAGATTGCTCAGGTGCAATATCATTTGTGAGGCAATTGGAGATAAGTGACTCATCCAAAATTACAGAACTGGTCACTGTCTAAGTTCAGAGTTTGACTAAAGTCCCCCTGACTCCAGGGAGGTCACTCTCCCCACTGTGCTACCTGGCTGCCCCTTATAATACAATGCCCTAACATTGTTAACTTAGGGCTGTATTAGATCACCCCATGATTAAGCATGATGGTAATGGTTGAACTGTAAGCTCAATAGCATCCTGATAGAAAGCTTCCTCTTTCAATCTGAAATTAATGCCTTGGTAAAACAAGAGCAATTTGTTTGTAGCCTCCCATGCGAGGAAGCTATTATTAAAGGCTTCATCAGCACCAGCCTCACTTTGAGGGAAGCAACATGATCATTAATTCTTAATGTGATGAAGATGATAAATAACATTCAAAGGGTAATTATTTTCTGTGCATTTTTTGCTCATCATACATGCTGTGTGGGAGGAAACTTGAGAAAATGATTGAATATAGCCTATCCTGACAATCTGTTTATTGAAACATTGTGTGTGTGTGTGTGAGAGAGAGAGAGAGAAAGAGAGTGTGTGTGTGTGTGCCTATGCATGTATGTGAACTATTGTAACTTGTCTACTCATGCCAGAGGATGAAGGATATGATTTCTCTCTCATCACACTTAATTTGGATCAATGTACAACATGGAAACAAAGTAAAGACTGACAGATTGCTTTCCATGGGCAGGTGGGGGGAGGAAAGTAAGATTGGGGAGAAAATTGTAAAACTCAAATAATATCTTTAATAAAAAAGTAACATGCATATGTTTTGGTCTAGAGATATGATAGTCAAACATATGCCACAAACCACTGCTCATAAAAATTCTCCTAGCATTTTGCTGGGATCTTGTATTTTGCTCTTCTTCCTATTGGTCATATATTAAAGTATTATAGTTATTTCTTTATATCTCTATCCTATTATTAGATGTAAGTTCTTCAAGAATGAGAAACAACAGGATGTAGAACACAGAAGCCCTGGATTTTAGTTCAGACTCTTACATTTTCTAGTATGATGTAATATGACTGTTGGTAAATCATCTGTTTATCTAGTCATCTTCTCCCACACCTCTCCTTCTCTCTCTCTCTCTCTCTCTCTCTCTCTCTCTCTCTCTCTCTCTCTCTCTCTCTCTCCACCCCCCACCCCCACCCCCACCACCACACTAGAAATATACTGGCCACTCAATGGTCTGACCTCATTAATGATTAGGACATAACATTTGACTTGCTCTGTTTCTGTCCTAAGTCAAGTAACCCCTCTATAGGAACCTTTGGTGGCTTCCTAAAAAGTATAGATGCCCAATCTGGATACTCTCACTGTAGTGTAAACCTCCTCAACTCAAGCTCCAGTAATAAGATATAGAGACAGGTCTGTGCCACTATAACTGGCTAGATAATTTAAACTTTCTGTGCCTCAAATTCCTCATCTATATTTACTGAGGATTATATTTTTGATGTTTGTCACATGAGTTCTTGTGAGGAAAAATGCTCATTAAATTGCAAAACTAAATCATGGGCATTAATGTTTCATCAGTTTAATGCCAAAAAAGGGGGATATAAGATGATACTGTGTTTGTTCATATTTAGTTCTGAAGTCAGTGGTAGTAAGTCCTTGTCTAATATAATATGATGAAAAACTTGCCAAGACCTCCAGGGTGGAGCCAAGATGGTGGGGTGAAGCTAACATGCTCCCAGGGCTTTTCCCTACCAAAGAAAAATGAAGCCTTTATTCTGACATTCAAGCTACAGATAGCACCAAAAAAAAGAGAAGATTCAAAAAAGTTTTCAGAGGTAGACATCATTGAGCATCTTCATTGGAGGTCTGTCTGTTTGGGGGAAAGAGAAAGTAAAGCCCAGGAGGCAGAAGAGCTGGAAAATCAACTATAGGTTTTTAGCCACAGAGCAATCCATGGCCTGACGGTCTGACTGCCCGACAATAGCAGAGGTCCAGTCAGTGAGATAGCAAGACAGCAGGGACGATTCCAACTCCAAAAAACGTCTGAACCCAGGGAACACGGGGGTGAAAGTTAGAGCTGGATTGGGAACAAACTGCTAAGTCAGAAACTAGACATAAAGGAAGAAACAAACCTCTGAAAAGGTTGGACTTCATAGGCAACATCTTGTCCAATTGCAAGCCACAGATCAGATCTCAGCCACAGCAAAAAAAAAAAAAAAAAAAAAAAAAGCTTGAATCTATACTCCCCATCCCCCAGGGGCAGAGAGCACTCATTATAGAAAACTACTTTACAACAAGGCCATGTCTGAAGAAGAAATCAGTGAAAAAAATCACTCTCTGTAAATTGGACTCAAATATAAAAGTTCATTGACAACCTAAAAAAAAAATTAAAATACCAAAGGAGAGAAGAAGAAAAATGGCAAAAAGAAAAATTATAAAGAAAAATCATGAAAAATTGACTAGAAGATTCAACACCTTTAAAAAGGTAACACAAAAGGTAATTAAAAAATAAAACCATACAAATAGTATTAAACATAGAAACCAATGAGTCCATGAGACTACATTGTTCCAGCAAATAAAATAAAAGGCTGAAAATTTTGAAGAAAATATAAAGTATCTTTTAGGTAAAACAATGACCTGGAAAATAGATCCAAGAGAAATAATCTATGAATCATTGGACTACCAGGAAGATTAGATAAAAAAAGAACCTGGAAAGTATCATGAAGGAAATTATAAAGAAAACTCTCCAATTCTGCTAGAACAAGAAAACAATATAAGTGAATGAGAATGAGAATGAGAACACAGGATAAAACCTCCAAGGGCTGTTATAGCCAAATTCCAGAATTCTCAAATAAAGGAGAGAATATTGCAAGCAGTAATAAGAAAACAATTCAAATGCAAAGGAAACAAACAGACTCACACAGGACCTATCATTCTCAATAATGAAGAATCAGAACACTTGGAATGCCATATATCAGAGAGCAAGAGACCTGGGATTATAACCCAGAATGTACTACCCTGGAAAATTAAGCACATACTATCAGGGACAAAGATGGATGTTCAACAAAATAGAGGACTACCAAAATTTCCTGAGGCAATAACCAGAATTGAACAAAGAAATTAATAGCCAAATACACAACTCAAGATTTGCATAAAAAGGTAAATGAAAAGGGGAAGGACAAAAACAAAACATAACTAATGTAGATCCAGAAGATCAAATTGTATACAACCCTAAAAGGCAAGATATAATACTTCGAATTTTTGGGAACTTTACTTCTCTTGGAATAATTAAAGGGGTGAATATAATTGAAGAGATTGGACTTAAAAGATATGGGTATAGTTGGGTCTTGTTTCTCCATTGAATAGGTCCAATATGACTTCACTATGTTTGAGATAAAAAGCCCTCATAAATTTAAATGTCTCATTATCCTTTGATCCACTTTAATTCTGCTGTACTGACAAAATCTTAGCACTTAATCTGATTAGGGAATCATCAACTGAGTCCTGAATCAGTGTCTCCTTTAACTTAAAATCATTTGTAAAATTCTCAGGTGAGACCTCCAGAGCCTCCCAGTACTTAGAGATCTTCAAATTCTTGCAGTTAATTACATTAGGGGTTGACTTAATCCATGCTTCACTTAAAAAGGGGTTTAGTACCCTGGATGGGGATGGGGTTAATGTGAAAAGAAGAGACTTTGCTTCACGTAAAAAAGGAGTTAATTACCCTGAGTGGGGAGGGAAGGGTAAAGTAAGAGAGAAAATTGGCCTTACTTCAATTAACAAGGGTTAAGTACTATGACTATGGGTAGGGGAAGGGGAGGAGGGATAAAATGTGTTTGAGAAAATAGGTCTGGGATGGGGGGGGCACAAATAGTTCCAGAAATGATATGGCTATTGATGATACCTTGCCTCAGGAGTTGTATTTTGTGTCCTTGGCAGGTACTTGAAAAGGGGTGAAGGTAAAAAATGAATATAATTATAATTTGATATAATTTGACACAATGCTGCTTATCAAGCAATCAATCAGTGATGATACTTGATCATAATATGAGCTTATCAAGCAATCAAATAATCAAAATGTGAATGAAAATATCTGATTAATCATACTAGAGCAATAAATAACACCAGCAGAAGAGGCACAAACATTTATAACGTTAGAGGGAAAGAAGAGAGAGTATGAAATCTGACTTAATTCTATTCAATAGATTTGACCCAGAGAGGAAAAACATTCCCACTTGGGTTTATATCTATAAGGAGGGGAGGAAGGGGGGGGGAGGGAAAGAAAAGGGAAGAAGGGACTGATAACACAGAAGGCAAAGTTATAAAGGAAAATAAACAAAGTTAAATTTCAAAAGAAAAGTCAAAGGGGAAATGGAGTAAAATTTTGATAAAAAGGAATAAAAGGAATGGAAAGAGGAATATATAAAGGGAGAAAGACAGCAGGGAGGAAAATACAGAATTAGTCATTTTAACTGTAAATGTGGGTGGGATGAACTATGCCATAAAATGGAGCAGAGAACAGAACAGATTAAAAACTAGAATTCTGCAATATGTTGTTTACAAAAAATACATTTGAAACAGAGAGGTAAACACAAGTTAAAGGTAAAAGGTTGGAGAAAAATATATTATGACTCAGGGATAGTGATCCTGATCTCAGATAAAGTAAAAGCAAAAACCAATCTCATTAAAAGGGATAAGGAAGGAAACTACATCTTCTTAAAAGGCAGCACTGGTGATAAAGCTAGGTCATTACTAAACATGTATGTACCTAGTGATATACCATCCAAATTCCTAGAGTAAAAGCTGTATGAATTGCAAGGAAATATAGACAGCAAAACTTTACTAATGAAGTACCATAATCTCCCTTTCTAAGAACTAGACAAATCTAACCACAAAATAAACAAGAAGGAAGTTAAGAAGGTGAATGAAATCTTAGAAAACTTAGATAAGATAGATCTCAGGAGAAAACTTAATAAGGATAAAAAAGAAGGTATTTTTTTCTTGTGAGTACATGGCACCTAAACCAAAATTGACTATGTACTAGGGTAAAAAAAAACTTTTAATCAAATGCAGAAAGATAGAAATAATAAAAACACAATTTTCAGATCATGATACAATGAAAATTATATGTAATAAAGGGTCTTGGAAAGATAAACCAAACACTAATTTGATATGAAAGACCTTCATATTAAGCAATGCGTGGATCAAACAGCAAAAATTAGAAATAATCAATAATTATATCAAAAAATGATATTAATCAGACATCGTACCAAAATATATGGGATGAAGTCAAGGAATTTTTGAGGGAAAACTTTATATCTCTAAATGCCTATATGAATAAAATAGAAAAAGAGAAGATCAATAAATTGGCTGTGCAACTAAAAAAGCTAGAAAATGAACAAATTAAAGATCCTCAATTAAATACCAAATTAGAAATTATGAAAACAAAGGGAGAGATTAATAAAATTAAAAGCAATAAAACCATTGATCTCATAAATAAAAATAACATTTGGTTTTATGAATAACAGTAAAATAGACAAATCTTTTGTTAATCTGATTTTTAAAAAAAAGCAAATAACCAAATTACAGGATGAAAAAGGAAAACGGTGAACTAATCACCAATGAGGAGGAAAATAAAGAGATAATTTAGAACTACTGTGTCAAACTCTATGGGAATAAATTGGATAACTTGAGTGAAATGGAAGAATTTTTACAAAAATAGAAACTGCCCAGATTAGTAGAAGAGGAAATAAATTACTTAAATAAAACCATTTCAGAAAAAGGAAATTGAGGAAACTATCAATAAACTCCCTATGAAAAATTCTTCAAGTTCAGATGGATTTACAAGTGAATTCTACCAAATATTTAAGGAACAATTTATTCCTATTCTACTTAACCTATTTCAAAAATTAGGACAAGAAGAAGATATTCTTCCAAATTTCTTTTATGACACCAATATAGTGCTGATACCAAAAACAGGAAGAAACAAAACACACAAAGAATATTATATTTCAATCTCCCTAATGAATATTGATCTTAAACAATCTTACAACTTAAATAGATCTTACATAAATTATAATCCTTAAACAAAATTTTAGCAATGAGACTAAAGCTAGTTATTACTAGAATAATAGAACATAATCAGGTAGGATTTATAACAGGTAGGCAGGTATGTTTCACTATTGGGAAAACATTCAGCTTAATTGAAAACATTGATAGCAAAATCAACAGAAATCATATGATTATCTCAATAAATGCTGAAAAAGTCTTTGATAAAATATTACCTCCATTCCTACTATAAACACTAGAAAGTTATGGAATAAATGGCATTTTCCTTAAAATAATGAATGGTTCTATCTAAAACACCAACAAATATTATATGCAATGGGAATAAACTCAGCGCATTTCCGAAAATAAATCAGGCATGAAATAACGTTGAACATTATCACCATTACTATTCAATATAATTTTAAAAATGCTAACTATAGCAATAAGAGAAGAAAAAGAAATTGAAGGAATCAGAATTGGCAATGAGGAAGCAAAGCTTTCACTCTTTGAAGATGATATGCTGTTATACTTATAGAACCTTAGAAAGTCAACTAAAAATTCCTTGAAACAATTAACAAATTCAGCAAAGTAGCAGGATATAAATTAAGCCCATGTATATCATCAACATTTCTATATATGAACAACAAAGCCAGAGATAGAGAAATTCCATTTAATGTAACTATAGACAGCATTAAATACTTGGGAATAAACCTCCAAATTCAAATCCAGAAACTGAATGAATACAACTATAAAGCACTTCTCATCCAATTAAAATCAGATTTAAATACCTGGGCAAACATCAACTGTTCATGGATAGATGGAGTTAATTTAATAAAAATTACAATTCTCCCCAAATTAAAATACTTATGCAATACTAATGAAACTACAAAATAACTGTTTTCAAAGCTAGAAAAAGTAGCAACAAAATTCATCTGGAGCAACAAAAGATCAAGAATAGCAAACTAATGAAATAAAAAGTGTATAGGAAGGTGACCTAGCTCTACAAGATCTAAAATGAATCTATAAAGCAGCAGTCATCAAAACCTCCTGGTACAAGTTAAGAAATTGAGTTATGGATCAGTAGATTAGGCTAGGATAGGTTCGAAAGAAGTAGTAAATGTAATAATGACTACAGTAATCTACTGTTTGACAAACTCAAAATCATCAGCTTCTGGGATAAGAACTCAGTATTTGACAAAAATCATTGGGAAAACTAGCAAATGGGATGGCAAAAACTAGGCATAGATCCATATCTTATAACTTATAACAAAATAAGGTCAAAAAGGGGACAGGATTTAGACATAAAGGACAACACCATGGATATATTAATAGACCAAGAAATATTCTGTATTTCAGATGAATGGAAAGGGGACAAATTTATACTAAACAAATATTAGAGTACATTATAAACTGCAAAGTGAATGGTTTTGACTATATCAAATAAAAAGGTTTTGCACTAATAAAATAAATACTGCTAAAGTTAGAAGGAAATAAGGAAGCTGGAAACAACCATTTCAATTAGGAGTTCTGTTCTGTCCAAGATGGCAGAGAGAAGACAGGCACAGTTCTAAAGTCTCCTGAACTTTCTCCATCTATGTTATGAGACAAACCTCTTAACTGAAATCTGACTCACAAAACCCAGAAAGAAAAGAGGAGAAAGAACATCTACCTCAGGATTTATCTTCTGCAGCCCTGGGTGATTCCTGTCACAGAGGATAAGCCTGATTAGGGGCTGGATTGGAGCCCCAGGACTCTGAGGGCCTGAGTGCCAGACCTGCTTAATCAACAGCTGGACTAGACCATGGGGGCTTGGGTCTACTAGAGAGCAGAGGCATTGGTGTTGGTGCTCACCCTCTAGAGCTTGCCCTGCTGGGGGGAGAGTTCTGGTGCAGGAGAGCTGCAGACACCTTCCCTGGGCTCCTTGGGTCTGAGGAATTCTGAGTCCAAGCCTCCATTGCAGTTGAGGTCTCTTCCCAGAACAAACACAATTACAGATTATTTCTGCCCCAGGCACAGGTGTGTGAGCAGAAGAACAAGCCCAGCTGACAATAGGGAGAGGGATGAACTCACCCCAGGGTAAAGCCCACCATTGATTGAAGGCAAAAGTATTCAACAACTTCAATTGCTCCCTTCAGCCTAAGGGAGTAGGCCTCAATCTAAGTCACAGACACCCCAGAGAAAACAACCAGCACCCCCTACTGGCCAGATGGAAAGTTGCACTCAGTGAGTAAAGCCTCTAGGGATGCCAACACCAAATCTCTGTGAATAAGCCCCTCCTCAACTTAAGATTGTAGCAAAATGAAGAAAGGTCAGTGGAAAGGTGGATCCATAGAAAAATTCTTGGAAGAAAAAGACCCTAACTCAGAGAGACCTAGAACCTCTGAGGATAATATGATCTGATTTTTCAGCACAGAAAGACTTCCTTGTAGAAATGAAGGAGTTTAAAAATCAATTGGAAAATTTGGAAAAAGAAACCCAAGAGAAGATTAACATCTTGCAACAAGAAAACAAAATCATCAGAAAAGACAATTAGACAAATATAATTTGAGAATAATTCTCTCAGATCTTCAATTGGACAAATAAAAATGAGAATAAATCTCTCAGAACCTCAATTGAACAAATACAGAATGAGAATAATTCTATCAGATACTCAATTGGGCAAATGCAAAAATAAAATAATTCTCTCAAAACCTCAATTGGTCAAATGGAAAGCTCTTTCAAAAGTAGAACTAAGTGGAAAAGGAGCTGCAAAAGGTAAATGAAGAAAACTCCTCCCTAAAAATAAATGCAGTCTGTGAAAACTAATAACTTCATGAAACAGCAAGAGCCTATTAAACAAACTCAAAAAAATCTAAGAAAATGTGAGATACATCATCTGCAAAACCACTGACCTCAAGAATAGATCAAGGAGGGACAACCTGAGAAGTATTTGACTTCCTAAAAACATGAAAGAGAAAAAGAAGCCTGGACTTAATATTACAGGATCTAGTGATGGAAAATTGCCCTGACATCATAGAACCAGAAAGCAAAGTAGTTATTGAAAGAATACATTGATCCCCTCCAGAAAGAGATCCAGAAAGAAATGAAAACACAAAGGAATGTTGTGGCCAAATTCCAGAACTATCAGATAAAAGAGAAAATCCTGCAAGCAGCCAGAAGGAAAGAATTTAAATATCAAGGAGGCACAGTAAGGATTATGCAGGACATGACTGCAACTACAATAAGGAATTGAAGGGCCTGGAACAAGATATTCAGAAGAGCAAGGGGGCTTGGAATGCAGCCAAGAATTGACTATCCCACAAAGCTGAGCCTTATTTTTCAGAGGAAAACATGGACTTTTAACGAAATGGAAGAATTCCAAAAATTGCTGATGAAAAGACCAGAGCTAAATCGAAAATTTGGATATCAAACAGGGATCAAACAAGAGACACATGAAAAGGTAAAAAACGGGGAGGGGGTAAATAAAAATACTGCTATCCAATAAGTTGAAACTGGCTTTATCCCAGCATGGGGAAAAAGATTGTCTTAACTCTTGAGAATTGTAACTCTAACAGAGAGAATATACCTAGCAGAAGTGATGGACATTCATGACCTGTGGATGAGACTGCTATACAGTTGGATGAAACTGGCTATAATTCTGCTTGGGAGAAAGACTCTAATAACTCTCAAGAATTTTAACTCTATTAGACAGAATATATTTAGCAAGAAGTGACAGATACTCAGAATTTTCTATGACTCAGATAGAATGATTTTAAAAACACTACATCCTTAAAAAGGGGCACAGGAAAGGGATGGGAGGAGGGAGGGGATTGAATGGGGTAATTCTCATTACACTAAGCAGTACAAAATACCTATGGTAATACAGGGGAAGAAGGGAGGAGAGATGAGAAACACATGAACCTTCCTCTCATTAGACTTGGATTAAAGTCAATTTACACACATACTCAGTTGTTCCAAAAAGCAAATAACCTTTCATATATTAAAAGGGGGAAAGGGGGAAGGGGGATGGAGAAAGGCAGGGGGAAGGAAAAAGGGGAACTAACAAAAGGAAGGGAAAAGGGAAAAGGGAAAGGGGAAAGAAAGTGGAGGGATGGATATAGGAGGGCAAACACACTGAATGGGGTGGTATTTAGAAAAAAAATACTGAGGAATACGGATAAAGTGGGAGAAGGGCAAAAATACAAACAGAGGGAAGATAGCATGGAGGGCAATAAATAATTAGTAATCATAACTTTGAATGAGAATGGCATGAACTCTCCCTTAAAACATAAGCACATACCAGGGTGGATTAAAAAGCAGAATCCTACAATATGTTGCTTACAAGAAACTCATTTGAAGCAGAGAGAGATACATATAGAGTAAAGGTAAAAGGTTGGAGCAAAATATATTTTGCTTCCCCTGAAGTAAGAAAAGCAGGGGTAGCAATCCTTATTTCAGACAGAGCAGCTGCAAAAATAGATAGCTTTAAAAGCAATAAGGAAGGAAACTTTATCTTCCTAAAAAGTGCCATAGATAATAAAGTTATTTCAATACTGAATAAATATGCCCCCAATGGGATAGCATTCAAATTCTTAGAGGAGAAGCTGATAACTACAGGAAGACATAGACAGCAAAAGTCTACTAGTAGGAGACCTTAACCTCCCACTCTCAGATTTAAATAAATCAAAAATGAACAAGGAAGAAGTTAAGGAGGTAAATAGATTGTTAGAAAAACTCGATGTGATAGACTTATGGAGGAAATTGAATGGGGATAGAAAGGAATATACCTTTTTCTCTGTAGTATATGGCACTTATACAAAAATTGACCATGTACTGGGACATGAAAACCTAATGATCAACTGCAGAAAGGCAGAAATAATGAATACATCTTTCTCAGATCATAATGCAATAAAAGTCATATGCAATATTGGGCCAAGGAAATATAGACACCAGAACCAATTGGCAACTGAATAACCTCATTTTTAAAGAATGAGTGGACCAAAAATAAATTATAGAAATAATTAATAATTTTATTCTAGATAAAGACAATAATGAAACAATATACAAAAACTATGGATTCACTCAAAGTGACTGTCAGGGGATACATTATATCTTTAAATACTTATATGAACAAATTAGAGAAAGAGGAAATAAATGAACTAAATAAGTAACTAAAAAAATTAGAGAAAAAACAAATTAAAAATCACCAATTAAATACCAAATTACTAATTCTAAAAATTAAAGGGGAAATTAACAAAATGGAAAGCAAAAAAAAAACATTTAATTAATAAATAAAGCCAAAAGTTGGTTTTATGGGAAAAAACCAATAAAATTGACAAAGCTCTTGTCAATTTGATTAAAAAACAGAAAGAAGAAAACCAATTTCCTAGTATCATAAATGAAAAAGTTGAACTCACCACCAATGAAGAGGAAATAAAAGTAATAATTCAAAATTAATTTGCCCAACTCTATGTCAATAAATTTCTAATCTAAGTGAAATGAATGAATATTTACAATAATATAATTTGCCCAGTTTAAATGAAGAAAATAAATACATAAACAACACTATCTCAGAAAAAGAAATTCAGCAAGCCATCATTGAACTCCCTAAGAAAAAATCTCCAGGGCCTGATGGATTCACAATTGAATTTTATGAAACATTTAAGGAACAATTGGTTCCAATTCTATATAAACTCTTTGGAAAAATATGGGAAGATAGAACTCTGCCTAACTCTTTCTATGAAACCAATATGGTGCTGATATGTAAACCAGAAAGAGTTTAAACAGAGAAAGAAAATTATAGACCATCTCCCTGATGAATATAGATGCAAAAATCTTAAGTAAAATCTATCAAAATGATTACAACAAGTTATCTCTGGGATAATACATTATGATCAAGTAGGGCTTATTCCAGGAATGCAGGTTTGGTTCAATATTAGGAAAACTGTTAATATAATCAATCATATCAACAATAAACCTATCAGAAATTATATGATCATATCAATAGATGAAGAAAAAGCTTTTGACAAAATACAGCACCCATTCCTACTAAAAACACTGGAGTGTGTAGGAATAAATGGACTGTTCTTTAGAATAATTAGCAGTATCTATCGTGAACCATCAACAAGCAGTATATTTAATGGGGAGAGGCTAGAAGCATTCCCAATAAGATCAGGGGTGAAACAAAGATGCCCATTATCACCACTACTATTCAATGTCATATTAGAAATGTTAACTACAGCAATAAGGAAAGAAAAATAAATTGAAGTTATTAAAACTGAGAAGGAAAAGACAAAACTCTCACTCTTTGCAGATGACATGATGATATGCCTAAAGAATCCCAAGATATCATCCACAAAACTACTGCAAACAATTAACAATTTTAACAAAGTTGCAGCATATAAAATAAACCCTCATAAATCCTCAGCATTTCTATACATGTCTAGCAAGATACAGCAAGGAGAGCTAGAAAGATAAATCCCATTCAAAGTAACCTCAGACAATATAAAATACCAGGGAGTCTATTTGCCAAGACAGACTCAGAAACTGTTTGAAAACATTTGTAAAACATTTCTCACACAAATTAAATCAGATTTAAATAACTGGGCAAATATCAACTGCTCATGGATAGGTAGAGTTAATATAATAAAAATGACAATTCTACCAAAACTAAACTACCTGCTTAGTGCCCTACCAATCAAAATTCCAAAAAAGTACTTTAATGAGTTAGAAAAAGTTGTAAGTAAATTCATATGGAGAAATAAAAAGTCAAGAATGTCCAGTAATTTAATGAAAAAAGTGCAAAAGAAGGGGGCTTAACCCTACCTGATCTAAAATTATATCATAAAGCATCAGTCACCAAAACTTTGGTATTGGCTAAGAAAAAGAATGGGCAACCAATGGAATAGACTAGGTGCAATAGCAGTAAATAATTACAGTAATCTGCTGTTTGATAAACCCAAAGAGTCCAGCTATTGGGATAAAAACTCTCTGGGAAAATTGGAAGTTATTATGGAAGCAACTTAGATTAGACCAACATCTAATAGCCTTTACCAAGAAAATATCCAAATAATTACAGGATTTAAACATAAAAAACAATACTATAAGCAAATTAGAAGATCAAGGACTAGTTTACATGTCAGATCTATGGAAAGGGGAGCACCTTATGACTAAGGAAGAGATGGAGAACATCATCAAAAATCAACTAGATGATTTCAATTACATTAAATTAAAAAAACTTTTGCACAGATTATACCACTGTAGCCAACATAAAAATAAATGTAATAAACTGGGAAACAATCTTACAACTAATGTTTCTGATAAAGGACTTATTTCTAAATTATACAGAGAACTGATTCGTATTTTTTTTTGCTTTTTTTAATTTAAATTTATTTTTATTAAAGATATTATTTGAATTTTACATTTTTCACCCAATCTTGCTTCCCTCCCCCTCCCCCCCCAAAGAAAACACTCCGTCAGTCTTTACTTTGTTTCCATGTTGTACTTTGATTCAAATTGTGTGTGATGAGAGAGAAATCATATCCTTAAAGAGAAGAGAAGTATAAGAGGTAACAAGATCGGACAGTAAGCTATCTGTTTTTTTCTAAATTAAAGGGAATAGTCCTTGCACTTTGTTCAAACTCCACAGCTCTCCTTTGCAGACAGCCCAAAATTGTTCCCGATTGTTGTACTGATGGAATGAGCAAGTCCTTCAAGGTTGAACATGACTCCCATGTTGCTTTTGGGGTGTATCATGTTTTTCTGGTTATGCTCATCTGACTCACAGTCAGTTCATGCAAATCCCTCCAGGTTTCATTGAAATCCCATCCCTCCTGGTTTCTAATAGAACAATAGTTTTCCATGACATAAATATACCACAGTTTGCTAAGCCATTCCCCAATTGAAGAACATTTACTGGAATTCTAATTCCTTGCCACCACAAACAGGGCTGCTATAAATATTTTTGTACAAGTAATGTTTTTACCCTTTTTCCTCATCTCTTCAGGGTACAGACCCAGTAGTGTTATTGCTAGGTTGAAGGATATGCACATTTTTGTTGCCCTTTAGACATAGTTCCAAATAGCTCTCCAGAAGGGTTGGATGAGTTCACAGCTCCACCAACAGTGTAATAGTGTCCCAGATTTCCCACATCCCTTCCAACAATGATCATTATCCTTCCTGGTCATACTGGCCAATCTGAGAGGTGTGAGGTGGTACCTCAGAGAAGCTTTAATTTTCATTTCTCTAATAATTAATGATTTAGAGCATTTTTTCATATGACAATAGATTACTTTGATCTCCTCATCTGTAAATTGCCTTTGCATATCCTTTGACCATTTGTCAATTGGGGAATGGCTTTTTGTTTTAAAAATATAACCCAGTTCTCTGTATATTTTGGAAATGATTCCTTTGTCAGAATCATTAGTTGTAAAGATTGTTTCCCAATTTACTACATTTCTTTTGATCTTGGTTACATTGGTTTTATCTGTGCAAAAACTTTTTAATTTAATGTAATCAAAATCATCTAATTGATTCTGGTGATGTTCTCCAACTCTTCCTTAGTCATAAACTGTTCCCCTTTCCATAGATCTGACAAGTAGGCTAGTCCTTGATCTTCTAACTTGCTTGTAGTATTGTTTTTTATTTCTATGTTCTGTAATGATTTGGATCTTATCTTGGTAAAGGGTGTGAGGTGTTGGTCTAATCTAAGTTTCTTTCACACTAACTTCCAATTATCCCAGCAGTTTTTATCAAAGAGGGAGTTTTTATCCCAGTGCTGACTCTTTGGCTTTATCAAACAGCAGATTACTATATTCCTCTCCTGCTTTTACACCTAGTTTATTCCACTAGTCCACCACTCTATTTCTTAGCCAATACCAAACAGTTTTGATGACTGATGCTTTATAATATAATTTTGGAGCGGGTAGTGCTAAGCCACCTTCGTTTGCATTTTTTTTTCATTAAGCCCCTGGCAATTCTTGAATTTTTATTTCTCCATATGAATTTACTTACAATTTTTCTAACTCATTAAAGTAATTTTTTGGAATTTTGATTGGTAGGGCAATAAACAGAGAGTTTAGTTTTGGTAGAATTGTCATTTTTATTATAATCGCTCTACCTATCCATGAACAGTTGATATTTGCCCAGTTATTTAAATCTAATTTAATTTGTGTGAGAAGTGTTTTATAATTGTCTTCAAAAAAGATTCTGAGTCTGTCTTGGCTCCCAAATATTTTATATTGTTTGAGGTTACTTTGAATTGGATTTCTCTTTCTAGCTCTTCCTGCTGTTTCTTGCTAGACATATATAGAAAAGTTGAGGATTTATGAGGGTTTATTTTATAACCTGCAACTTTGCTAAAATTGCTAATTGTTTCCAGTAGTGTTTTAGATGATTTCTTGGGATTCTCTAGGTAGACCATCATGTCATCTGCAAAGAGTGAGAGTTTTGTCTCTTCCTTCCCAATTCTAATTCCTTTAATTTCTTTTTCTTCTCTAATTGCTGCTGCTAACATTTCTAATACAATATTGAATAGTAGTGGTGATAATGGGCACCCCTGTTTCACCCCTGATCTTATTGGGAATGTCTCTAGCCTCTCCCCATTGAATATAATGCTTGTTTATGGTTTCAGATAGATACTGCTCATTATTTTAAGGAACAGTCCATTTATTCCTACACTCTCTAGTGTTTTAAATAGGAATGGATGCTGTATTTTGTCAAAAGCTTTTTCAGCATCTATTGATATGATCATATGATGTCTGATACGTTTCTTGTTGATATAATTGAGTATACTAACAGTTTTCCTAATATTGAACCAACCCTGCATTCCAGGAATAAATCCTACTTGATCATAATGTATTATCCTAGTGATGACTTGTTGTAATCATTTTGCTAAGATTTTATTTAGTATTTTTGCATCTATATTCATCAGGGAGATAGGTCTATAATTTTCTTTCTCTGTTTTAACTCTTCCTGGTTTAGGTAACAGTACCATATTGGTTTAATAGAAAGAGTCAGGCAGAGTTCCATCTTTCCCTATTTTTCCAAAGAGTTTATATAGGATTGGAACCAATTGTGCCTTAAATGTTTGGTAGAATTCACTTGTGAATCCACCAGGCCCTGGAGATTTTTTTAGGGAGTTCAGTAATAGCTAGTTGAATTTCTTTTTCTGAGATACGGTTGTTTAGGTATTTAATCTCTTTTTCATTTAACCTGGGCAACTTATATTTTTGTAAATATTCATCCATTTCACTTAGATTATCAAATTTATTGGCATAGAGTTGGGTGAAATAATATTGAATTATTACTTTAATTTCTACCTCATTGGTGGTGAGTTCACCTTTTTCATTTATGATACTAGGAACTTTGTTTTATTCTTTCTTTTTTTTTAAATCAAATTGTCCAGAGGTTATCCATTTTATTGTTTTTTTCATAATACCAACTTTTGGTTTTATTTATTAATTCAATAGGTTTTTTTGCTTTCGATTTTATTAATTTCTCTTTAATTTTTAGAATTTCTAAATTGGTACTTAATTGGGGATTTTTTGATTTGTTCTTTCTCTAATTTTTTTAGTTGCATGTTTAGTTCACTGATTTCCTCTTTCTCCAATTTATTCATATAAGCATTTAGAGCTATAATATATCCCCTGAGAGTTTCTTTGAATGAATCCCATAGGTTTTGGTATGTTGTTTCATTATTATAATTATCTAGGATAAAATGGTTAATTCTTCCTATAATGTGATTTTTGGTCCACTCATTTTTAAAATGTGGTTATTCAGGTTCCAATTTGTTCTGAGTCTATATCTCCTTGGCACAGTATTGCATATTACTTTTATTGCATTGTGGTCTCTGAGAAAGATGTATTCACTATTTCTGCCTTTCTGCAGTTGATCATTAGGTTTTTATGTCCTAGTACATGGTCAATTTTTATATAGGTTCCATGTACTGCAGGGAAAAAGGTATATTTCTTTCTATCCCCATTCAGTTTCCTCCATATGTCTACCATATCTAATTTTTCTAACAATCTATTTACCTCCCTAATTTCTTTCTTGTTTGTTTTATGATTCGATTTATCTAGATCTGACAGCAGGAGCCTGAGGTCTCCCACTAGTAGAGTTTTGCTGTCTATGTCTTCCTGTAATTCTTTCAGCTTCTCCTCTAAAATTTGGCTGCTGTCCCACTGGGTGCATATATATTCAATATTGAAATGGCTTTATTGTCTATAGTACCTTTTAGGAGGATAAAGTTTCCTTCCTTATCTCTTTTAATGCTATCTATTTTTGCTGCTGCTTTGTCTGAGATAAGGATTGCTACCCCTTCTTTTTTTTTTACTTCAGCTGAAGCAAAATATATTTTGCTTCCACCTTTTACCTTTACTCTATATGCATCTCTCTGCTTCAAATGAGTTTCTTGTAAGCAGCATATTGTAGGATTCTGGTTTTTAATCCACTCTGCTATTTGTTTACATTTTAAGGGAGAGTTCATCCCATTCACTTTCAAGGTTATGATTACTAATTCTTTATTACCCTCTGTGCTATCTTCCCTCTGTTTGTATTTTTCCCCTTTCCCCCCATTTTATCCATATTCCCCAGTCTTTTATTTCTGAAAACCACCCCCTTCAGTGTGTTTTCCCTCCTATATCACACCCTCCCCTTTCTTTCCCCTTTCCCTTTATCCCTTTTCCCTTCCCTTCCCTTCCTTTTGTTATTCCCCTTATTTCTCCCACTCCCCTTACCTTCCTCTGTCCCCCCTCCCCTTTTCCCCTTTTCATACTTGAAAGGGTAGATGTTTTATAAGTTAACTGAGTAGGCTGACTTTAAGCCAAGTCTGATGAGAAGAAGATTCAGGTGTTTCTCCTCTGCTCCCTTCTTCCCCACTATTACCATAGGTTTTTTTGTACCTCTTAGTGTAATGAGATTTACCCTATACAATCCCCTCCCTCCTCCCATCTCTTTCCTGTCCCCCTTTTTAGAGAGGTAGTGTTTTTTTTTTAGATCCTTCTATCTAAGTCATAGAATATTCTGAGTTTCCCTTCTAGTTCTGTATATTCTATCGAATAGAGTCCAAATTTCTGAGAGTTATTAGAGTCTTTCTCCCAAGTGGGTTTAAAGCCAGTTACATCCCATTATATAATAGTCTCATAGATAGGTCATGAATGTCCTTCATTTCTGGCTAGGTGTATTCTCTCTGTTAGAGTTACATTTCTCAAAGTTTATGAGAATCTTTTTTTTACCCCCATGCTGGGATATAGCCAGTTTCAATTTACTGGATTGCATTTTTTTCCTTTTACTGCCCCCCCCCCCCCGCTTTTTTTTACCTTTTCATGTGTCTCTTGAACCTCCTGTTTGATGTCCAAATTTTCTGTTTAGCTCTGGTCTTTTCATCAGAAATTTTTGGAATTCTTCCATTTTGCTAAATGTCCATCTTTTCCCTGGAAGAGAAGGCTCAGCTTTGCAGGAAAGTAGATTCTTGCCTGCATTCCAAGCTCCTGTGCTCTTCGAAATATCTCATTCCAGGCCTTTGATCCCTTAAAGTTCATGCAGCCAGGTCCTGCGTGATCCTTACTGTGGCTCCTTGATATTTAAACTGTTTATTTCTGGCTGCTTGCAGGATTTTCTCTTTTATCTGATAGTTCTGCAGTTTGGCCACAACATTCCTTGGTGTTTTCATTTTAGGATCTTTTTCTGGTGGGGATCGATGTTCTCTTTCAATAACTACTTTGCCCTCTGATTCCATGATATCAGGGTAGTTTTCCATCACTAGAACCTGTAATATTAAGTCCAGGCTTTTTTTCTTTTCAATGTTTTCAGGAAGTCCTATAATTTTCAGTTTGACCATCCTCAATCTATTTTCAAGCTCAGTGGTTTTGTTGATGAAGTATTTTACATCTGCTTCTATTTTTTCTATTTTTTTAATTTTGTTTAACTGATTCTTGCTGTCTCATGGAGTCATTAGTTTCTGTAGACTCCATTATTTTTTGGGGGGAGGAGTTTTCTTCATTAACCTTTTGCAACTCCTTTTCCAATTGGTCAATTCTACTTCTGAAAGAGCTTTCCATTTGACCAGTTGAGGTTTTGAGAGAATTAATTTCTTTTTGCATTTGCTCATTTGAGGATCTGAGAGAAGTATTCTCATTTTGTAATTGTCCAATTGATGATCTGAGAGATTTATTCTCCTTTCGTGTTTGTCCAATTGTACTTTTTAAATTGTACTTTTTGTTTTCTTGTTGCAAGGTATTAATTGTCTCTCCCAAATTTTTAAGCTCCTTCCTTATTTCTTCAAGGAAGTCTTTCTGTGCTGGAGACCAGATTGTATTCTCCTCAGGGTTTCCAGGTCTCTCTGAGTTGGGTTCTTTCCTTTCCAGGAATTTTTCTATGGATCCACATTTCCACTTACCCTTCTTCATTATGTTAAGATGTGAGTTGGGGAGGGGCTAGTTCACCTGGGCTTGGGATCACTAAAGGCTTTACTGAGTGCAGTTTCTCTGGCTGACCAGTAGGATGTGCTGGTTGCCTGCTCCAGAGTGTCCGTGACCTTGGTTGGGAGACCTTCTGCCTTTGCCCAAAGGCATGAGTTGGAACTATTGAATTCTTCTGCCTTCAATCAATGGTGGGCTTTTCCCTGGCCTGAGGTCATTCCTTAGTTGGGCTGGTTCTTATGCTCAGACACCTGGGCCTGAGGCAGAAGTAGTTTGCCTTTGTTTGGGGAGAGGCCTCTATGCAATGGAGGCGTGCCTTCAGAGTTTCTCAGACCTGAGGAGCCTAGGGATGGTGCCTGCAGCTCTCCTGCACCAGAACACTTCCCCCAGTCTGGTCCCAGAGCTTCCGGGGAACAGCACCAATACCAGCACCTCTGCTTCCCTGCGGACATAAGCCCCTTTCATGCAGCCCCACCGCTGGTCCAGCAGGTCCTGCTCTCTGGCCTCAGACTCGCAGTTCCAATTCAGCTGTTAATCTGGCTGATCCAGGGCTGATCCTCCCTCTGAGCCCAGACTCACCCTCCCAGATTCGTCCAAGGCTGCTGCAGGAGACAAATCATGAGGTAGATGTTCTTTCTCCTGGCTTTTCTTTCTGGGTTTTCTGGATCGGATTTCTGTTAAGAGGTTTGTTTCATGTGATAGATGGGGAAGAGATCAGGAGACTTTAGAACTGTGCCTGTCTTCTCTCCACCATTTTGCCCCGAATTCTGATTCATATTTTTTAAAAAAGAAAGCCATTCCTCAGTTGACAATGGTCAAAGGATATGCAAAGGCAATTTACTGTTCAGGAAATCAAAGCAATCCATAGTCATATGAAAAATTGCTCTAAATCATTACTTATTGGAGAATTGAAATTAAAGCTTCTCAGAGGTACCACCTCACACCTCTCAGACTGGCCAATATGTCCAGAAATGATAATGATCCTTCTTGGAAGGGTTATGGGATATCTGGGACACTTACACTTTTGGTGGAGCTGTGAACTCATCCAACCTTTCTGGAGAGAAATTTGGAAATATAGCCAAAGGGCAACAAAAATGTGCTCGCCCTTTGACCCAGCAATTCCCCTAATGGTTCTCAAAAATATTCATAGCAACCCTGCTTGTGGTGGCAAATAATTGGAAATCAATTAAATGCCCTTCCATTGGGGAATGGATTAGCAAACTGTGGTATATGTATGTCATGAAGCACTATTGTTCTATTAGAAACCAGAAGGGATGGGAATTCAGGGAACCCTGGAAGGATTTGCATGAATTGATGTTGAGTGAAATGGGCAGAACCAGAAAAACACTGCACACCATAACAGCAACATGGGGTAATGATCAAGCTTGATGGACTTTCTCATTCCATTAGTGTGACAATCAGGGACAATTTTGGGCTGTCTGCAATAGAGAATGCTATCTGTATCCAGATAAAGAACCGTGGAGTTTGAACAAAGTTCAAGGATTATTCTCTTTAATTTAGAATAAAAACATATATCTTATTGTCTAATCTTGTTATCTCTTATACTTTTTGCTTCTTCCTTAGGGATATGATTTTTCTCTCATCACACTCAATTTGGATAAATGTACAACATGGAAATAATGTAAAAACTGACAAATTGCTTTCTGTGGCTGGTGGGGGGAGAGATGTAAGATTGGGGGAAAATTTGTAAATTTCAAATTAAATAAAATCTTTAATAAGAAAAAAAATAAAATAATTTCTATTCACCCTGAAAAAACAAATAGGAGTTCTGATGGTTTCATTCCTAAAGTATATAGAGAATTGCATCAAATTATAAGATCACAAGTAATTCCACAATGAATACATGGTCAAAGGATATGAATAGGGTGAAGCAAGGGTGCCCATTATTGCCTTTACTACTTAACATAATATTAGAAACACTAGTTAGAGAAAAAGAGAAAAAAAGGAAATGGAAGTAATCAGAAGTGGCAATGAGGAAGCAAAGCTTTCACTCTTTGAAGATGCTGGTATACTTAGAGAACCCAAGAAAATCACTTTAAAAACTCCTTGAAATAATTAACAAATTCAGCAAAGTGGCAAGATATAAAATAAGCTCACATAAATCCTCAGTATTTCTATATATGAACAACAAAGCTAAAGAACTAAAATTAGAAGGAAAACAGAAAGCTGGGAAACAATCTTCACAAGGAAGAGTTCTGATAAAGGTTTCATTTATAAAATATATAGAGAATTGCATCACATTTATAAATTTTCACATCATTCCCAAATTGATAAATTATAAAAGGATATGAATAGACATTTTTCAAATGAAGAAATTAAAACTATATATAAGCATATGAAAAAAGTTCCAAATCATTATTAATTAGAGAAATGCAAATTGAAACAACAATTTTACCTTATAACTATATGATTGGTCAAGATGAAAAAAAGGGAAAAGATCAGTGTTGGAGAAGTTGTGGGAGGATTGGGACATTGATGCATTGCTGATGGAGTTGCGAAAGGTTGCATCCATTCTGGAAAGCAACATGGTACTATTCAAAAAGAACATTGACACTGTTCACACCCTTTGACCCAGAAATTCCAATTCTTCATTTATATCCAGAAAAATTATAAGAAATGACAGTCTTACACTTACCAAAATACTCCTAACAGATTTTTTGTAGTGTCAAAGAACGGGAAATTGAAGGGTTGACCATCAATATGGGAAAGTTATGGTATAAGAATACTATGGAATATTGTTATTCTATAAGGAATCATATATATGGTCAGAATTTAGAGAAGCATGGAATGGCTTACAAGGTCTGAGGCTGAGTGAAGGAAGTGAGAAGAAGTGTGCAATGTACATATTAACAATAACATTGTGAGATGATTCTTCTTTATTTTAGTTTTAGAAAGATTTTATTTGGAGCTTTACAATTTTCCCCCTAATCTTGCTTCCCTCCCCCCACCCCACACAGAAGGCACTGTTGTTTCCATGCTATATATTGATATAATTTGAATGTGAGGAGAGAGAAATCATATCCTTAAAGAAAAAACAGAACATATAAGAGATAGCAAAATTACATAATAAGATAACGTTTTTTCCCCCTGATTTTGAAGGTAATAGCCTTTGCTTTTTGATCAAACTACACAATTCTTTCTCTGGATGCAGATGGCATTTTCCATTGCAGATAGCCCAAAATTGTCCCTGTTTGTTGCACTTGTGGAATGAACAAGTCCATCAAGTTTGATCATCACCTCCATGTTGCTATTATGGTGTACAATGTTTTTCAGTTCTGCTCATCTCTCTCAGCATCAGTTCATGCAAATCCTTCTAGGTTTCCCTGAATTTCCATCTCTCTGGCTTCTAATAGAATTTGTTAAGCCATTCTCCAAATGAAGTACATTTAATTAATTTCCAATTTTTGCCACCACCAACAGGGATGCTATGAATATTTTTGTACAAGTGAGGTTTTTACCCTTTTTGATCAACTCTTCAGGGTATAGACCCAGTAGTGGTATTGCTGGATCAAAGGGTATGCAAATTTTTGTTGCCCTTTGGGCATAATTCCAAATTGCTCTCCAGAAAGGTTGGATGAGTTCACAGCTCCACCAACAATGCATTAAATTTTCCACATCCCTTTCAACATCAATCATTGACCTTTTTGGTCATATTGGCCAGTCTGAGACATATGAGATAGTCCACCAGAGATGCTTTAATATGCATTACTTTAATAAATAATGATTTAGAGCAATTTTTCGTATGACTTTGGATCTCTTTAATTTCCTTATCTGTAAATTGTCTTTGCATATGCTTTGAACACTTTTCAATTGTGGAATGGCTTGTCCTTTTGAAAATTTGACTCAGTTCTCTCTGTATTTTAGAAAAGAGTCCTTTATAAGAAATACTAGTTGCAAAAATTGTTTCCCAATTTACTATATTTCTTTTGATCTTGGTTCCAGTGGTTTTGTCTGTGCAAAAGCTTTTTAATTTGATGTAATCAAAATTATCTAGTTTGTTTTTAGTGATTTCTCCTTCTCTTCCTCAGACATAAACTGCTTCCCGTTCCATAGATCTGACAAGTAAACTACACCTTTGCTTAAAATATTGTTTTTATGTCTAAATCCTGTATCCATTTTGATCTTATCTTGGTATATGGTATGTTGGTCTAATCTAAGTTTCTGACATGCTAACTTCCAATTTTCCCCCAATAATTTTTATTGAAGAGAGAGTTTTTAATCCCAATAGCTGGACTCTTTGGGTTTATCAAACAGCAGATTACTACAAAAGATGATCTATCTTAATGGAAGCAACTCCTTTCAGCAGTTCAGAGAGTTAGGACAACTGTATTAGATCAGTTATTGATGATGTTATCACCATCCAGAAGAAGAAAAATAAAACCAAACAAAAAGGAAAACCAACCCTTCAGAATGTTATGAATCCTTGATAAAAATTACTTTTTATGTATTTCTTTCCCTTTATCCTAATTCCTCATGCCTAAATGACTAATATGTAAACATGTTTATCCAAAATATGTATGTACAATGCTAATTTGAATTTTTGCCACTGAGGGGAGGGGCGTGGGAAAGGAAATTTTATAACTTAAAAATGTACATATGCATATGGATGAAAATAAATATATAAATAAAATTTTTTAAATGAGATGGGCCAAAAAAGAAATAAAAAAATCTAGAACTGAGGAAAGGATGTGAATAGATGGTTTTCAAATGAAGAAACTAAAGCTATATAAAATCATATGACAAAATGCTCTAAATCATTGTTGATCAGAGAAATGCAAATTAAAACAACTATGAGCTATCACCTCATACCTCGCAGATTGCCCAAGATGAGAAAAAGAGAAAATTATCAATGTTGTAGAAGTTGTGGGAGGACTGGGACATTGATTCATTGTTTGTGGAGTTGTGAATAGATTTGACCATTCTTAAAAGCAATATGGAATTATGCCCAAACAACAATAAAACTGTTCATACCATTTGGCCTAGCAATTCTCATTCTAGGTCTATATCCAGAAGAAATCATAAAAGAAACATGGGAAACGTCCCACATGTTCCAAAATATTCATAGCAGCTCTTTTTCTGGTTGTAAAAGAATTGGAGTTTGAGCGGATGCTCATCAATTGGGGAATGGCTAAACAAGTTATGTTACTTTCATACAATGGAATATTATTTTTCTATAAGAAACCATAGATCTTCATACTCTAGATACACATGGAATGTCTTAATATCTGATGCTGAAATGAAGGGAGCAGAACCAAGAGAACAATGTACACATTAACAACAAGTTATGAGATGATCAATCTTGATGGAAGCAGCTCCACTCAGCACTTGAGAGAGCTAGGACAATTGTTTTAGTCCAACTCTAGACATGCTATCCCTATCCAGAGGAAGAAAAACCAAACCAAACCAAACCAAACCAAACCAAACCAAAACAAACAAAAAAACAACCATTCAGAATCTAATGAACACTTTATAAAAATTATCTCCTTCCATAAATCCTAATTCATCATACCAAAAATGACTAATCTGTGAACATATTTATCAAAAATATGTATGTATGATGCTAAACCAACTGTTCACCACTGAGGGGATAGGGGAGGGATGGGAGCATGGAAGGAAATTTTGTAACTTAAAAATATACATGTGGATATGGATGAAAAAAGAGGAAAAAAATAAAATTAATCATTAAAATTAATCATATACTAGTAAGAAAGACTTTAACAAATTATGGCAGAAATATATGGAATTCTATCTCTTGTTCTCTCTCTCTCTCTCTCTCTCTCTCTCTCTCTCTCTCTCTCTCTCTCCCTAGTATTAAATCCTTCTACTTACCTTCACAGACCATTTCACTTCACTTAATATACAAATTTTGATTAATCCTTGTAACAATTTCTGACCCTTTTTGTGACCCCAGCTCCTGACCTTATGGTCTGGGTTTAGCAATATACCTCTGATAACTGAAAAAAAATTAGTTCTTTTTGACCAGTCCAATGTATCTGATCATTTCTTGCATAGGGAGTTTCTTTGTTTTTATTAAGTCTTTTTAATTGTGTCCAACTCTTGATGACCCAATTTGGGGTTTTCTCAATAAATGCAATGGGTTGCCCTTTCCTTCCATAGCTTATTTTACAAAGGGGAAAACTGAGGTTAACAAGGTTAAATGATGTGTCCAAGGTCACAAAGTTAGTGTCTTAAGCAAAATTTGAATTCAAATCCAGCACATTATCCACTGCATCTAACTGTCCTGAAAGGCAGGTTTTAGTCAGCATCTTTTTTGACTCCTTCAACCAGAATACCTTTTCCTATATTATGTAAGATCAGCAGTCTTTGGCAGATCCTATACCCTACCCTGCCTCAGGGATCTTAAAGCATTTATTTACTGAGGCTAGTTTCTCCATCTAGGCCAAAGGAAAACAAGCTTAATACCACTTCTCTATTACAATTTGCCTTTTCCATAGCAATAATTTACAATTAGAAGTGATGTGAAACTTAGTCACAGTGACAATATGACATGTCATTAATAGAAGCAATATTTCCAGATAATTTTACTAAGTCCAGGGAATGATTTTGGACCATACAACTGATCTGAAAAAAATCAGGTTGGACATGTTCATTCTGAGTTTATACAACATACGTTCTAATGAAAATTTTTAGGAAAAATTGTAGAAATATATTATAATCCTCTAATCTTTCATTACTTCATTGAAAAAAATGGATGCTTAAAACATATTATATGTGTGGGGATTTCCTTTTGTCCTTGGTTCCCTTGGGGTACATTTCTAATTTTACAGATTCCTATCTGAATAAAATAAGATATATTTTAAGAGATTTTGAATATAGTTACAAATTACTTTTCCAGATTGTTTGAACCAATTAAGAACTCTACCAATAATGCATAATGTGATGTTCTTATTACAAGTCTTCCAATAATCATTCAAGTATGAGGGGAAATTTTACAATTATTTTAATTTTCATTTCTTTTATTAGAAATAATTTGGATCATGTTTCAAATGATTGTTAATTAGCCAATGGTAAGCTAATGTATAATTGGAATATATAATATGAATATGAATTGTGTGTACACATACTGTTTTGAAAGTTTTCTATGGTAAACATTTTTTTCTTTATGCTTATTATATTATGAAATCTCCTTTCTTTAAAGTAACTGATATTAGAACTTGGGTGACCCTTATTGCATTCTTGCTATTTGAACTCTTTATTTCTAGCTTCTTGCACATTTTTTTTAACTTGAAACCTCTGCATTTTCACTATGTTATTTCTGGATGTATTAAAATTGCCTTTTTTTTCTTAATTTTTTTCTACAGATAATTGGTAGGTTATTTTTGTTTTCATATTGTCATTTGATTCTTAATGGCTATGTTTTATGTTTGCTTTAAATGTATTATTTGGTAATGATTTTTATCAATGATTCTTAAACATTTTCTATCTTAAATCACTTTTCTTGTACTGTCTTATACCAGGACACCACATCCCCTAGAACATTTCTTGCTTCATGTTCCACATCTTTGAGAAGGAAAGAGACAGAGTGAGACAGAAAGACAGAGAGAGGGAGAGAGACAGAGAGAGAGAGAAAGAACACTAAAGGTGTATTCTGTTATCTCTATTTAGATGAACATTATCTATCTACATTGTTTTCTCATGGAAATGAATTGATCTAGAACCTTTACATAGCTATATTAATAAGAAGTCTTCACTCTTACAATTTATAAGCAAATGTGATTTGGTAAAGGTCATAAAATCTTTGAGAACAGAGAGAAAATTAGAAGCCACAGTCACAGATTCCAAATAGCATGCTCTTTTTACCAAAAAGTAGTAAATAAGCTTCAACATATATCTAGTAGCTAGTGATATTTAAATATTCATCAAAAACATGGTACCATTTATTTCTACTAATAGAATATTCCTTTGTTCTTTTCTGTATGACATATTAATATTTTTTAAATTATGTAACAGTGACAATAATTCATAATTCATCACCATCACCACCACTACCACCATCATTACCAACAAATTACATGTGATGAAAAGCTCAAGAAACATAAAGATCAAATGAATATATATATATATATATATATATATATATGGTTATTATCTCCATTTATATAATTCATAGAAATCTGTGTGCGCATATGTGTGTAGAGAGAGAGATGAACACACATCAATATGTATATCTTTATAGATCTGTATGGATATATACACATACACACACATTACAACAACCACTCAAAGTACATATTTCATAGCACTGGTGATAAAACATATATATATATATGTATACATATATATATTTATATATATATAACACAGATAGATCTAGAGATCTATAAATGAATATGTCTCACAATAAGCTATCAGCACTCATTTGTTCAATGAGCAAATATGCAAATAATGACAAGATTTATAGATCCTATTCTTATTTTTCACATTTGCTAATCCTGCATCACTGTTAGGATTTCAAATAGGATTAGCTGCATCTCATATTCAGTGTCTACAATGTAATTCCCTATGTTTTCAATTTTAACTTTGTAACAATTTTCTCCATTATTTTCAAGAGCTACCTTCCTCTTCATGACTTTCTTGGTCCCCCCAAATTAGGATAAGACTTACCATAGATATCATATACATGCATACATATGCGCACATACATACATGTTATTCAGTAAATTTTTTTAGTCTTATCTGCCTCTTTGTGACCTCATTTGGAATTTTATTGGCAAAAATATTGGAGTGGTTAGCATTTCTTTCTCCAGTTCATCCAGCATCATATAGATACATTTTATCTCTATCATTAGAATATAACCCATTGAGGGCAGGGACTCTATCTTTTTTTATATACCTTGCTCCTAGTATTCAGCACATATTAAATTTTTAAAAATTGATTAATTGCTAGATGATTTATAAGGACATTTTTAGCTCTAATATTATACAAGAATATCCGGGCGACCAAGTGGAGCAGTAGATATAGCACGAGCCCTGGAGTCAGGCGTACCTGAGTCTTAATCTGTCCTCAGACAATTAATAATTACCTATTTGTGTGCCCTTGGGCAAGCCACTTAACCCCATTGCCTTGAAAAAATTTAAAAAAAAAGAACATCCTTAAATTCCTGTCCTTAAACTGTTTACCTTGACATTTTTATAATCACATGTCAACATAACTGTTTTCCTTTGTAAAGCTTTTCTAATTTTAAAACATTGTTCCAAAGTTCCATGAACTTTGCTAGATTCCTGAAAGGGTCTATGACATTAAAAGGGTTAAGAACTCATGTTCTATATAGAAGAACAATAGCTAGCATTTCATGTAGCACTTTAAGATGTATAGAACTCTAATTATGTTAGCTAATTCTAACTAAATCACCCTAATCTTTAGTTCTCTCACATGTAAACTAGGGATAAAACTGAATTTTCTGTACTTACAGGAAGGTGAGAGAAGCATGTTGAAAACAATGACATTATAGAAAGATGAGTTATTTATGGGGAAAATATTTTTTAAAGTAAATGCTTCCAAGTTATAGATAATCATATAAAAATGTTCCACATCATTGCTGATTAGAGAAGTGCAAATTAAAACAACTATGAGATTCCACCTCACACCTATCAAATTGGTTAAGATGACAAAAAGGAAAAATGATAAATATTGTAGAGGTTGTGGGAGGATTAGGACATTAATGAATTGTTGTTGCAGTTGTGAACTAATGTAACCATTCTAGACTAATATGAAACTATGTCCAAAGAGCAATAAAAGTGACCAAACCCTTTTACCCAGCAATTCCAATACTAGTCCTATATCCAGAAGAAATCATAAAAAACGGGAAAGATTTCACATATTCCAAAATATTCATAGCAGCTCTTTTTGTAGTGACAAAGAATTGGAAATGGAGGAGATGCCCATCAATTGGAGAATGGCTGAACAAGCTATGGTATATGAATATTATGGAATACTCTTGTTCTAAAGAAACCATGAATGGCCAGACTCTAGAGAAGCATGGAATGAATTATAGGAACTGAGCAAAGGGAGCAGAACCAAGAGAACATTCTACATATTAACAAGACATTGTGGGGCACCTAGGTGACACAGTAGATAGAGCACCAACCCTGGAGTCAGGAGGAGAACCTGAGTTCAAATCCAGCCTCAGACACTTAATAATTACCTAACTGTGTGGCCTTGGACAAGCCACTTAACTCCATTTGCCTTTTAAAAAAACTAAAAAAACACACAGAAACATGAGTTGATCAACCTTGATGGAAGAGCAGTTCCTCTCAGCAATTTAGAGAACTCCTACAAACCTAGGGGACCAGCTATGAACAATGCTGTCCTCATTCAGAGAAAGAAAAATAAAACAAAACAAAAAAAATCCTACAGAATCTGAATGAACACTACACCAACTGTTACAAATTTCTCTTTTGTATTTCTTTCCTATCTCCTTTTCCCATAGTCCTGATTCTTCATACTAAAAATGACTAATCTATACCCATGCTAAACCTAAGTGTGTAGGTACATTATTCCCCAGACTGTTCACAGTTGAAGGGTAGAGGGGTGGGAAGGAGAGTGGAGGGAAATCATGTAACTTAAAAATATGCAAATGCATGTGGATTAATGTTGAAAAATTCTCATGCTGTGTAATTGGAAAAATAAAACATCAATAAAAAAGTAGAGGTTTCCAAATAAACTTAATAAAACTAAATGACCAAAGAGTTATCTATATACATTTAAAAATCATTCCAATGAAAAGAGCAATTTAACAACTGAAGTATGAATAACTTTAAATCCTTAGCAATTCACATTTAAACCAAGGATTTTAAAAATCATATAGCCATTGCCTTTTTCCCTGTAGCACTATCCCCAGGACATGAGCTCAGTGACTTGAACAGAGATAAGGCTATCTTAAGTTCTGTCAGAGTTTTAATCAGTACTGCATATGACAGAGTTAGAAGATATCTCTGGTTGCCATCTAGTCTGATCCTTAGATGAGGTACTATATTTTCTGATCCTCACAAAGTGGACATTTGCCCTCACTTTGAAGACAGTGAGTGATCTTTCCCAAGGATGACTCTTCTCATTTTGGGGTAGTTTGAACTGTTAGGAAATTTTCTTGAGTGTAAATATGCCTTGCAATAACCTTCATTCATTGTTCTTTGCTTCTACACTCTGGGGCCAGTCAGAATAAATCTTATCCCTTTTCCATATGACAGCCCTCCAATATTTTACAATTGCTGTCTTATCTGTCCTAAGTCTTCTTATACAACCCAGACTAACTTTTAATCCCTTGTGACATTTCAGTAATAGACTGAAAACTTATGTTGAAACTGTTCTTTGAAAGAGGATTTATTTTTTCCTACCAAAATGTATCCTGTGGCAAATAGAATTTTTCCTAGTTCCTTTCTCATAGTGTCTAATTTACTTCAATTCTTCAAGGAGTCACAATTTCATCTGTGTGACACTTTTTCCACCAAAGCTGATTATATCATCTACAATAACTTGAAAGACAGACTTTATGAGTTGGTAATATTGAAAAACAATGTCCCTTACCTGGGGGTAGGGAGGAGCAGTGTTCTGCTAATGAGACTTAAGTCAGCCTGTGTCACTTAGAGAGGCCACATTGAATCCAATGAACTGCTCTTCCATTCCATTCAGGTAGAAACTGAAAGAAATTTTCCTTTGGAAGTCAGGGTCATCTCCAAATTATGATAATGCAGGTAGGGGATTCATGGAGAATGATTCAATTTAATAGTGCAGAAAGTGTATTTGCTTGGAGTGAGAGTGATGATATGAACTCATGCATTACCTTATACAGAATTAGGTCAATAACATATTTATATATCACAAAAACATAAAGTAAGTTTGTAAATGATGCATTGATTAATATAGCATTTTCTCTCCTCAAGGAGACTACAGTCTATTGAAGGAAGACACCATGCAAAACAAAAGATGAGGGTGCTACCACCCCTCATCTACACATCCATAATGACCTCATTTCTGCTCTCTAAGTTGCTTTCCCCATCAATATATAACTAATTATCTCATCTTCTGGTCACTTTTAAAGCTTTTCCTTTATGTAATTGAGTTCCATTCTTGGGGAGCACCACCTACCCAAATAAACTCTCCTGCCCCTATAATCTTCCTTATTGGTGATGGTTCATCTTCATTTGTGATACCCCTAACTACATTCCCCTGCTTCTAGTCCTTTCTTTACTGTTTATTACTCCCTGATAACTGTTGCTGGTGCTAATCTTTCTTTCCCTTAGCTTCTGCTGATCACAGCAATTTAAATTAACCTTTTTTGTTCCTGAATTCTTCAGGATCAGTATTGGTTTCTTTAAATGAGTTCTCATATAGTGACCCAACCAAGAAACTTTTATCCATTTCTCGTTCCTTTCTTTCCTTCCCTAATATGGGAACATGTCAGACTTTTCATATCTGGAGTATTTCCCCACTGTAACCCACTGTAATATACAGCGAATAAGTGCCTTCTTTGGCTAGAGGTAACACACTTCATGAATCCATTCCACAATGGTTTTCATCACCATCACTGTGGTAGAGCATTCTGTGCTTATATGGGTCTTGATAATGGGGAATTGGGCAGTAGGTCTTAAAGAGCTCAAAGATTAAGTTCTCATTCTGATGTGATAACCTCAGGACTGGAGGTATGAAAACTCAGGATTTTTATTCATAGGTCTGAAAAGTTCAAGCAGTTTCATAGATTAAACTTTTTCTGGAGAGACACTAAGTTACTTAAGGAGGGGCTGAAAAACAAAGGTCTAGGTGAGAATGCCTGAGGGAAATAAAGGAAAAGTGTCAAAAGAAGTATCTGCTTTAGTAAGTCTGGCCTGGAGGGGAATATGGGCCAAACTTTTATAGTCTTGACTTCCTATGCAGTGAAGAGTCTGGAAAAAAGCAGGTTAAAGGGTGTGACTGGGGTCAGGTACCCACTTTGGAAGATTGAGAGGCAGGAATCTGGAGGGGGATATAGGGATGAGTCTAGGTTTTTCTTATCTTGGTTAATTTACATTTAACCCTGAAGTCACATTCAACAATGGGAAGGAATTTGCATCTGATTGAGGTTTACCCTATAGAGAAAAGCCTCAGAAATTATTAGGCATAAATAATTTTTTTATTGTATTTTGGCAAGGCAATGGGTTTAAGTGACTTTCACATGGTCATGCAACTAGGTAATTATTAAATGTCTGAGGTCAAATTTGAACTCAGGTCTTCCTGACTCCAGGGCCGGTGCTCAATCCACCACACGAACCAGCTTTTTCATATTTTCTCAATATTAATGAACTAGACAAATATTTCTCCTTCAACTGTCTGATCAGCCACACTATAATTTTTCTCTAACATAGGGATGTTGTTTTGGTCTTCAATAACATTGCACAAGAATCAATCAACCCACTAATTTCATCTTTGCTCTTTGAGATATATACCTCATCTACATAATCCCTAATTACCTCATCTTCCAGCTCCTTTTGCTCACCTTCTCCCCAATTGAGTTGCTCTGTCTTCCTCCTGGGAGGATAGTGCCCCAAATAAACTCATGTCCATATATCTCTCATGTGCTTTGGATCCTCTAGGATCAGCCCAGGAACAATACCTTGTACCTGCCCATTACTTTTTTTCTTTACTTCTTATCTCCTACTGGGTGCTGCTGCTACTACTAATCTTCTCAAGGGAGACTAGTCACTTCCAACTGCCTTTGCTTTCTCTATTTTCTCTCTCCTTTAGCTTTTGCTAACCACAGTATTATGCAATAAATCTCTTTTATTGGAAAACCTTTGCATCAAGAGCTGATTTTTCATGACTTCCTTCAAATATTCTCCATCCCAAAACTAGACTATATGCTAATATTTTTACCTTCATCAAGAGTAAATATTGGGATAATTATATTTACAAAAGCAATTAGGGGCGGCTAGGTGGTGCAGTGGATAGAGCACCGGCCTTGGAGTCAGGAGTACCTGGGTTCAAATCCGACCTCAGACACTTAATAATTACCTAGCTGTGTGGCCTTGGGCTAGCCACTTAACCCCATTGCCTTGCAAAAAAAAAAAAGCAATTAAAGAAGATTTCATTGACACCTGATGTGTTTCTTGGTGTGTAAAGTGTTGTATTTTACAAAAATAGATCTGGAAATGTGTTGACTTGTCCAGAAACATACTTATCCTGGCTGTGTTACTGTGAGAGAAGATTGTTGAAGAGAATAAACAACAAATAAAGTAGACAAAGTGGTAGTAGAGAAAAGAACTATTATCATGCCTCAGTGAGGACAGGACAGTGCATCTGAGGAAAAGACAATGTCTGATGAGCTCTACAGCAAAAGTAGAAGCAGAGAATGACAATTATTGACACAAAAAAGTGAAATCAGAGTGCTGATGAATATAGCATTCATGGAGTTCCAAGTAGGAACAACTAAATGAGGGAAAAATCCAGTCATGATTTTAGAAGTATAGATTTAAAGTCAGAGAACTAGGAGATAATTTAGGACAATTCCATTTTAAAAATATATTTTTAATTATTTCTTTATATATTTTCCAATTCCATATAAAATTTTTGACATTCTTTAAAAAAATTGAATTCTAAATTCTTTGCCCTTCTTCCCGACCCCTTGCGAAAGTGAAAAATATGATATTGATGATACTTGTGTAATCATGCAAAATATTTTCATATTAACCATGTGCCTGCACCTAGAGTTCATTTTTCATCCTGGAGGTGGAAAGCAATTTTTATCATAAATCCACTGGAATTGTCCTGGATCACTATCTTGATCAGAGTAACAAAGTATTTCATAGTTGATTATTGTTACAAAATTTCCTGTTACTGAGTTCAGCTGCATTTTAGAGATGAATAAAATGAGACCCAGAGATTTTAAGTGACTTGTTTAAAAATTATGTAGCTGGCATCTGAGGTGGACTTTGAACTAAGATCTTCCTGATTCAAAGTCTAGCATCTTATCTCCTCTACTATGCTGCTTTAAATCAGAGGTACAATAATTGTGGCCTAAGCCCAATGCTCCTGAGAGTGCTTCAAACCAGATTAAAAAGTAATTGGAAAATAGTTAACAGAATAAATAAAAATTAAATAAAATATACATAACATTGCATTTCAAAGTAAATCAATATGTGGTTTGCAAGAATCCATATATATATATATATGTGTGTGTATGCATATATATATTATATATATATGATTTTTATTTTGTGACCCTCATTTATATTTGAATACATTACCATTAAAATAATTGTATCATATTTAAATAGAGACAAGGGCAACTAAAGTAGATGAATGGTAAGATACCTTGGGGTATGAGAATATATATATATATATATACATATATATATATATATATATATTTACTTATTTTATCTTTTTTTTTCAAAATGCTAGGACAATTAACCTTTGTTTTACACAGTTTTTATTTATGAATTCTTGAAATATAGCCTAAAAAAGGTTTTAGAAAAGTCAAATCTGATTCAAATGGATCTGCATGACTAGGCTTTTAAACTTAAAGTGAGTGTAAGTAGTAAGTATTTTCCAATTGGTCAGAAACCCAGACAGTCTTCCCCTTGATTCTTTTGTGTTGACACAGTAAGACATCTTTTGTCTTAATTATTACTTAGCCTTGAATCAGGGAGTGGATTTTGCCTGACAAACTGAGGCTGAGGAAAGACAGTTTAAAAAGACCAAGTTCACCCACTGCATCCTGTTACATCACCTGCCATTTTGACTTTTGTCTTGGGAATGGAGTCTAGATGATTCTGGAGGAGGGAAGGAGGCTGATAACTTGATGAGTTTCAGCCTCACTTAAATCTAATTCATGTGCAAATCATCACCTTGTGATATCATTGGGCCTCTTTGAGAATGAAGGGTGAGCAATAACAATATAAATCTGTCAAGACCCTAGACATAGCTTCTGGGCAGAATCAAACTCACAGTGAGATGCTTCCACATTCCCACAGTGGACCATAACCTTCTTTAAGGAGATCTCATTAAGTGTGCTTCTATGAATCACATGAACAGTCTAAAGATAATGTTGACTCCCTAAAAATCTTGAGTCTTTTGTGATATGGTACATAAGGGTACCAAAATACAGAGTAAAGCTGAAAGTTGAAAGTAAATAAATGGATCCAGGGGTATGGATGCGAGTACTTTTTGCTTGACTCCTCAGAAACTTCAAATGCAACACTTTCTGGCAATGAACATCATGTGTGTGTGTGTGTGTGTGTGTGTGTGTGTGTGTGTGTATATATATATATATATATATAAATATATATATAAAATGTATATATATGTATATGTAAATATATTAAATTTTATTGTATCATATTATATAACATCATATTAGGTTTATGTTATATCACATTATATCATATAACTTATATCTATTGTATCACATGATATATAATATATATTTACAAATATAAATAATATAATATTCTCTAGGGTTAGAGATACAAGCAAGATACTGTTAATACAAAAATTTCTCTATTGTAAAGCAAAAATCTGGTGATAGAGATAGGAAGTAGACTTAGTTTGGGATAGTCAGAGGTCTTTTTAGTTGATATATGCTTTACACCTTTCTATGCATCCTTACAATCACTTATTGGGGCAGCTAGGTGGTGTAGTGGAAAGAGCTCTAGGTCTGGAAAATGAGTTCAAAATACTTAATGTTTACACTTTTAACTAGCTGTTTGATCCTTGGCAAGTCAGTTAACACTGTTTACCTCTGTTTCCTCATCTGTAACATATACTGGAGAAAGAAATATCAAATTACTCCAGTATCTCTGTCAAGAAAACCCCAAATGGATTAATAAAGGGACACAGAAGTACTGAGGGAAGAGGTATCTCCCACCTATCCTATTTTCTATCTCCCTTGCATCCTGTCCTGTTCAATATAAAATACACAACATTTAAATTGTCATTACAGTGACAATAACACATTTTTACTGTTTTTGTGATCAAAGTTATTCTTGCTTTTGCTCTCCCAACCCACTTTTGCTAAACTATAAATCAAATTATGGGATTTAATCATTGCCTCAAGCTTTACCTTCAACCCTGTCAGCTGTAATCTTATCAAAGAAAATACTAAGATTGCATAAAGTACATTGGCCAATATTTAATGTCCCAGTGAGTTGACTTCAATGAGAATTACAATTATGGGAAACCCATGAAAAGAAATTGCTGGGAGTAAAATAACTCTTGAGATAAGAAAGTTAAAAGCAAAGTGAATCAAAAGGTGTCTTGAAAAAGATTGCTCCTAAAATTGGAGACACATTTACAAAGGGTCAGAACAGGAGTAATAATAGTGAAAGTAAATCCTGATTTGAGCGAATAGGGAGCTTATTTTCTTTAATCTTGTTCCTCCATTGAATTCTGGGTTTACTTCCTTAGGTAGTTAGTTTCTCTCTGAGATGTATTCTTTTTGAACTTAAATTTATTAGGACTTTACCTGGGTTGTGAATCTCAATACCAGCTGTGGGTCAGTTGCCTTTCAAGGTCAGGCCAAGGCTTCTGTCACCAGAAAGTTACTTATCTTTGAGCTTCCTTTCTAGGGCTATTAGCGAGGCCAGAGGCTATATGACCCATCTACTTGCTTTGTTTACCAAGGGAGCCTTTGGGGAGTTTGGGATCTGAAATAGAAATAGGACACCACTGCACATACTAACATGATTTCTCTAACTTCCCCTCACCCTCAATAAACTTCCTACTCTTTTGTTTCTTCATATTCTGAAAGTGATTTTGAGTTCTCAAAAACAATGTCCCAGGAGAATCCTGGGTTTCACTTTTCTCATCTCTAAAAATAAGATTTATGTAGCACTTAATGGTTTACAAAGTGTTTTAGAAATATTATCTCCCTTTTCCTCACAATAACTGTGGAGTAGGTATTTTAAGGTCCACATTTTACAGCAGAAAACCCTGTGCCTTTGAGTACTTCAAGTGATTTGTCCCACAACAGACACCTATGAAATATTGGGATTGGAAAAAATATCCTTTGAGGTCTCTTTCAGGTACCAATGCAGCTCATGTATAGTATAAATGGCTATCACTCTCTCAGCCTGCCTCTGGTCTGTTGCATTGATAAGATCAATCAATCAGAACCAAAATGGAGGGCTTAATTTAGGGGGAAATTGGTGAATGGGAAAGGGAAAATGAAAGTGTGTGAGCATATATAACATGTCTGAAAGCCTATTTTCATGACTTTTCCCCTCGTTAATAATGACTATTCAGTGCTCCATATATTAATGAGAAATGTGAGCAAGAATTAAATATATAAATATTCAAAAAATTATACTGTCAAATGTTTATCATTAACTTCACTCTTAAAGAAACTATTATGTTTTAGAACATATCATGATAATAAGATCTTTTCTGAGAGGTTTGACAAGAATACTTATGTCTGTCTCTCCTCTCTTTTGTCAATGTGTTCCAACTGAGGTGGGGAGGTAAGAGGTGGAAGGGGAAGCTAGTTGTAAAGCAGGATGTATTTAACCCCTCTATACACTGAGACCTTGAGACCTAAATACATGATTAATTCAGTTTGGCTCATGACTTGTGAATTTCCTCCCCAAATATCATTGTAAGCATTAGATAGTAAAAAACAAACAAACTTTACAGTACATTTCCATGCTTTCTTTAGTAAAATCACTGGTTTTGAAAAATGAATGGTATTTAGTCAATATTTAAATATTTAAAATCTCAATATCCCTTTTGGGGAGAGAATCTTAAAGAGGAACATGTTCTTAGAGAAAGACAGATTAAAATCATTTGAAAGGCCCTTTTAATTATAGTGCTGGTCAAAAATTGTCTCTTAAAAGAATAGTTTTTGGAAGGGGCCATTGTTATGTAAGTTGATTTTTTTCTTTAGCAAAAGATGATTTTTTGTGTTAAAAATATCCTATAAATTGATTTTGAAGTAACTTTTAAAAACATTCATATATCTACTGGAGATGATGGCTTAGCTCTTTAAGTTAATATGCCATACATTATTGGATTATCAAAAAATTTAAATGCACACCATACTCTTGTCTTTTTCTGTGATACATAGATAATAAAATTAGTCAAACTGACATTCTCTAGAGTGTACCTGGCATACTCATTTGATGTACAGAGGAGCTAACGTGTATCACATTACTCTAAGTTGTATTGTATTAGGGTAGGGCAGTTTATTTTTTAAGAAAGATTTTATTTATTTTGAGTTTTACAATTTTTCTCCCATTCTTGCTTCCCTCCCCCAACCCCCATGGAAGGCATTGTGTTAGGTTTTACATTGGTTCCATGATCTCAGTTTAATATGATGACAGAGAAATCATATCCTTAAGGAAGAAAAATAAAGTATGAGATAGTAAAATTACATAATAATATAATTCTTTTTTTCTAATTTAACAGTAATAGTCTATGGTCTTTGTTCAAAGCACATAATTGTTTCTCTGGATACAAATGGCATTCTCCATTGAAGATAACCCATAATTGTCCCTGGTTCTTGCACTGATGGAATGAGTAAGTCCATCAAGGTTGATCATCATCCCCATGTTACTGTAAGGTTGTACAATCTTTCTGGTTATGCTCATGTTGCTCAGCACCAGTTCATGCAAATCTTTCCAAGCTTCCCTGAATTCCCATCCCTCCTGGTTTCTAATAGAACAATAGTGTTCCATGGCATATATACCATAGTTTGTTAAGTCATTCCCCAAATGAAGGACATTCACTTAATTTCCAATTTTGGGCCACCACAAACAGGACTGCTATAAATATTTTTGTACAGGTGATGTTTTTAACCTTTTTCATCATAACTTCAGGGTATAGACCCAGTAGTGGTATTGCTGGGTCAAGGATATGCAAATTTTTGTTGCCCTTTGGGCATAATCCCAAATTGCTCTCCAGAAAGGTTGAATGAGTTCACAGCTCCACTAACAATGTATTAGTGTCCCAGGTTTTTACCTAACCCCTTCCAACATTGATCATTGAACTTTCTGGTCATATTGGCCAGTCTGAGAGGTGTGATGTGGTATCTCAGAGTGCTTTAATTTGAATTTCTCTAATAACTAATGATTTGGAGCAATTTTTCATATGGCTATGGCTTGCTTTGATTTCCTCAGCTGTAAATTGCCTTTGCATAAAATTTGACCATTTGTCCATTGGGGAATGGCTTGTTTTTGTAAAAATTTAACTCAATTTTCTGTATATTTTAGAAATGAGTTCTTTGTCAGAAATTCTAGTTGCAGAAATTATTTCCTAATTTACTACATTTCTTTTGATCTTTGTTACAGTGATTTTGTCTGTCCAAAAGCTTTTTAATTTAATATAGTCAAAATTATCTAGTTTGTACTGAATGATGTTCTCTATCTCTTCCTTGGTTATAAACTGTTTTCCTTTCCATAGATCTGACAGGTAAACTACTCCTTTATCTTATAGTTTGCTTATAATATTGTTTTTATGTCTAAATTCTATATTCATTTGGATCTTATCTTGGTATAGGTATGAGGTGTGGATCTAATCTAAGTTTCTTCCATACTAACTTCCAACTTCCCCAACAGTTTTTACCAAAGAGAGAGTTTTTATCCCAATAGCTGAATTCTTTGGGTTTATCAAACAGTAGATTATTATAATCATTTTCTGCTATTGTACCTAGTCTATTCCACTGATCCATGACTGTATTTCTTAGCCAATATCAGACAGCTTTGAGGACTGATGCTTTACAATACAATTTTAGATCTGGTAAGGATAAGTCACATTCTTTTGTACCTTTTTTCATTGGATCTCTGGGGATTCTTGACTTTTTATTTCTCCATATAGATTACAATTTTTTCTAACTCATTAAAGTAATTTTTTGGAATTTTGATTTGTACGGCACCGAACAAGTAGTTTAGTTTTGGTAGAATTATCATTTTTATTATATTACCTTGATCTATCCATGATCAGTTGATGTTTCCCCAGGTATTTAAATATGATTTTATTTGCATGAGAAGTGTTTTGTAATTGTTTTCAAAAATTTTTTGAGTCTTCCTTGGCAGGTAAACTCTCAGGTATTTTATTTTGTCTGAGGTTACTTTCAATGGGATTACTCTTTCTATTTCTTTCTGCTGTATCTTGCTAGTCTTATATAGAAATGTTGAGGATTTATGAGGGTTTATTTTATGTCCTGCTCCATTGCTAAAGTTGCTAATTATTTCTAGTAGTTTTTTAGATGACTTTTTGGGATTCTCTAGGTATACCATCATGTCATATGAGTGAGAGTTTTGTCTCCTCCTTCCCTATTCTAATTCCTTCAATTTCTTTTTCTTCTCTTATTGGTGAGGCTAACATTTCTAATATGATATTGAATAGTAGTGGTGATAATGGGCATCCTTGTTTCACCCCTGATTTTATTGGGAATGTCTCAAGTGTATCCCTGTAGCATATAATGCTTGGTAATGGTTTCAGATAGATACTGCTTAATATTCTAAGGAACAACCCATTTATTCCTTCAGTCTCTAGTGTGTTTATAAGGAATGGGTGCTGTATTTTGTCAAAAGCTTTTTCAGAATCTATTGATATGATCATATGATTTCTGTTAGGTTTGTTTTTGATATAATTGATTTTACTTACATCTGTCCTAATATTGAACTAACCCTGAATTCCTGGGATGAATCTTAGTGATAACTTGTTGTAATCATTTTGCTAAGATTTTATTTAAGATTTATTCATCTATATTCATCAGGGAGATAGGTCTATAATTTTCTTTGTTTTAACTCTTCCTGATTTAGGTAGAAGCACCATACTGGTGTCATAGAAAGAGTTAGGCAGAGTTCTGTCTTCACCTATTTTTCCAAAGAGTTTATATAGAATTGGAATCAGTTGTTCCTTAAATGTTTGATAGAATTCACTTGTGAATCCATCTGTCCCTGGAAATTTTTTCTTAGGGAATTCAGTAATGGCTTGTTGGATTTCTTTTTTCTGAGATAGTATTATTTAGGTTTTAATTTTCTCTTCAATTAACCTGTCCAATTTATATTTTTTAAATGTTTGTCCATTTCACTTAGATTGTCAAATTTATTGGCATACAGTTGGGCAGAATAATTGTGAATTATTACTTTAATTTCTTCCTCATTGGTGGTGAGTTCACCTTTTTGATTGATGATATTAGCATTTTGATTTCCTTTTTTTCTTTTTTTAATCAAATTGTCCATAGATTTATCAATTTTCTTGTTTTTTTTCATAAAACCAGCTCTTGATTTTATTTATTAGCTCATTAGTTTCCTTCCTTTTGATTTTATTAATTTCTCCTTTGATCTTTTAGAATTTCTAATTTGGTATTTATTTGGGGGGTTTTAACTTGTTCTTTCTCTAATTTTTTAGTAGCATATTTAGTTCATTGATTTCTTCTTTCTCCAATTTATTCATGTAGGCATTTAAAGATATAATATATCCCCTGACAACCACCTTGAATGTATCCCATAGGTTTTGGTACATTGTCTCATTATCGTCATTATCTAGGATGAAATTATTAATTCTTTCTATAATTTCTTGTTTGATTCTCTCATTCTTAAAAATGAGGTTATTTAACTTCCAATTAATTCTGGGTCTATATCTTCCCTGGCCCAGTATTGTATATTATTTTTATTGCATTATGATCTAAGAAAGATGTAGTCACTATTTCTGCCTTTCTGCAATTGATCATTAGGTTTTTATATCCTAGTGTGTGGTCAATTTTTATGTAAGTGCCATGTACTGAAGAAAAAAAATATATTCCTTTCTATCCCCATTTAATTTCCTCCTTAGGTCTATCATACCTAGCTTTTCTAACAAGCTATTTACTTCCTCAACTTCCTTCATGTTTATTTTATGATTCGATTTATCTAAACCTGAGAGCTGGAGGTTGAGGTTTCCCACTAGTACAGTTTTGCTGATAATGTCTCTCTGTAGTTCTTTCAACTTCTCTGAGAATTTGGATGCTGTCCCATTGATGCATACATTTTTAGTACTGAAATTACTTTATTGTCTATGGTACCTTTTAGGAGGATGTAGTTTCCTTTCTTATCTCTTTTAAGGCTATCTATTTTTGCAGCTGCTTTGTGTGAGATAAGGACTGCTAGGGTAGGGCAGCTTTAATACATTTATAAGACATTCTTTTTCTTGGAAAATTTTATTGACTGACCCAGAAAAATATCACACTTGAGTGAAGTGGTTTCTCTTCAGGAGTAGAGATAGTGGCTCTATATTACTTGATATAACAATTATTCAACTGGTTGCATAGTCATTCATGTCAAATTGTATGACAGGAAATAAAATCAAATCACTTTGTGTAATTTTATTACCTTTCGGCATAATGTAGTATGAAAGGAAGTAAGGTCCAGGGTGTTTATACATTGTCATTACTTAATATTTTCGTAATAGTTAATATTTGCAAGATATCCTGCCATTTTCTTTTTTTTCTCTATGAAGACTCCATAATGGATATAAGACAATTTTCCTTCTAAAATAGCAGAAGGAGTTTGAAAGATCATAGGCTGATAGTTTTAAAGCTGGAAAATTCCTTAGAGTATATTTTGTCTAATATTTAAAATGATCGATATGTTAAATGAAAAAAATCAGAAAGGTTAGTCATTTTATCTTGTTCAATTCAAACAACATAGTTATATTGTTTCTGTGTATTAGTATTCTGAGGTTATGTATATGTCTCATTCAAGTGAATTTTGTTGGACTGAACTAAATATCACATACTTAGATTGATATTATTATTATTAGAATAGTATAATATTGAATTCATTTGTTTCAAAGCAAGTATTCATATAATTCTACCTCTAGGTCACTTAACAAGTTAAATCTAAGCTAGTCAGTTGCATTTTTGACACCTTATGTAATTCCATATATTACATTAGGGAACTATATAGTGGAAATAGTGGTAGACTTAAAGGTAGGAAAATCCTATCTTGGATCCTTCTCTATAAAGGAACCCAGAAGTGAGACTTAACCTTTTTTGAATCCTTAGTTTTCTTTTCTGTAAAATCAGAATAAAATATCATAAGACCTGATCACAGTGTTCTTGTGATGTGAAATTTTGATAACATACCTAAAATACTCTAAAAAAATTGAAGAGATATATCTGTCAACTATTGATATTAATAATATTAGCATTGTAGTAACAGTGGTATTATCAGTACTAGTCATAGAAATATGTCTATAGCTATAAGGTGCTAGATGACAGAAAGTCTAGGATTAGGTGAAAAGTTGGCAGGGTCTTAATTTGTAGACTTTTAATAGTTGCTACTTGGGGAAAAGTTATGAAGTCTTATACTTTGGTTTATTTAATGTCACAAGAAAAGAATCAGGAATGTCGTTGGAAAAATTAATGTGGGACAAATGTCTGTGGGTTTTAGTTAATTATAAGCTCAGTTCTAGTCAACAGTTGGACAAGGAACCAAAACAAACATAATGTGATCCAGCACATGGTCTTATTTGTGTACTCTACCTTAATTAAATTACATTTAGGTTTCTCTAATTTGGGGCAACACATATTGAAAGAACAAGGATAAGGTACAAAGCATCCAGGGGAGTGCAGCCAGATTAGCAAGGAGCCTCTAATTTATGTCACACCAAAAGTTCCTAAATCAAAATCTACTTTGATTTATTCTGTTCACTGTGGCCAATTCAGTGGAAAAACTGACAATTTTTAAACAGAAATCACAATGACAAAGACATAGTTGATGACCTAAGGTCTCTTCAAATCTTGAAAAGTTCTATTTTAAAAAAAAAGAAGAAAAAAAAAGAATTGGAACTTGTTCTTCTTGCTTTCATATGGAAAATCTGGAAACAACATGGAGAAGTTGAAGGGAGTCAAATTTATATTTAATATAAAGAAAAACTTTCAGAGCAACCTAAAAAAAACAGAAGACCTGGCTTGGTATGATAATGCTGCCCTAACAGAGATCCAGCTACTATATAGATGCATTCCTGTTCAATTAATGAAATTTTCATTCAAGTATGACAGCCTAGGAATAGAGAGTTGCTTATGAAACATTTAGCTCTGAGATTCTGTCATTCCATATTATAACTCACTATAACCTCCATTGAATTATTGAATTTTAAGACTATCATCTTAGTGACGCTTTTTTCCCAACTTAAATAATTTTATAGATACGGCTTAGAGAGAAGTGGTTTGTCTAAGATCAGATAACCATAACCGGTTAGTGACAAATTCTATACAAGAACTCAAGACATCTGATTTCCAATTGAGTACCAGGCTGGACTCTCCGTTTGTTGTTTTTTTCCCCTTTGATTAACAATGGAAAATGGAGATAGAACTGTAATTCTAAATGCAATTGTTATTTGTGTGCTTCTTTTCCATAAATATTTCTTAGTGACATGCGACAAGTATTTTTGAGTATAAAATTCCAATTAATATTGTCTACTACTAAAATCATATGAAGAAATAAAAGAAAATATTAACAAAAATGTCTTGTTCAGATGTTTCAGGTATTTCTGTTTGTGAGCCCATAGACACCTATCCTTGTAGTTTTCTTGGCAAGGATACTTGAGTGGTTTGCCATTTTCTTCTCTTGTTCTGAACAGTGATTAAGGAATTGCTGAAGATTACATAACTAGGAAGATTCTGAGCCTGGAGTTGAACTCAGGTCTTTCTGACTCTGAGTCTAGCATATTATCCACTGTACCAACTAACTGTTTCTATTAATAAAAAATACCTTACCCTTAAATTCTACAAATAAAAGTTCAAAGAGAGAATAATTTAATCTGGTTGAAAACTACACATTAAAAAATAGGAAATTAATGTTAAAGTCTGCATCATTCCTTCCTGGTAAATTCTTTTGCACAAAATTATTTGTTTATTTAAAGGATTAACTTGCTACATGCACTTTTGCTCACATTGAATTTTAGTTTTAAACTGTTTTAATCATTTCTCTAAATATGACTCTACCACAGAATTATGCAGCATAGCCAACTTGTCATACTAAAAATGCTTAATAGAAAAACAATCTTAAATCTTCATACTTGATTTTTGTCTTATCAGGAAATACTTAGTATATTTTTATTTCCTTTTTTCCTACCCTTTCCCTATCAACAGATCTCCAAATCAAGATTTTTTTTTATATTTAGTTGAATGAAGCATTTATGTAAGCCTTGCAATGAGGCTTCCTCTGAAATAGTGTTTGGTACAGTTGAAAGACACTAAGTTGAATCAGATGAAGTGAGTGACTCGAATACTCACTACACATGTTAGCAAGTAAACAAGTTGTTTAGCTTTTTCTGAGACTTTTTCCTTCTTGTCTATAATTAGAGTTCCTAATATGCAGTTTATTATTTCACTAGGTTAACTAAAGAAATGTGATTTATTTTTCAGCCAGCAACCATTTATCAACCACCTATTATGGGTCATATACTCTTGTTAAGCATTAAAGAAACAAAGAAAGGGAAAAGGTAGTCCCTCATCTCAAGTATCACCTAAGATAGAACTAGAAGAAAATTTAGAAATGGTCTAATCCAACCTTCTCATTTGATAAATGAGGAAGTCTATTTTTAATCAAAAAGGTTTAAGAAATTAAATAGTCACATAGGTAACAGAGCCAGGTCCCTGCTCTTAGCAGCACAGTGGCTGCTCAGTCCAGAATTAGGAAGCTTATGTTTGATTTGCCTCAGTTTATTCATCTCTATAATGGATGACATGAGGCAATTATCATAAAGAACTTACCATAGTGCCTGAAAAATAGTAAGCTCTATATAAATGTTAATTATTATTAATCAACCTCAGATTCTTTGACTTTAGATTCAGTGATTTTTTTTTTCCAGTGCACTTCCCTGGGTATTGTTGTGGTTGGCACCATAGTGGAGGAAATTGAAATTTAAAAAAAAATCAGTCCAAAAGACCATCAAAAGGTCATGGTGAAATCCATTTTGGTTAAAGATAGCACCAATATATTCTGCTGGTTTCAAGTGATTATTCTTATTGTCTCCAATATAAACAACTCCATGGATGAAAGAATATTGCATGCAAATTCAAAAGAAGTTTGTTGAAATACCAGTCCATTTCCCTTCCCCATTCCCTCATCATTGAAATGAGGATATTGAATGTTCTCTCTGTTCTCTAAATCCAATGTTATAAATCTGTGCATAATCGATGAAATTATTATTGTCCCTTTTGGTTTTGGTTTGTTTCTCACTTTACAGTATGATAAAAGTCTATCTCACTACAAGTAGTAAACATATTATATAAGTGTTATGCAATATACACACAAAGTTCACTTCTATTTTTCTAATATCATCCATGACATATCCTATTAAATTTAAATATTCATATGCTATATATATGGATCTTTATATGCCTATTTCATTAGCAGCAATTCAGAGGATTTCAGAGAATTTGGAGTGAAAGTTGAAATTTAGTTTGATGATGATCAATAGGACAATTATCACTTCTACTTATTAAATAATTATTACATTATAATTATTATTGATAACATACACATATATATTTATAAATATAGTAATTATTGTCAGATACTGTGTTATTTATAATTTTTTGATCTTCAAACAACCTTATGAATTAGAATTTATTATCATCCCTATTTCATAGTTGAAGAAATTAAAACAATAGTCAAATGACTTGCCTAAGGTCATACATATAGCAAATGTTTGAGGCTAGATTTGAATTTAGTATTCTTCATGACTACAGGCTCAGAACTCTATTCACTTTGCTAACTATCTGCTTCTAAATGCAGTCTGCTCTTGAATTATAATATTGTTTGTTCCAAGAATCCAGATGAGAAAATTGACTAAATCAATGGACAGTCTTTGAATTATAGTATTAAGAAATTTAAATTTATAGTCTTAAGAAATTTAAATGTGTTGGGGGCTCTTAGAGGCTCAGTGTTTTGTTCAAGATAATACAGCTAAAATGTCAACTTGAATATATAGGTCTAGGTCTCTCTCTCCCTTCTGCCATGCTGTCTCTCAAACACTGACCTAATTCATAAAATACATCTTTCTAAATATCACTTTCAGCTACAATATTTGAACTAAAACTATGGTAATTTCTGTAACTTAATAATAGTTACTTTTTGTTTATTCATACTTTAATATAATTAATTTGCTAGTCAAATTACATATCCCTCAAATTAAGTAGTCTTCTGAATATAGTCTTTGAATTTGACATCTTTTACCCTCCTACCTGTCTGCATAGTGATAACACTATGCTATGATATTGGAATTTTTAAAATTTTTGTGATATTGAATTTTGTAGCTTTATATTCACTTCTAATATCTACATGTTGGTGGTCCTCTGCCACTGCCAACCATTACCATTGAGGACACAGCATCTATAATTTCCAACTTCTTTGAAATCAATTTTATAGAGAAAGACATTTTCCCACCCACAAAAAACCTGCTGCTGAAAAAATTCATCCAAGATAGGTATGTTAAAAAATTGACTATATTTAATTGGTTTTATAAATAGCATGCTCCATCTTTTTGTACAACAGTTATGTTCATGGGGGCAAAAAAGAACATTCTATTATGCATTATTAATCTAATTAAATATTAACAAGTGCAAACAATTTTAAAAGTGTCTATAAAAAGCATTGATTTAAAGTTAGAGATTTTTCCTTTAAACTGCACTAAAGACCCAAAGGTTGCTTATATATCTATTGTCATTTTTTTTAAAGTTAGAAATTTTATGAAAAATTTTAAAGAAAAATATTTTGCTGTTGAGGATATTGTATTTTTCGTTCACATAAAATCATCATTGAGCAGTTTATTTTGGTTACAAGAATCTTTATTTTGCAAACTATACATAAACAGTAAAAAAAGAAAATGTCTTTTACTTTTAATATTACATAAGGGAAACATTAAAGTTTGTGTTTATATGTATAAATCAAATGCAAAAAAATTAGATTTTACTTTGAACTGATTGCAGATGAAAACTAGGGAAACCTGTGATTCACTGTTGAAATTAAATGACCAGTCATGTAACATTTAACAGGTAGCTCCAATTTGATCATGGGCACAAAGCCATAGGTCAGACATGAATGAAGGTGATGGATTTCTAAAATGTCTACACAATTAATTAACATGCTAACATAAATACAGTGATTAAAGTAATTTTCTCTACACTTAACTTTTAAATGTTACTCTATACGAGAATCATAATCTAGTCCACACAGTAATTACATAATGATAGAAAGAAAAAGAAAAACGAACCCATTTTCTTCATTCCAGCAGCAGTACCTATACTGGCATTAATTTGGTAATTGGGTGTGCTTAGCAATTGTCTAATATCCTAAATTGGTATGCATGCTAAAAAACCTTTCTATTTCTAGTTTGCAAGGCACCTTACAATAATACGTTTTCTAGGTTTCTGTACTACTAACTGAAAGTGACAGAAATTTAAGTTTAAAATGCAATTCTCCTCTTGAAGATGAGAAAAACAAGTGGAATTAAGATTTTTAAAGTTGGCCTTTGGACAAATGCCATTCCATGTGAAGGCTATTATCTTTTTTAAATGAGTCTTTGACTCTGCCTTCCCATGTCCAATTCTTTATGCTAAATTGCTGGTTAAAGAGCTCAAGATGCCCGGGAAAAGGGGAATGAACATGCTGTTTGCAGAAATTATAAGTCTACATGAAATTTGTATTAACGTGGAAAAAAAGAGGACAACAAAACTTTAATTTTGCTGAAACACAATGAGAGCCCATGTTACTGCTTTGGTCCAACATCCTGTCAGAGCCAGCATCATTTCACAAATAAAAAACATGAGAGTAAATACAAAGGAGGACTTCACAACAGTTTCTTTGTTGCCTTGTTCTGCAGAACCCACCTTGCCTCTGCATCTCTGACTTTTTTTTAGTTCAGGAGATTCTACTTTGGCATAGCAATTTTTGGATAATTGCTGATCACCAGGTCCTGCACAATTAGGGGGAACATTCCTGGGTCTAGACATTGTTAAGTAAAAATTACATTAACTCATAACAGAATATCCCCTTTGAAGAGGTCACATGCAGTTCCAAACCATGACAAATATCCTTTTTTTGGGAAGGTTTTAAAACAGAGTTTGGTTGTCCTTATGAAGATTTGCATACTTTTTTTTTGTTTTTTAGCAGCACATCATATCTTGCTTCCTGCTAGACATCCAATGTGTTTTCTTCTGCTCAGAGGCATATAAAAACTCAAAAGCCTATAAATGATTCTTATTTAAACAAATAAAGTCTATGACTCCAGCTGCAATATTTTTAATAATTATACAAAATATACATGTAGTTTAGAATCCTTTTGATCTCAGGAAACAGAGCAATTTTCAATGGAATATCACCATATGAACTTTAGAAAGACAAAATTCATTGACTATGGATACTGTCAAATATATCCATCATGGTCATCATCATCGTCATCATCCCCTTCATCCTCATCATCATCTTCAATTTCATCTTCATCATTCATCATATCATCTTCATCATCCTCATCATCTGTCCATTCATGGAAATCTCCACTGGCAAAATCTCCTGATATCTCTAAGTCAATAGCTGAAAAAATAACCCAGCATGATCAATGAAGGAAAGAATAACTTATAATTGTTGTATATTTATTCCAGAGATTCAAGGAAAAATTCCTCATCAAAAAGTAACAAAAAGAATTATATTAGTCATTTTAAAATCCAAATCCACATGATTATATCATTCGGTAGAATGACATTAACTCTAATTCAATTGACAACTTTAGAATGGAAAGCAAGACATTAAACAGCTATCATTTCAAACTATTGGATAGTTTACATTTTTTATGGGCTCCACAGTTAGCAATTGGTTCATTTGGTTCTCACAATAACCTTGGGAGGTATGTGCCATATACAATAGAGACATTTCAACATTTTTAGTACATTCCTGCCACAACTCCTTTAATTATAGCAACTTATCTGACATTAATTTAAAAGATGAAAACCATGTATTACAGAAAATACCTCCAAATAGATTAGGTAATTACAAAGTGTGTCTTCCTTCTACTTTAAAACAGTTCCCTAGATTCCGTGGAAATGATAAAAGCCAAATTGGTCGAATTGATAGAAACTATAAATAATTATAGGCAAAGTGGAACAGGCAAAGAGTATTTATAGATGCAGAAAAGAAAAATCACTCTTTCCTCTCCTCCCTTACCAAATAAAAGGAGGGAGAGTGGATGAATTCTAGTAATAATATATACTTTTCAAAGTTAGCATTTTCTTTAGATACATTATTTCCTCTGAATCTCTGACAACCCTGTGAGGCAGGTAGTGGAGGAATCATTATCCCCATTTGATAAAATTGCATCTCAGATGGTGGAAATAGCTTGCCTGAGGTCACAAAGCTAATAAGTGATGCAGTCAGAAGTTGGCTCTATTTCGAACAATATGAATTTAGCATTCTTTCTACTGAAATAATAATAATGAGAATGATAATAAATTGTTACTAGTCATCTAAAAAAATAAAAATTTCCTTTAAAAGTATCCCTATGCTTGGCAGTTTATATAAGAAAATAATAGTAGATTCTCTACCTCCTAATGTTCCCATTGATATATTAAAAATTATATATTTTTTCAAAATGATGAATTAGGAAGATATTTCAGTAGGAAGCTGACATAGTATTACCTCTTGACTGTGAATATCACCCAAAATACCTTTGTTCAAAAACTCTCCTCAACCCAACAAAATAATTTAATACTAACATTTTCATAAAATGTTAGATAGGCCAAATGAATAAAAATAATAAGATATCTAGCTAAAATTAAAATTTGAAACATTAAAAATTTGTGATTTAATACCTGTGGAAATTCATTCCACTGATATGTATCACAATCTATTAATAACTTCATAAGAGATTTTCATGTATTGACATGATGCAAAGAAATACAAGACCTGGTTTCTGACTAATGAATTATTGAAAATATTGCATATTAGAAATCAGCCTTGTCTTTTAAATTTGTTTTTAAGCAAGAGCTCCATTTCTTCATCTATAAGGTGGTAGTGGGGTGCTATCAAGCATGAACTCTGAGTTACCTTCCAGCTTTAAATATGTGAGCCATGATCTTTCTCAATGACTATTGTATTAAATATAGAACAAATTCCTTAGCCCCATTTAAATCTCCTCAATAATATCACTAATTTACATTTCCAATCATATGTTATAATATTCCTAATTCTACCTTCCACTCTATCTTGATTACCTCAATTTCATCCTGTAATTTCCTGACTCCAATATATTTAGAAAAGCTATATATCTAAGTCTAGGAAGTAGTGTTATTTTGTTTCATCTTATTGAAAGCACAACACTAAATTAAGCCTCTACACAGACATTAAAGCTACAGATCTCATCCAAAAAAAAAAAACAGGTTGAAACAAGTATTCAACTGTAGACATTATGGAGGATCTTCCATGAAGGTCTTTCTCTTTGCAGGGAAAAGGGTAAAGCCCAGCCAGTAAGATTTTTAAGCTGCAATGTAATCTTGATCCTAGTGGTAAGACACCAGCAGAAGTACTGGAAGCTAAATAGCAAGCTGGCAGGGAGGGTCCCAACTCCAGACAAAGTCTTAACCTTGGGAACACTGAGGCAAAAGACAGGAGTGAATTGGAACCAGCATAAGAAGAGCCTGGAAATAAAGGAGGAAATAAACCTCTGCATAAGCAATGACTGGACTGTATAGGCAAGATCTTAATTCATGATAAGGCAGGGATCAGACCCCAGCCCCAGCACAAAAAATTGTGTCTGACCCCCATGAGCAGCTCAAACAATCAAAATAACCAAAGAAACTAAATGAGTTATAGCTATAGAAAGCTACTTTACAGAACAAAAAAGATTATAAAAATGCCTACTAAAAAATGTTAACGACAAATGACCAACATAAAGAGCTCTCAAAGGAATCTATGAATTGGACTCAAATCCAAAACCTCATAAAAGAGTTTAAAAATAAAAATGGGGGAAAAAAAGAAATGAGAGCCAGGCAGGAAAACTGAAAAATTAGCCAAAGAAATCAACTCCTTTAAAAGTAAAAATAACCAATTGGAAAAAGAACATAACTCTTCAAAAAATAAAATTTATCAACTGGAAAAGGGATGCAACTCATCTCAAACTCAAAAGTTATACAACTCAGCAAAAAATCAAAATTAATCAATTGGGAAAGGAAACACAATTACTAACTGAAGAAAATGAAACCTAAAAATTTGAGTTGGACAAGCAGAAACTAATGAAACTTGAGACATCAAGATTCCAACAAACAAAGTCAAATAGCTCAAAAAATTAATGAAAATGCAAAGTATCTCTTAGGAAAAACAAACAACCTGGAAAATATTTCCATTTAAGATAATTTATGAATTATTGCTCTACCAGAAAACCTAGATCAAATAAAGAATCTGGAAAATATATTTCAGAAAATTATCAGGGAAAATTGTCCAAATTTACTAGAACTAGAAGATAAAATAGCTCTTGAAAGAATACACAGAACATGTCCAGAAAGAGACTCCACAAAAAAAATACTCCAAGGACTATCATAGCTAAACCTCAGAATTCACAAATAAAGGAGAAAATATTACAAGAAGTCAAAAAGAAGCAATGTAAATATAAAGGAAGCACAATCAGAATTACACAGGATTTGTCACTTTCAATATTAAAAGTTTGGACGTGAAATATGATGTTTGGAGGTCAAAAGATCTTGGATTATAACCAAGAATTTACTGCCATACAAAATTCAGCATATTCTGTCAGGGGAAAAGATGGATGTTCAGCGAATTAGAGGACTTCCAAAATTTCCTGATAAAAAAGATCAGAACTGAACAGAGAATTTGATCTTAGAATATAAGACTCAAGAGAAACATGAAAAGGTAAATGGAAACAGGAAAATATAACAAATGTTAGGCAAAACAATGGAAGATAACATAACTCTTGAAAAATGTATTTCTCTCATAATGGTTAAAGGATAAATTGCATAGTTAGGATATAGGTATAGTTGATTTTTGTCCTTTGTTATCAAAGAAGAAAAAAATGGCATCACTATTTTTAAGACAAATTACAATGCATCCAACTGTGAATAATCAGAGGTGAACATCTGGTGTGTTTACCCTAAAATGTATCTCAACTTTCCTTTGAGATATTTTACTTCTGCCTTGCTGATACAACTCAGCACATTCTCTGATGAAAGTCATGTTATGCTGGGTGGTCTCATTTAAGTATCCTCCATGCCTTATAACAAATGCTAAATTTCTTAAGAGTGGCCTTCAGGATGTCCTAGTACTTAAGGTACTTTGAGGTTCTGTACATAATTAAATCAAAAGTAACTTTAATAGATATGGAGAAGTTTATACTCCAATGGGGCAGAGGATGGGATCATACTTAGAAGAGTTGGGCATAAAGAGATTAGGGAGACATCTTTTTTTAAATCCATACTTAGTTAAGGAGGGTTTCAATACTATAGTTGAGGTGCTAAAGGCACAATAGGAAAATGTATACTCAATACATTGGTTGGGGAGAGTTGTAGGGCTATGCTTGGAGTACTCTAGAAATGGAGGAAGAGAGTATAATTAGAGGAACTGGACAAGAAAAATCATAAAAAGATTTGCTTTTCTTGGAGCTTTGGTTACAACTGGAGGAAGTATGCTTGGGGCAGGGTACAAATGTTTCATGAAATGATTTGACTCTGCATGAGCTTTTGACTCATGACTTGAAAAGGGGGTAAAGTATAAACTGATTATAAATTGATGTGATCCATGACTTTTGTGAAATTTATTTCTAATCGTGATGGAAAAGGAAAGATGTATTAGTGATTATAAGGCTGCTTACCAATCAATCAAGTAATCAATCAACCAACTTTTGATTAACTGCACTTTCAGCTTATCAATTGATTGATGTTTGTCCTTCAATTTCGAAAAAGACCATGACATCAGGGAGGTGAAGAAATGGCAAATACATAAACTGGATTTGAGTGAAAGGGGATGTACTAAATCACCAGTCTCACTTTCTCCTCCAGAGCCACCTGGATCCAGAGGCCAGATATAAATCAGGATGACTGGAGATAAACCTGGATATGAGGCCATCAGGGTTAAGTGATTTGCCCAAGGTCACACAACTAGTAAGTATTGAATGTTTGAGGCTGGATTTGAACTCCCATCTTCCCAACTCCAAGACCAGTGCTCTATACACTCTGCTACCTAGCAGCTTATCAATCAATCAATCAATCAATCATCCTTTGATTGATAAAGACAGTGTTAAAACAATAAATACTTATAAAGAAGGACTATACTAGGAAAAGGCCAGGCATTAATAGATGAATAACAACAGGTGAAGAGGCATGAAGACTTATTAAGGTAGAGGGGAAAGAAAGAAGTTTGTGAACAGTAATACTCAATGTATTTGACTCAGAAGCAGAATAAGATATTCCCAGTTGTGTTTAAAAGTCTATTCTACCCTAAAGAAAAGTAGGGAAAGGGAAAGACAAGGGAAGGGAAGGCAAAGGTATAAGTGAAAATAAAGTTAAAATTTAAAAGAAAAGTTAAAGGGAAAAGCAAGTAAAACATTGGTGAGGAAGAAAAAGCGAAAAGCAAAGAGAAAAGTACAAATGGGAAAAGATAACATGGAGAGAAATATTTAGTAATCTTAAATGTAACTGTGAATGGGATGAATTTTCCCATGGAAGTGGATAGCAGAATGGATTAAAAAACTGTAATCCTACAATATGTTGCTTAACAAGAAACATATTTCAAGCAGAGAGTTAATGTTTGTCCTTCATTTTTTTTTTAGTTTGTTTGTGTTTTTTGCAAGGCAATGGGGTCAAGTGGCTTGCCCAAGGCCACACAGCTAGGTAATTACTAAGTGTCTGAGGTCAGATTAGAACTCAGGTACTCCTGACTCCAGGGCCACCTAGCTGCCCCATTGTCATTCATTCTTGAAGAAGGTCATGACATTAGCGAAAAGATGGCATGACATGAGCATGAATTGGATTTGAGAGAGAGAGAGAGATGCTGTGTTAAGTCACCAGCCTCACTTTTTCCTCCAGTCATCTGGTCCAGTGGCCAGATATGAATCAGAAAGATGGCCATAGATGAGAGGTAATTAGGGTTAAAAATCTTGCCCAAGGTCACACAGCTTGAAAGTACCTGAGGCTGGATTTGAATTACTGTCCTCTGAATCGAAGGCCAAAGCTCTAATTACTAGCTGCCTAGTAGAAAGACACACACACAGGTTAAAGTAATGGAGCACTATTATTCTATAAGTGACCAAGAGAAGTATGGAAAGAATTACACAAACTGATGTTGCGCAATGGAGCAGAACTACAAGAATGTTGTACACATTCTTGACAGCATCGTGAGTTAAGCTATTTTGATGGAAGCAGTTTCTTGCAGTATAAAAAGCTAGCACAACCCTGGGAGAACTGTTATGGACAATGCTATGGACATCCCAGTGATGAAAAAAACCAAACCAAACATATGAAAAAACCCTAAAGAATCTGAATGAATACTGTGTTCACTTTTAAAAACTTTCTCTTATGCTCTTCCTTCTTATTCCATTGTTTTCTTTCTTTTCCTTTAGTTCTAATTCCTTATATAGAATATAACTAATATGTAAACATGCTAAACACAGATGTACATAAACAATTTTGCCACTGTTCACCTCTGAGGGGAGAGATGGGAAGGAAGGGTGGTAGTAATTTATAAATATGAATGTGGATAAATATTGAAAAACTTTCATAACATATTTGGAAAAATAAAATAAAGTATCTCTCCCTCAACTCACCCTAGAGAACTACATCTGGCTCTCCTTACCCCTGTCATATTCTGCTTTAACAATGCTTATTTGTGAGAAAATTCAATTACCCTTAATAATGATAAAAGCTAATAGCTATTTATGAGGCACTTTAAGGATTGGAAGATACTTTACATATAGGAATCCATTTCATTATGTATTAGAATATAAGCTTCTTAAAGCCAAGGACTGCTTTAATTTCCATATTTTTAACTCCCTGTATACTTATTATCATGCTTTCCACACAATGGATATTTGGAAAATATTTATAGAATCAAATTCTTCAATCATTAACAAAGCTGAATCCAATCAATTAATTATTAAATATTTTTAAAATAATATTTCCAAAGTAATATTTGTAAAAATGCTATATAATACTTGCTGTTGTTGGTTGTTTTGCTATAATAATAATAACTTTTATTATTATCATTATCACCGTCATTATCATTATCATCATTATCACTATCTTCTTAATATTATTTGTATACTATCTATAAGGTATTTTACTAAACACTGGAATTACAATGAAAATACAAAAATCATTCCTGTTCTTCCTGAGGGGTCTTCTATTGTTTGTTGAGTATTTGAGAATACTTTCCTGCAGGAAATGGTACTTGTGCTCATTAGGGTTTCTAGGAGGAGCATTCAAGAAGGCTAATACAATAGCACATGGGAAGTATGAAAGCGATTCATGTGTTGAAAGACTGGGAAGCTTGTGTGGCATCATTTGGTAGAATTCTATTTCACTGAATTACCTGTGCAGGCTATTTTTTCTCTTCTAAGCATTATTTGCAATGATCTTCCCAATCATTGACCTACCATAATGGACAAATGAAATTCATTTCGGCTTACCACAGTCTGCTGCTGCACCATTTTTTCGAGATCCTGTTACCTCATTGCCATATCTGTCAACGCACCAACACTGTCCAGAGCCTCCATGGCACTGAGTTGGTTTATAGTAACCATCTTGATCACATAATGGAATATACTGCCCTGTGAAATATATTTGAAGAGAATGAATTAAAATTATTAGTTTTCTTTTATAATTCATGGAATTGAGAGCTGGAAGCAATTAGCCTGGTTACAAACTTGATCAAGGTGAATTAGTAAATGTCTGAGGTAGTTTGTACAGTTTTGTTTTTGTTCTTTTTTCATTGTGACTAACTTTTCATCACCCTTGTTGAGATTTTATCAATGAGGATACTAGAGTGGTTTGCAATTTTCTTCTCTACTTCCTTTATAGATAAAAAATTGATGTAAGCAGGGTTAAGTGACCAGTATAGGGTAACTCAGTAAATATCTGAAACCAGATTTGAACTCAGAAAGATGAGTTTTCCTGACTCCAGGTCCACCACACTATCCACTATACCATCTAGTTAGTCCTCTATGGCTAAAGAGTCAGCATTATTTATTCATTCATTCATTTAATTAATTGTTTTTAGTTATAGCTAATCTGCCCAGAGGATAAAAATAATTGGAAGTAGCATTTTTAGAGTACTTCATGTTTTCAGAGAACTTTTCAAATAATATCTCATTTTATCCACACAACTCTGATAGGTAGTTATTATTATTATTATTATTATTATTATTATTATCATCATCATCATCATCTTCTTATCAGACATGAGAACACTGCAGGGAAACAAAGGATTAGCAACTTGCTTAGCAATACATAACCAGCAAATATGGTAAACAACATTTGAACTGGAGTCTTCCTCATTCCAGTTTTTTCACTTTATCCACTATGTCACCTAGCTGCCTTTAAAGGCAGCATGGCTTGTTGTATAGAGGATGCAGCTTGGAATCAGGAAAAGCTGAGTTCAAATTCTACCTTTGACATGCTCAAGGTGTATTACTCTGTTTTTTTAGGGTTTTTTTTTTTTTTTTTTTTTAGTTTTTGCAAGGCAATAGGGTTAAGTGGCTTGCCCAAGGCCACACAGCTAGGTAATTATTAAGTGTCTGAGGCCCTATTTGAACTCAGGTACTCCGGACTCCAGGGCCAGTGCTCTGTCCACTGCTCCACCTAGCCACCCCAGTGGGTCACTATTAACCCAGATTCCTCAACAAACTTCCTAGAACTTCTATAAAAGTGATAGATTGAAACCTATTCTAATAGAGGAATTTCTGGAAGTTTTCTATTGTAATGTACATAATTTTAATGTCTCATACTATTTACTGACTGTCAATTTGCATTACTTACAATTAACAATTAAATAATAGCTTAGATAATTGAGAATGTTTTCTTCTAAGGTTTTATCCTCATGTCATTACCTTAACTTTAAACACTTAAATTTCAGAGTTCTTCATGAGGAATTATAAATTGCAATCACTAACTTTCTAAATTCCATGATTTTTATATGCACAATCCAACATTGGACTTTGAATGGTACTGCTGACATTAATTCTATGTTTGGAATGATCTGCTAATGATAATGAATCAATAACCACATAGTTTTGAATGTATTTTGAATCAACCTACAGTTCTCTCACCAAGGCTTATTTATATTTCCATATAATATTAATGTCTGGAAGAAATAAAACCCTCCAATTAGACGCTGGTGTGAATTGGAAACTTGGAAAACTGGGTTGAATTGATTGGAAAATTATTAGTGACATCATCTGCTCTAAGTAGCAGTCTTGTTTAGAGGATAAAACTGGTAGGCACACAAGATCTGCCTCTGAAATACTAGTTGTATAATAATGAGCAAATCCCTTCACCTCTCAATGACTTAGATAAGTCTTTGAAGTTATAAATTATAATCAGCTTGACAATTTCCATACAAAGAAGAGTTTTCCAAGCCAGGAAGGAAATTCCCTGGAGAATCAGAAGTTCATATTGAGAGTTGGGGCAGGGGATGAAGAATAATCTAATAAATAATGAATAATGAAACTTCATAAATAACTCAAGACATGTTGAACCTGTTCTTTATCAGTCAGTAAGAATTTACTGTTTCTTTTATATTTGAGAGGCTAGATACTATCTTGCTCACTCTGGAATTTTAAAAGCACTCAGTTAGTAATATAATCACTCATTCATTCAACAAATATTAAAAGATTATTTCTGGCAGTAAGAGTTTACTAGTTTTCCTGATTTAACTGTGTTGAAACAGAATTCATGCTACACTCATAGTGAATAAAGTTAACCCTCACATTTGGAAAATGTGAAATATATTCCCATTTGTTAGCTTCTTGACTTTTTCCTCTTTTTTTATACTTGATGCTATGTGCTTTTCACATAAGTGCTTATTGATTTAAATTTATGAATCATACATGAAAATTTGTAAACTGGCATATAGATAGCTTTGTTTAAATAGAATAACTAAAATCATTTAGATTGTTGCCTTTCATTCTCAAAATGCTGGTTTAATTTTGTAAACATATGCACTTGAAACATTCCAGAATAATAAATGAATTAATTTTAGTGTTTTCCATACTGTACATATTTCAAGGATCTACATATTTGTAAAACATGCACACATACACACATATTAAATATACATATGCACATTTCTGAAAAGAGGAAAAAATAAGAGCAATCATGAGAAATTATCTGTTAAGGTCTTCAATCATTTCCTTGGTGATAAAATATCAAACACCTTATGGTTATATTAACATCAACTAAATTTTTTTTTATTGACACCAACAGCTTCATTATCATCATGATTCTTTGCCCTGTAATTCTTAATATTTCATATATATATACATATATATGTATATATATATATATATATATTTATACACACTGACACACACACACGGAGGACACATATGTCTTTCAAATTAAGGATAGCTTATTCATCAACATCTATAGGATTCATGCTACTCAGGAGATATATATTAAAATATAACTTACTTTTAAATCCCACATGATTCAAATAAGAATTTTAAGTTCCTTGAGGGCAAAGACTATATTCCTTATGTAAACATATCTAATATATAACACAATAATTTGTATCATGTAAGCACATTAATTTTTAATTGAATTGAATCAGTATACATAACTAAAACATGTAGCATTACAATTCAGATATTTAAAATAAAAATTAAAATATCATTCTGCAAGTATCCAAATAAATTTATGGTATTTTAGATGTTACTAAATGGATTAATTAACAATTGTAAAAATAACTGACAATAATTTAGAGATTATAATATTTTTAAGAGAACCACTATAAAAGTATATGTTCTAAAAGTCACTAAGATTATTCATTTTGTTAAATGTTACAAAAATAAACAATGAATCTAAAATTTTTTTTAAACTGGAAGTAAAATAAATTTGACTTAAAATTTACCGCTATCATAAGCCTTTAAAATACAATGCAAGAATGGACTCAGAATTAAAGTTTTGCTGATGTTTTAACTTAAGCATTAAGATTCTTTTTTACTTAATATATTTCAAAATGAACATTATATTAGGGTAATAAAATAGACATAATATCTTTCAATAGGTAAGGTAATAAAAGTAAGTTTAATAGCTTTCAAAAACTTCATAAATTTTGTTGCTGAAATTTAGTGCGGTCTATCTTTGTTGGATTAATATTGATTTTATGTTGCTGTTTCCCTGGGGTTATTTATGTAAGCAATAAAGCCTTCAAAAGCATGATCTATTGCTCACCTAGGAGCTTCTTTACCACTGGCTGCTTCTGAATGTTGCTGAGCTCCGTCTGGCAAGGTGGGTCTGAAATGACATTAAAAGATATTTCTTTACGTATTATAGCTGATCAGAGAAAACATGATACCTTGTCTTAAGATTTCAAGCTTCTTCTAACTTAAATATAAGTCTTTAGGACAGTTCAACTCATTTTAAAAATTATTAGTAGCAATTGTTATGATTAATTTTAATAACAACTTAACTTCTGGACCCTCAAGCATAAGAAAAAGTTTTAATTACATGAAATAAAATGACCAACTAATGTATTATTATTTATTATTTTAATTCAGTTATATTAACATCAACTAAATTGTTTTATTTATTGACACAACAACTTCATTATCATCATGATTCTTTGCCCTGACATTCTTAATATTTTCTATTTTATATATATGGAGCATCATTAAAATGATTCAAAGTTGTTTAATATTGGTTATACTGGTGGCTAAACTCCATGTCCTTATGACTAGATGATAACATAGTAAAGAAACAACATTATTGTCATCAGTATTTCAAAGCTATATTATAGAAACTGATATTTAATAATATACTAAGCAATATTTGCAAATGAAAGTGCTTTTTTCCTGCATTTGATTGAATTTTTGATTACAAAATATATATATATTACATATGTATACACATTTCATATATTTTATAGACATACATATTATATATAATAAAAAAGTATATAAAAGTAGAGTGAAATTAGTTTAGATATAGTTCTAAAGAGACTAAATACAATATGATGAAATTGGAAAATATAAAATGAGTCAAATATAGACATTATAAATGACATATTTATTGTTTTTTTGCAAAGCAATGAGGTTGTGACATGCCCAAGGTCACACAGTTAAGTAGGTGTCTGAGGTAGGATTTGAACTCAGGTCCTGCTGACTTCAGGGCCAGTGTTCTATTCACTGTATCACCTAGCTGCCCCTATAAATTGCTTTTTAAAGAATAACATTCACACAGGATTTCTTTAAATTTTACTATATTATCATTAAAAATTCCAATTTCTTTTTGAGAACCCAGTGCAGAAGACTTTGGAATCTGAGGGTTTGGGTTCAAATGTCTTAGTTTGACTTTAATTGAGTGTCTTGGACAAATCATGTTATTTCTCTAGGTCACAATTTTCTCATCTATAAAATGAAGAAATGGGAATGGGGGTGGAAGGATTTCTAAATTTTCCATTATATTCCTTATGACCTTATCTTCATTTTGATCTTTGCTATTATTATATTAATTATTACTTTTGATGACTGGGATGTTAAAGCATTATTTAAAGCTATTAACAAATCAAAATGTTTTAGGGTTCCATTTAAGTCATCTAATCATAATCATACTCACCCATCATGTAAAATATTAAAGTTACTCCTTCCTAAGAAAAGTGAAATTGAGAAATGAAGTGAGGTATTCATTGTTTTTAATCTTTTATTGAGATGAAAATATTTTATAGTTAGAAATATATAGATAAATTATAAGCAAAAATACATCATTTTTTGAATAATTTGAATAATTATAAGTATATTCCATTTCATTCTGCTTGTACTGAATTGATCTGATTGGGTATCTATTGTATACCTGTAATTTTTAAGAATTATTTCAGACACCAACATTATTGTTATTTATTTGCCTTTGTTGTTGTAGCCATTTCCTTCTTCACCTTACTTTATAGATGAGGAAATTGAAGTCAACAACTCTAAGTGATTTGACCAGCTAGTAAGTCAGATTTGAACTTAGGAACAGGAGTTTTCTTGATTACATTCCTAGTATGATCTACACTGCACTGTTAGTAGGTAATTCTAAAATTATATAAAATACATTCAATTCTTAAGATCATGAAGAAGAACATTTCTAACTAAAGATTCAATCTGAGATTCTAATATTAAAATTTGAAAGAAAAATCTGAAGCAATTATGGACCAGAACATATAAAAAGCTTAACATAAAAAGTCTTTTTGATTGTACTTACTATGAAATTCACTGAAAATTGATGTTCTCTTTGAATCCTAACCTTATTCTCATTGTTTATCTCATTCAGTAAGCCTGATTTTGAAATATAATTTTACCTCTTTAGTGGCCTTGGTGAATTTTAGTTTTCTTATTTCTAAAATGAAGTGGTATGAATGGGAGGCAAATATCCCTTACTTTGTAGATGCTTTTCAAAACTTCAAAACAATCATTCATATGATGTTTTTGAAGTTAGAAAACATTGTTTACATGGTATCTCATCAGGGCCTCACATGCCTCTAATATAGTTCCTATTATTCTCATTTTACCAGAGAGTAAATTTAGGAAGATAGAGGTTAAGTGATTTGTCCAGGATTTCTAGTAGGCATCTGAAGCAAATCTTGCACTCTGGTTCTTTTCACTGAAAGACCATCATTCTCTTCACTCTCCTATTGACCTTTCTCTTCCATATGCTCAAGACTTTCCAGTAAGGTTCTATGCTATTGTATTTATCCTAAGACATGGAGGTGCCTGAGATTCCTGGGGCTGCATAAGTATAGCACATATTTTGTCAGATCCCTTGAAACTGGTAAATATCAAAGCTTCAAATGTAAACCTGCTGCAGACTGTTTGCTGACTTTGGTAAAATTTGTCTCCAGAGTCTTGGTTAACAGTGAATGTAATTTTGGACTGTAATAAATGATTAAGCCAAAAACTAAATCTTGTCTTTGTGTGAGCAGAAGTTGAACTCGTTTTCATAAATCTATGTGCTATTGAAACCTTCTATCATCAAAAATAGGAATGAAAGAAAAATTTATTTTTGAAGAGTACCATAATTCAGCCATTTGAATAAGCCAACCATCAAATATACACATTTGCTACCTCAATTAAAAAATTAAAATATTACTCTTTTACTTATAAATACCATTTTCAAAGATATATACCCTGTGAGTTGATGGAATTTAGGAAAACTAAATATTGATTTAGTTGAATTAATCTAGGTAAAATCATTCCTAAAAAAAGAAAGCTTTCAGCCAGGTTTAAATACAATATTAAATTCTTTGCTTTTAATTAAAATTTCTTTTCTAGTTACATGTAAAAATGATTTTAACACACTTTTTATTAAACAATGATTTGGTGGCAACTAGGGGCACATTGGATAGAGCACTGACCCTGGAGCCAGGAGGACCCAAGGTCAAATCCGGTCTCAGACGCTTAATAATTACCTAGCTCTGTGACCCTGGGCAAGTCACTTAATCCCATTTCCTAGAAAAAATTTAAAAAAATTCCCAAATTATTTCCCCTGTCTTTCTTCTTGCCTCCTTCATTGAGAAGGGAAGAAATTTGGTATGGATTACATACATGTGCCATCATACAAAACATATTTCCATATGATTCATATTGTGAAAAATAACAGACCAAAAATAAAGTTAAAAATATTCTTTGACCTGTATTAAGACTCCATCACTTCTTTGGAGGTAGATAGTGTTTCTCATCATAAGTCCTTCAGAATTGTAAAAGATCACTGTATTGTTGAGAATAGCTAAGTTGTTCCAGGTAAACATTGCACAGAATTACTGTTACTATGCAGTGGTTTTTCAGGTTCTGCCTACTTCAGTTTGCTTCAGTTCATCTAATTCTTTTTTTTTTTTTCTGAAAGCATCTGCTCATGCTTTCTTATAAAAAATAGTGTTATATCACAATCATGTACCACACCTTGTTCAATCATTTCCCATTTGATGGATATCCCCTCTATTTTCAATTTTTTCCACCACATAACTGTTATATTTTTGTATAGATTAAATCTTTCACCATTTTTCCATATCTTTATGATACAGATGTGGTAATGATATTATTGAGTAAAATTTTTATAGTCCTTTCTGCCTAGTTCCAAATTGTTCTCCAGAGCAGCTCACCTTCCCTATTAATGCTTTATTATCCTGATTTTACCTCATTTTTTGAGGTTTTTGCTAGGCAAACGGAGTTAAGTGGCTTGCCCAAGGCCACACAGCTAGGTAATTATTAAGCGTCTGAGACCGGATTTGAACCTAGGCACTCCTGGCTCCAGGGCCTGCGCTTTATCCACTACGCCACCTAGTTGCCCCCGTATTTCTTCTCATATTTTTGTTTACCTTTTTATGAACAAAATATAGTGTCTCTGATAATAGTAGTTTTAATTTCCATTTTTCAATTCAATGATAATTTAGAGTATTTTTCATGTGATTATAAATAACTGATTGCTTCTTCTGAAAAACTGACTGTTCTTATTTGATCATTTCTCAATTGAGAAATGACATGTGTTCTTAGAAATCTGACTCAATTCTCTGTATATTTGAGAAATGACAAGTTTAACAAAGAAACTTGGAAAAAAATTTAGTTTTCAGCTTTCCTTTAATCTTTGTTTTATTAGATTTCTTTGTGCATAATATTTTATTATCAAAATTATCCATTTTACCCTATAATTATAGTTCTCTAAATGTTGTTGGGTTATAAGTTATTCTCTTATCCATAGATTTAAATAATAATCTATGTTACGATCCCTAATTTGCTTATGGCATCACCCTTTATATTTGTATCCTGTATTCTACTCTGCTATTTTCTTTCATTTCATTTTATGGGTGAACTCATACCATTAAGATTCTCAAACGTTCTTATAAAAATACATTTATCTCCACCCACTTTTGCCCCATTTATTTTTCTTTTTCTCTTTTTATACTGCACCTTCTCGAACATGGTGTGCTTCTAACCATTTTTAGCCATAATCTGGTCTCCCTTCTATCATCTTCCTCCCTCTTCTCTTCTATTATCCTTATTCCCCTCTACTCTCTTTTATGATAAGATAGGTTTCTATTATGGCATTCCTTCTCTCAACTAATTCTGAGGAGAGTAAAACACAAGTATTCTTCCTTACTCCAACCATTCTTACATTTAAATCCTTTGTTAAAGAATGTTTGTCCCTCTTTTATGTAAGATAATTTACCCTGTTCTATTTCCCTTCCTGCTTCTCTCAGTGCAATCCTTTTCCTCAACCCTTAATTTTATTTGTTAACATATCATTCCATCCATGCCCTCTGACTATGTTTATTTCTAATCACTCTAATAATAATGAAAACAGGTTTTAAATGAAATAATTCTTCTTCTCATATAGGAATGTGCTCTTATTGAGTCCTTTATAATTTCTTTTTCTCTTTACTTTTTTATATTTCCCTTGTGTCTGGTATTTGGAAATCAAATTTTCTGTTCAGTTCTGGTATTTTCATCAGGAATGATTCAATATCATTGAATGCTCATTTTCCACCTGAAGTTAGATTTAAAGTATAAGTTTTGGTGAGTAGATAATTCTTGATTGTAATCCTAGCTCCTTTGCACTCCAAAATGCCATATTCACAATTGATAGTTTATTTTATTTTTCCAATTACATGTCGTAAAAGTTTTTCAACATTCATCTGCATGGATCTGCATATTTAAAATTACATAATTTCCTTTCACCCTTCGTCCCTAACCCCCCCCAACAGTGAACAGTATAGTGAACACTGTTCATATACATTTGTGTTTAATATGTCTACAGATTAGTCATTTTCTGTATGAGGAATTAGGACTAAGGGGAAAAATGAAAGCCATGAGCTAAGAAAGAAAAACCTAAGGGAACATTTTAAAAAAATGAATTTAGTGTTTTTTGTTTTTTCTTCCTCTAGATGTGGATAGCATTGTCCAAAACAGGTTGTCCTAGCTGTCTGAACTGCTGGGAGGAGCTTCATCCATCAAGAATAATCAATTCACAATGTTGGAATGTCTACAATGTTTTCTTGGTTCTGCTATCTTTGTTCAGCATCAGTTCCTATATTTCATTCTAGGCTTCTCTAGTGTCTGACCATTCCCGGTTTCTTATAAAATAATAGTACTCCATAATATTCATAGACCATAACTTGATCAGTCATTCCTCAATTGATAGATATCCCCTCAATTTCCAATTGTTTGTCACTCCATAAAGAGCTATTAAGAATATTTTGGAACATGTGGGGCTTTTCTCATTTTTATGATTTCTTCTGGATATATATCTAGTATTGGTATTGCTCTTTGAACATAATTCTATATTATGCTCTAGAATGGATCAGTTCACAACTCCACCAAAAGTGCATTGATGTCCAGTACTCCCACTTTTCTCTTTTTTTGTCATCTTAGTCAATTTGATAGGTGTGAGGTGATACCTCAGAGTTGTTGTAATTTGCACTTTTCTAATCAGTAATGATTTGGAGCATTTTTTCATATGATTATATATAGCTTTAATTTCTTCATTTGAAAACTGTCTATTCAAATCCTTTGACCATTTATCAGTTTGGGAAAGAGTTGTAACCTTATAACTTTGATTCAGTTCTTTATATATTTTAGAAATGAGATCTTTATCAGAATTCCTAGCTATGAAAATTGTTTCTCAGATTTCTGTTTTCTTTCTAATCTTGACAGCACTGGTTACTTTTTAGTATAAAAACTTTTATATTATAGAGACAAAATCATTCATTTTACAATTTACATTGTACACTATTCTGGTTTAGTCATAAATTTCTCCCATTTCCATAGAGGTGACAGATAATGTATTTCTTGATCTATTAACTGGTGAATAGTATTGCCTCTTATGTCTAAATCTTGTATACATTTTGACCTTATTTTGGTATAGGTGTGGGTGAGTCTATGCCTAGTTTTTGCCATATTATTTTCCAGTTTTTCCAACAATAGAAATTAAGGTTTTGGGGTTTATCAACAATAGATTACTGTAGTCATTTACTACTATTTCTTTTGGACCTAAAAGTAAAGTCCAAGTGAAACAGAAAGATTCAGGACACTTGGCTCATTAAGAAGGTGGAGGAAATTCAATTTTATTCAGACAGTAACAAACCAAAATTCTTTTATAATTCCCTGAAAGCTATTTATGGGTCAAAGGCTTATGGTACATCTCACTTACTCTGGGCTGATGGATCCACATTGATTAATGATAGGGACTTGATCCTAGAGAGATGGACTGAACATTCTATGGTGTTCTTAACAGACCATCATCAATAATACAGAATTCATTGACCACTTCACTCAAATTGAAGACTATAAGTCCCTAGGTGAAGAAGAAGTTTTGACTGCCATTAGGCTACTTTCAAATGGCAAAGCTCCTGGTATTGATTCTATTCCAGCTGAGATCTACAAGATAGGGGGGCAGGTATATTGCTCATCCAAAACTGACTGTAATTTTCCATGTAATATATCATGAAGAGATTATGCCCCAAGAATTCAAGGATGATTCCATTGTCCATCTCTATAAAGGTAAAGGGACTAGATTGCCCTAAGACAATCACAGGGTTATTTGTCTTTTAGTCCTTGTTGGTAAGATTCTTGCTAGAGTCCTTCTCAGTAGACTAATCCTTCACCTGGAAGTTGGTCACCTTCCTACTGAGGTGGGTGAGAGCCTGTGTGACTGAGAGCCAGTGTGACTTCGGAAAGAGTAGAGAAACTGTAGATGTGGTGTTTGCTATTGTTTGCTATGTGACAACACCTGGAAAAATGCCAGGAACAGAACAGAAGTCTGTATACAACATATGTAGAGCTGGCCAAGGTCTTTGATACCATTAGTCATGGAAAATTATGTCAAAATTTGGTTGCCCGGAAAAGTTCATTAGTATTGTATGTTAGTTTCATGACAGCGTGCATGCCCAGGTTCTGGATAGTGGATGATGCTCTTGAAATTTTCTAGTCAACAATGGGGTAAAACTCGGATGTATCTTTGCTCTTATATTTTTTGGCATGATGTTTTCAGCCATGTTCTCAAAGGCCTTCACTGAGGATGACTATGTCCTCGGGGTCAAATTCTTCAACTTGAAAAGACCTAGTCCAAAGTAGAGGGAGTATAGGTGCATGATCTTCTGTTTGCAGATGATTATGTTCAATGCCACCTCTGAAGTATGGCTCAATTCTCTGTTGATTGTGCTAATGATGGTCTAACAATTAACATCAAAAAAATCTAGGTGCTCTATCAGCCAGCACTACACCATCCATATGTAGAACCATCAATTACAACAAATGGAGTTTTGAGTACAGTGAACAAAAATCAGTCACCTTGGCAGTGTCCTTTCCAGGGAGGTAGACATTGACAGTAGGGTTGATATACACATTAACAAAGCTAGCTCAGTATTTGTGAGGCTCCGAAGGAAAGCATGGGAGAGAAGAGGTATTAGACAAACTACTACATTGAAGATCTGGCCTCATTTGCTATGTGCCTGTGAATCTTGGGCAGTCCACCAGTGCCATTTCAGGCAACTAAATTGCTTCCATCTAAATAGTCTGGCGGGGGGGGGGGGGCAAAGCCAAGATTGCGGCAGGAGAAGAGCCTAGTCTAGGTGCTCTCTCCAAAATATTTTGAAAAATCTTAAAATTTTCACTCTAACTAAATTTTTGAGAGGCAGAACCCACAGAAAGATATAGTGAGGCAATTCTCCAGCCCAAGGTAACCTGGAAAATAGTGGGGAAAACTCTGATCCATGGGGTTAGAGGGGCTGCCTGCCAGAGTGAAGAAACTTCAGCTTCCCATTGATAGCCCCAGAACACCTGGGAGCTGGGGCTCTTGGCAGCAGAAGCAGTTTCCTGACTTGCACTGCAGGGAGCATCAGGCACAACTTGGAGTATCAGGAGGAAGACCTCAGCCAGAGTGAGCCTGAAACCTAGGTCCTCAGAGCAGTTATGACAGTCAGCATGCCCAGATCCAGGAAACAGAAGCAGGAGTCAGCAACCAACTACACCCTGGTGCTCAGCCCACTGAAGGTAGGGGAGTGAAGGGAGTCTTCCAAGGCCTGTCCTCTATCCCTAGAACAGGACTCTGTGATTCTAACTACATTCAGACCCTGGTCATAGTCTAGGCCCCCCATAGAACAGGGCCTTCCCATCCCAGCCCAGTGGCAGAAAGGTACACGTCATTTACAGACCAAGGAAAGCAGTCAGAGTCCCACATACTGAGGTCCTTGTGGTGGGGGTGTCCATATAATACTCAAAAGCTCAGGAAAGTACCCTAAAACTAGGCACAGGCAGGGGAAATGAGTAAACAGAGAAAAAAGAGGAACCAGACCACTGACAAATACTTAGTCTATGATCCTAAGGAGGATCAAAATACTCAATCTGAAGATGAGGAAGTACAAGCTTTTGCATCTAAAAACTCCAAGAAAAATGGAAGTTGGGCTCAGGCAATGATAGAACTCAAAAAAAGATTTTGAAAATGAAGAGAGATAGAACAAAAATTGGGAAAATAGATGAAAGAGATGCAGGAAAAACAGGAAAACACAGTCAGCAGCTTAGTCAGGGAGATCCCAAAAAATGCTGAAGAAAATAACATGCTAAAAACCAGCATAGCTCAAATGGACAAAAACAGTTCAAAAAGCTGTTGAGGAGAAGAATGCTTTAGAAAGCAGAATTGGCCAGATGGAAACGGAGATAAGAAAGTTCTCTGAGGAAAACAAATCCTTCAGATGTAGAATGAAGCTAAAGGAAGCTGATGATTTTATGAGAAATGAAGACACAATACTTCAATATAAAAAGAATGAAAAATTAGAAGAAAATGAGAAACATCTCAATGAAAAAAACACCTATTCTGGAAAACAGATTCAGGAAAGTTAATTTAAAGATTATTGGCATACCTGAAAGTCATGATCAGGAAAAGAGCCTTGATAGCATTTATAAATAATTCCTATGGGGAAAATGCCCTGATATTCTAGAAGCAGAGGGTAAAATAGAAATTAAGAGAATCCAATAATCTCCCCTGGAAAGAGATCCAAACAAAACAATCCACAGGAATGTTATAACCAAGTTACAGAACCCCCAAGTCAAAGAGAAAATATTACAAGCAGCTAGAATGACACAATTCAAATATCGTGGAGCTGCAGTCAGGGTAACACAGGTTTAGTAGCAAATATATTAAGGGCTCATTGGGCTTGGAATATAATATTCCAGAAGGCAAAAGTGCTTGGAATGCAACCAAGAACGAGCTATCCAAAACATCCTCTTCCAGTGGAAAAGATGGACTTTCAATGAAACACGAATTTCAAATGTTCCTATTGAAATGACCAGAGCTGAACAGAAAGTTTGACCTTCAAATACAGGACTCAGTTGGAGGATAGAGAGCAGAGGAGAAGGGTAAATTTTGAGGGACTTGCATTCCTACATAATAAAATGATGCTGATAATGCTCATATGAGCCTACTCCTTTGGTAGAGTAGGTAGAAGGAGCTTTTATAGATGAAGCACATGAGAGAGCTGAATTTGAAAATATAATATATTGTAATAATGGAATCAACAGCTAAAAGGAAAATGTACTGAGATTAACAGAAAGGAATGGTGAAATAGGCTAAGATACTTCATATAAAAGACATTTTTTGCAATGATATGGAAGGGTGGAAGGGGGGTGAGTTAACCTTCACTCTTATCAGAAATGGTTCAGAGAGGAAATAGGATACACATTCAATAGATTATAGACATCTGGAGTAAGGATGAGAGAAGGGGGATGGGGGAAGAGGGGAGATGTGGGTGATGGAGGAGAGGGTAGATCATGGGAGAGAATTGTTAGATATAACACATCAGTTTTTTATTTTACTTTTTTGCAAGGCATTGGGATTGGGTGGCCTGTCTGGGAACATGGGGCTGGGTGCATGCTAGGTCTCTGGGGTGGTATGTGGGCTTGGCCCCAGGGCCGGTCCTTTGTCCATTGCATCACTTTGCTGCCTTAGAGGGACAGGGTGAAGGGAGAGAGAAAATATAGTATATGGTAGTGGAGAGGAATGGAAGGAGTGAGTTACAGTCAGTGGTGGCAATTGTGGAAAAGTATGGAGGTGGCTTCTGTGATGGACTTATGATAAAGAATGTGATCCACCAACAGACAGAGTTGTTGGTATCATAACACAGACTGAAACACATTTTTTCTCTTTCTTTTACTTTATTTCTCAAGAACTTTTATATTTTTTTGTAGGGAAGGGGTATTATGTTTGCTCTTAAAAAAGAATATTTTAGCAATGTATAAAGAATTGTTGAGTTTGAACAGAGACCAAAAACTATTACCTTTAGTATATCATTTCTCTCTCATCACATTCAACTTGGATCAATGTATACTGTAGAAATAATGTAAAGACTAGAACTCCGGTCTGTGGGGGATGGGGGGAGCAAGATTGGAGAAAGGTTGTGGAATTCAAAATAAGTAAATGAAAATTAAAAAAAAAACTAAAATAAATTGTTTTAGGAAGATTCCAAAAATCATCTGGCAGAAGAGGATACCAGACACTGAAGTTCTTTCTCAAGCTAAATTGCCTAGCATTCCAACATTACTTACAGAGAGTGCAACTGAGATGGGCTAGACATGTTATTAGAATGCCAGACATATGCTTGCCAAAAAAATTATTTTATGGAGGATTCACATAAGGCAAGTGCTCACAAGGAGGTTGGCAGAAGCGATCAAAAGACACCCTGAAGGTCTCATTGAAGAACTTCATAATCTATTGTACAGCGTGGGAGACGCTGGCACAGGACTGTTCAGCATGGCATGCCTTCATCACTGAAGGTGCTGTTCTCTATGAGGAAGTCAGAATGGAAGCAGCTCAATGGATATTTGACATCTGTAAGTTTAGAGTATCCACCCCAGGTGCTTACAGGGACTTTATGTGCCCAACCTGTGGTAGATCATTCCGAGCTCATATTGGTCTGATCTCAAACATAGTATGTTATTTTGGTCTTCTTTTATAATGCAAGACAAGAACCAATCAATGCTAATCCACTGGCCCATTACTCTATTTCTTAACCAGTACCACACAGTTTTGAGGACTGCCTCTTTAAAATATAGTTTTATATCTGGAAGAGCTTGGTTACTTTCCTTTACATGTTTTCATCAGTTCCCTTGATATTCTTGACCTTTGGTTGCTATTGTTTCTAGCTCAGTAAATTTGTTATTTGGTAATTTGAATGGTATGGCACTGAACAGGTAATTTAATTTGGGTAGAATTGTCATTTTTATAATATTATATCAATCTAACCATGAGCAATTGACATTTTTCCAGTTGTTTAGATCTGCCTTTGTGTGAAAAGTGTTTTGTAATTGTTGGAATACCATATTCCAAGACATCTTATCCTTTATATAAAATATGCTAAATCTTCACCTATGCTGACTATGACTTCAGTTAGTTGATTGTTTCTTCTCACTACTTGCAGTACTTTCTCCTGGAATTGGCTCTGGAACATTCCCAGAAGTTTTTATTTTGCTATCTCTTTCAGGAGGCAATTTTTTTCAGTTTCCATTTTACCTTTTGATTCTAGGATTTCAAGTAAATTTCCTTAATAATTACTGAAATGATGATATTTAGGCTTTTTATTAATTTGAAAGTGATTTTTAGGAAGTCAAATAACTTTTATATTAGTACTGTCTATTTTCCAGGTCAGTTATTTCCCAATGTATACCTTTATTTTCCATTGTTTTGATTTTATTTTATTGTTTTTGATGGAAATCATTGGTTTTCACTTTCCCATTTCTAATTTTATAAGGACCTTTCTTCATTAAGCTATTAACCTCCTTTTCCATTTGGCCAATTCTGATTTTTAAGAACTTTTTCTCTTTATTTGAATATTGGATCCTTTTTCTAACTTTCTTCAGCATTGTTTTTTATGTCTCCTTTAAGGTATTGATATTTTTTCGTTGATTTTCTTGCATCACTCTCTATTTTCCTATTTTCATCTATCTATTTAATTTTAAAAATCTTTTTTTGGCTCTTCTATGATTTTTTTTTTGCCTGGGACCAATTTTCCAATTTTCATTTTTCTTTGAGGCTTTGCATGTAAGCTGTTTCAACACTGTTGTTTTATTCTGAGTTCGTGTTTTGCTCTTACATGTCACTGCAGCAACTTTCTATGGTTAGGTACTTTGGCTGTTGTTTCCTCATTATTTCAGTCAATTTTTTGATTTTTGCCTTTACAATAACATTGGACTCTGCTTCTCTTCTTTTTGCTGATGTTTTTAGAGCTAGTTCTAGTGCTTTGTAAGTTTTTAGTTCTTCCAGAGTGGTATGATATAGACACTCCCTCTTGGCCTGGGCTTTGGGCCAGGAGTAACTGAAGTTTTCACTCTTTTCTACTCATCCATAGTCAAAATGTTGATCAATAGCAGAGTTGGTTTTGAACCTAATTCTTACTATGAATCCTCTATGTCATGTAATTCTCTTTCTAATGAGACATTTGATCAATAGAATTTCTAATGAAGAAACTAGATAAAAATACAGCAAGTGTAATACTCATTTTTTTTCAAGATATGAAATACAGATCTATAGGACCTGTTGATTTTGCAGAAAATAATGACATCTTTATATGAGATAGTTTTTGTTGTTGTTATTTTTGTTTGTTGTTTGTTTTGTTTTTGTAAGTCAGTGGGGTTAAGTGACTTGCCCAAGATCATACATTAAACATCTGAAGCAAAATTTGAACTCAGATGCTCCTGACTCCAGGTCTGGTGCTCTATCCTACCAACTAGCAGCCGCCAAATAAGTGAGAAAATATATTGATTTCCTCTGTAAAATATAAGATAAAGTGTTGGGACTTGGATTTCATTGGCATAGAGTTATGAATTCATTACTCTATATTAATAGGGATAGGCATTTTTTTTTCTATAACTTAGAGTAACAGAGGATTTCTCAGAACCTTAATAGATTAAGTGATTAGTCCAAAATCATACAGTCAACCTCTGTTTTAGGTAGAACTTGAAACCATGCCTTCCTATCTTTGTAACATTTCTCTATCTCCTAAGCAACACTACCTCTCTCTCTAAATATATTACTTTGGTTTGATAAACTTATTGACTTATTATAATTTAAAATCCACATTTTCCTTCCATTTACCTAATTTAGACTTTTCAAAGCTGAATTATATGGCACCTGTGTCTTTCTTGGACAAGAGAAAATAAATACTGCTGTTCAGTTAATTTCAGTTTTGTTTCACTTTTCCTGACACCAATTGGATTTTTCTAGGCAAATCATTTCCTAGCTCATTTTAAAGATGAGAAAACTAAGGTAAACAGAATTAAGGGTTTGTTTAGGAACATACAACTAGTAATTGTCTAAGGTCAGGTTTGAACTTAGGAAGATGAGTCTTTCTGAGTCTAGGCCCCTTACCTTATTCCACTGAATCACTTATCTTCCCCAAGAGAAAACAAATTAGAAAAACTATAATGTTTTTGGATAATTATCCAATCACATTTTTCATACTAATCCTCTATGAAAGTCAAATAATTCATGGCATCATTGACTAGGCAGAGGATGATTAGAGATTTAGATGTCTTTTTCCTTTTTATTATGATACAAGAAAAAAATATTCTTGGCATTATGTGTATATGATTGATGCCTAATACTTCAACCCACTGCCAATGAGCTATCTAGAGGTGACGGTAATCCATGATCCAGTTTTTGGTAGGCAGTTAATTACAATGTATCTGCCTTAGAAGCATAAATTTGCAAATCTCATCAAAAAGCTTGACAATATAAAAGAAGAAATATAGATGGTAAGAAGAAAACCTGAAATACATCTTGCCAACTCAAGGAATTTCTTCTGCATACTTGGATCTATTTGAAAGACAAACGTTTGTTTCACCTCCAGGATTAAGTGATGTTCTTCACACAGAGAAGCACAGAAATGATTTTGAGCTAAAATCCAGTTATTATACTTTCCCTTTACTATTCTCTTAGGACTTCTCTGATTCCTTTAGCTTCTTGGGAGATTCTGAAACTTAACTAATGATGCAGTCATCCCTTGACATTCATGGTTTTGGTTGGTCAAAGATAATTAAGTGAGTGATTTGAAGATACAGTACAGATATAAAGAGAATTTTAAAAAGTAACTCATAAATAATATATATTATTAATCTATTTTTATCATTTACTATTAGAGGTATACAGACAGGGATAGCTAGGTGGCATAGGCAGATAGAGCACTGGCCCTGGAGTCAAGAGAACCTGAGTTCAAATCTAGCTTTAATAATTGCCTAGTTGTGTGATCTTGAGCAAGTCACTTTAACCCCATGGCCTTGCAAAAACAAAAATAAATAAGTATACATACATACATACATACATACATACTTTTTTTATGAACAGTGGAATTTTATTAAAAATTTCAGTGTCCCTAAGAATTATGGCTATGTACACTGTCTCTCTAACATTTAGACTTCTCTGTATTCTCTGCTTTTTGGCATTTTGTAGACTAAAATCCATGACGAAACTGTGAAGACTCTGCTTAGTATGTGAGAGACCATTCTCTCTCCTGAAGAAACTACAGCTCTTTTTTTATTAATATAGGTGCTGAGTGTTGTCTTTACTTATTTTGTTTGTTAAATAGATATGGTTAGAATTGTTGAAAATAATAATTTGGGGTTGGTTCTAGAATTATTTTCAGGGGTCCTGTGTATCTTAACTTTCAAATGATGAGGAAAGACTGTGTTTAACTATGAAATGCAAATTTTGATTAATGGCATCTGTTCACCTCTTTAATTGTGCTCTCCCAATTCTTTGCCTGCTTCTACCATGCTGTCATTGGGGAAAAAAAAAACAGGTTCAAATCCTACTCTGATATTTACTATGTGTGACCAGTTACTCTCTATAAACAAGAGTATTCTCATCTTTAACATTGGGATAATAATGCTTGGAATACCTATTACCACATGTTTGCTAGGAGGCTCAAAAGAGATATGAAGATAAAACTTTGCAAACTTCATCTAGAAATATCTATCAAATACTGTTGTGTATTCTTTATTGAATCTTAGAGTGTCTTACTCAATTTTATACAATTTATTAAAAGATTCAATAAAGCAAATATTTTCAGGACAGAAGACAAAAAATTCTCTACATAAATTCATATTAATGAAGTGATACTCCTCTTTAGTCATTAGGGATCACTGTGTAGACTATTCAGCAGTTTTTAAATATTAGTGTCATACTTTTGTATACATACACATGAAAAACATACATACCCACATATATTTAATATGCATGCTACTTATATTTCATGTTCTCCTCTTCATCTATGAAGCAAAGGAACAACTGCAAAATTTATACCATTACTTTATTGTTTTTTATCTTCTTTGCAAAAATATACCTATAGTTCAAAATTTCACTCTTAACAACTCAAGCAATTAGTTTGTCAGTTTCAAATATAAATTCCTTGATAGAATGTTCTATTACATATTTTATTCATGTTTGATTAGTCTTCCTCAGTTCAGATAATGATAGATTTACATCTAGCTAGGTCATGAACTTTCTATTTTATAGATGAAAACTGAGTCCCTGAATGGTTTAGAGATCTCCCCAGCATAAAAGAAAAAATAAATGACAGCTACATTATTTGAACTCATATCCTTGACCTTCAACTCCAATACTCTAAATACAATTTGAAACCATCTTAAAGTTTATTAACATGGATTCTCGAACTCTTCATAAAAATTCATTGGAACAGAAAATGTAATACTTTATGGGGTAAGTCGATTTGAATGAGATTCATTCCTTTATGAGGCGACAAATTTGAAAAATTGGACTTGTCATTTATAAATGGCATGAATGATCCCTTTTAAAATAAACACTTTATTTAACTAAAAAGGAATTCCTGTGGAAATGAGAAGGTAACAAGAAAGTTATTCAATTATCTTAAAATGTCTTTTGCAACTTTGTCTGGTAGATGAAAGCAAAAAATGTAATGAGTTGGATTCTCCCAGGCATTTTAGGAGGGGTATAAACTTTTTCAGTTCACTGGGTATCATTAAGTAAACTAGGTCCTCATGAATAAATGGTTTGTAAGAGGTAATGCTAATGTGACTAGTAAAGTACTTACATAAAGCACACTGAGAAGATATTGCTGATGTTGTTTTATGAACAATTGGTTAATAGAACCAAAGTGGTTATACAATGTTGAAATATTTTATGAAAAACATCTTTATCTATTTGTATAGAAAAAGAATTCAGACTTGTCAACATAGTAAAATACCTGAACCTCTTTTGAAATATTAAAGTATTAAGGGTGACCACAAATATAAGGACTATATATCATTTCTATATTTAGTTCTGACATTCCTTTCAATATTACCTGTCAATAGCACTCACTGAAATAAGCATGTAGCTTGAGAGAATTATAAAAATACCCCCCCCAAACATCTGGAATAGAAATCCATTACAGTGGATTGTCTGTGTGATTTAAGGGTTTTGACTAATGTAAATCGCCTCTCTAAACATCACTGAAGCAATATTGATTCCTTTATGTATAATCATTGCTTCACTAATCATAATGCCATTATTAATACTGTATGGAAGAGAGATGATCTTGTAAAATTGTAATATATTCAAATGACTTTTACAATTTATTGGTTTTCTATGGTTCGGCATAAGTTTGAGTAGCATTAACAGTTTTCTGTGCTTTGAATGTGCTTTTAGCAGCCAAGGAAATTTGCATGATATAAAAGCACAAGAACAATAGTAGATGTATCATTGAAGATCTTTTCAAATGTTCTTTTTATGAAAACTCTGGAATGAGATTTAATGGATATTCAGAGCATTGTCTAGTTGGTTTCCTATGATACCATTAGAAAACCTTTCATATTTCCTTTTATCTCAGCATGAATCTCAGTGCTCAGATTCTTTAATTTAACTATGCACATCGACTTATTTTTCTCATTTGTTACCCATCAATCCACAAATATATGTTAAGTCCTTAGAAGGTGCCAGTCGTCAGTGATTCCGAAGATAAAACTGAACCAAGTATATATTCTTCCAGTCTTTCTATTGATAACTTCATTACCTAGAATAGTGTTTGGTAAACCACAGGTACTTAATAACTGCTTTGGTCTATTGAAAAATTGATGCCCTCAAGGCAATTGCATTTTATTGGATAGTACAACATGATGGAATATAAGTAGGTACAGAATCTATGGAAAGTAAATAGATAAAATTTTGAGAAGTGGCACACTGAAGGTTCTGTAATTAGTGAATCTGAAAGATGTGCAGGCACCCTAAAGGTCTTATTGGAGAACTTTAGAATTATTGCAGATCATGGGACACACTGATCCAGGCTCACCCAACATGGCACGCTCTCATCAGTGAGGGTACTGTGCTCTACAAAGGAGGTAGAATTGAAGCAACTCAAAGAAAATGGGATATATGTATATATATATATATATATATATATATATATATGTATATATATATATATACATATATATATATATACATATATATATATATATATATATATATATATATATATATATATATATATATATATATATATATGTAAGTTTAGTGTACCCACCCCAGGTTTTCACAAGGACTATTTGTGCCCCCACTGTGGTGGAAGATTCTGAATTTGTATTGGTCTAATCAGCTACAGATGGACATGCTATCATTTGTCTCAAACATAGTGAAATCATTTTGGTCTTCTTTGACAATGAAGGACAAGAACCAGAAAAGGAAAGGAAACCTTGTCAGTTCATGTTTTCTGTGCGTATGTGTGTGTGTCCACTAAAGTGGTCAGCATGAAGCATGAACACAATTCCTTCACTTGTGTAGTGAGCCCGGTTCTTTTATGAGATTTCCTTTTGGTAAATATTCCACTAGCCCCCAGCATAACTCCCACCACCAAAAAAGGCCTATCATGGAAACATTACAAGCAGCCATTCATTTTAAAGCCAATGAGTGCAAATAACTTTATGGAGAACGTTGTGGTTCACTCAGCTCATTTAATAGGATAACAAAATAGAGCATTATAACTCCACAGCATAGTAATAAAAAGTATTTATATATACTGTGGGCAAAACAGAAAGAGAATTAATTTTAATGATTTTATTTAAAAAATAGGTCTCATCTCTCTGAGCTTCTTGGGGGATAGGGGTTCTTAATGGAAAACATAATGAAATACATTAATAAAAATATCAATTATTATTTTTCTACCTACTTAGCATTTCCTACATTTCCTGCAAACTTATTTTCTCCTGTGAAACTGTTTATTACTTTTTTCAATATAGGTCAAAGACTAAAGAATGAAATGACCAACAGCCAATGAAACTTACTGCACACTGAAATCTTTATATAGCCATGAACCAGTTGAAGGTGCAGATGATGGTTAAACATTTGCACCTGGAAGTTAAGCTCATCCCTTACCTTGTTGTCTCTGGAAGCAATAGCACCACTCGTTGTTTGATATCAGACTGTCTTTGTATGTGTCACACGAATTGAAGAACGCTTTGGTGCATTGTTCATTCTTATCTAGGTAAATACTGCTGAGTTCTGACTGGTCCAATAGGAGGTCATAGTTTGTATCAAGTCGATTAAACATCCAACCAAGGGAATCCTTGCAAATGGGCAAAATGCTGGTATCAAATCCTGGAGAGGAAAGAGACAGAGTGATCAGGGTTCACTATAGCCAAAGAAAAACTATTGTTCAGACTAATAATTTAAAAAGTTTTTCAATAGACAGTATACAGCTGAAACTTTCTGGTTTCGAAGCCAGTTGAGAATCATCATGGCTCAGGAATACAGAATTACACATGTCTATATGTACGCATAAATACATATGCATATATATGAATGTGACATTTATGTGTCTGAGGCTCTCTAGACGCAGTAAGTATACCATATCACCCCTCTCATGCACACAGATAAAATGAGAGGCAGCATGTTATACTACTAAAGAGCTGGGGTTGAAGGAAAAGGAGATGAATTCAAGGTCTGCCAATGAAACAATGGTTGTGTGATCATAGATAAGATCAGTGTCTACAAACACGCACACATGTGTATATGTGTGTGTGAGCATACACCTGTGTATGTGTTCCTATACATCTACATATCCCTATATAGTTATAGATATTCAGTTTATATAATACATTTCCTATTTTTAAAAAGTTTTGACACCTCTATGTTTAAATGTTTTAAAATTTTTATTGATTTTATTTTGAATTTATGGAATACAACATGTAACATTTTGGAAATAAAATATTCTTTTCATTTATTCTAATTCCTCATTGTCCACTACATGAGTTTCTGAAAATGAGTAATCTGCAACATGTTAAGTAAAATCCAAATTTCTGGTAGGTTTATAACAATGCAGTTTACCTCATTTTATTTTCTTCTCCCCAGAGACAGAATTATTTTGAGTATGTTAAGTTTTTAAAATCTCCTGTGTCTTTTAAATTTTTACCACTACAAAACATTTTATGTACCATATTCCTCTTGGGGATTAGGCAATAACAATAACAGTTCATCTAGATGCAAAATTGATTTTTCTCAAGTGCTTCTCTGACAGTGTCATTTCCTACAGAAACTATTTTCTCCAGAATAAAACATAAATGTTTCTGATATTTACCCTCCATAATTGAATTCTATCTTGTATTTCTGGACTTATCTTAGACTTGTTCTATCATAGATGCTCATACTCCAACAAATTTGGCTGACTTGTCCTTCCCTGAAAACAGCATCCCATATTCTACCTCCATGTCTTTGTAGAGCCTGCTCCTTTATGTTGAAAATTCTCTGTCTCTGTCTATCTCTCTCATTCACTCACACCATATACTACAAAACAGCCTTTCTTGATCTCATCAGTTGCTAGAACTCTCTTTTTAGTCTGAAGTTATTTTCCATATATTTTTCATATGCTTTAAATATGCATTTCTAGGTTCATAAAGCTTTTCATTTTGGCAGCCCTTGAGGATATGGCATTTATTTATTTGTTTGTTTGTTTGTTTATTTATTTATCTATCATCATAATCATGCTCCTTAGTATAGTGCCTAACACTGGAAATACCAAAAGTTAGTAAACTTAAATTTAATTAAATTGATTATGGCTAAAAAGATATGAGTGATTTTCATTGGGTGACATATTTTAGGTCCTAGTTCTGTTTCTTTTACTCTCTATATTTAATTCTTTTGAGTTTAAGTCTCTCTACCCTCCATTCTTGGCATTTGGCCCATATTTCATGCTGCCTTGTTCTAAAATAATGAAACCTTCCACAATCTACTAATATTTAATTCGTGGAGCAAGGTGGCATAGAGGTGTACATAGGAGGTTCCAAGAGGTTTTTATAAATTTATGCATGTATGTATGTATGTATGTTTGTTTGTTAGCATGTAAATGTGTATAAAGGTATGTATGGATGAATGAATGAATGGATGGATGGTTGGAAGGATGGATTGATAGATGTATATCAGCAGAATATAAACTCTGATAAATTTATGGAGTTTTCACTATGGGCCCAGTGATGGACTGTATCTCAGTTACTTGAGGACTTGCCTAAGTTAAATTCCAGTGACTTCTCACCAAGTTGGTCACAGAGTGAGACATTTATTAGAAACAGCTATCCTTGGAGACTTATCTGAAAATATCCATCCTTGGGCAGTTAGGTAGTACAGTAGAGCATCAGCCCTGGAGTCAGGAGGACCCGAGTTCAAATACGAATTTAGATACTTAATAATTGCCTAACTGTGTGATCATGGGTAAGTCACTTAATCACATTGCCTTAAATAAATAAAATTTTTAAATGTACAAAACAAAGAAAATAAGCATCCTTGAAATACTGTGGTAACAATTCAGCTCTGTGTCACAAATAGGAACAGAAAAGGAAAAAATCATTGATATGTGAGAGTTTATGGATATCTAAAGGTTTAAAATTTTAATTTTTAATGTTTATAAAGTATTTTTCTTACAACAATCAGCAAATTAGGTGGTGCAGGTATTTTAAGTTTCATTTTTTCAAAGGAAGATTCTGGGGCTTGCAAAAAGCTGAGTTATTCTAGTGTTACATTCAAATGTATTAAGGATCAGATTCAAATGTACTAAGCAATTAGATTAATTTGCAATATCTTTTGTCCAGGTTCTTTATTAGTATCAGAAGTCATTTTCTCTCACTGGATAAGAAAAGCAACAAAATGGATTTTGATTCCCTTGGACATAATGATCTTGTTTCTCAGTTTCCAATGTCATATGTGTTTGCATGTATGCATGTGGGTATATAATACAAAGAGCTACTGCCATAAATATATATGTATATAAGTGTTTATATATAAAAATGAACATACACATATACATATGTGTGTGCTTTTCTTTCCCACTGTCTTCTCATAAAGCATAAAAGTAGATAGCAGTAAATAATGTTATATTAGATCCAGGGATATAAAATAGGGATGAATAATTATACTATGGTATGAGATTTTCATGAAATTATATATCAAAATAACTTAGAGGGTAATATAATGTAGGAGAATGGTCCTAATCAAGGAATGAAGGACATTTAGATATAGTTCCAAACTCTGCCAATCACTAGATTTTTTTTTTTTTAATTCAGGAAAAGACAACTTCTTTGCTCTTTCTTTCCATTATCTGCACAATGAGAACTTTTGCATTCTAAAGGACTCTTTCAACTCAGGTAGTCTATGATCTTATCAATGTATGATATGTATTGTACCATGTTCCACAAGAACAAATCAAAATGTCAAACTAGAAATATTGAAGGATGATTGACTTTGTTGACTTGAACTTCTTCATTTAAAACTATTATTTTGAAATTTTTTTTCATGAATTTCTTAAATATAAAGAATCTAACTAGCATTTTAAAATGAACTTCCATGTGTTAGCTTATGTCTTGGGTGCTTTTGATATTTCTGGGATGAGAACATTTTCCCAGTATCAAAGAATTTATTTACTAGGAGCCTGCTTTAGTTCAACACATGAATTTAATCAGGAAGCCTGAGTTCTATTTAAATCAAGGGATACTTTATTCATGGGACTTTGCATACAAGGAATTGAGTAGATAAGGATCACTCCACTTTTAGTGTTCAAGGGAAAGATGGGATCTGGATTTACCTAACAAAATATAGTCTTGTGATTTTTTTATTATTATTGTTCCTTGATATATTTGGCCTACTAATGCCACAATTTATTTTCAAATATTGAAGCTACCCTTCAGAAAAATCCACAGTTCAGTAATCTATCTTCTTACTTAACAAACATTTTGCCATTTAGACATTGAGCTAAAGGAACAAGGGTACCCTGGAGTTTTTGTTCCCTGAAGTCATACCAAAAATAACAGCCATTTTTTCCTTCATTTTTATACTTGTATTTTAATTTTCTTATTTTAAGTCTTCTCATACATAGAGAATTTTTAGTTTCCTATTAGTTTTGCTGCTATTTGTTTTTCTGGATGATGGAGGCAGATGCTTGGCATGGGCTGGGAGGCTGGTACTATAAATGATTCAATCATATATAATTTAAGTACTTAAAACAGTAGATTTTTTTGAAAAGGATAGACATTCTAGAAGGTTCACAGTTACTGCTGCTTGAATTTTAACTCTAATATGTAAATGATGCATGAATATTCTTATGGGCATAATTCATTATTCTGATTATGCAATGAGAGATAGTCATTTCCTACTTTCAGAGTTACAGACTATGAGTTTTTTTTAAACACAACACTGAATAAATACAAAACAGAACTTACAATAGAAAGCATACTGCTATATAATTATTCATCAAGTCCAATTATACTACTAAGAGACAACATTCTAGGTTCTGGGATTTTCTCTTCAAATCTTTAGAAAAATCAACTTTCAACAATGTCATTTTCATAATGAAACTAAAGGCAACATATGAAAAATATTATAGCAGCCCAGCATGATAAGGCTAACTAAATTTATTATTAATAATAATGGTGATAGCTCACAATCATATAGCAGTTTATCAGTTCCAGGCACAAAAATAGTACTTTACAGTTATCTCATGTGATTGTAACACCAATCCTATAAGGTAGGCATTTTTGCTATCCCTGTTTTATAGGTGAGGGAACTGAGGTAGATAGAGAAAAACTGACTTGTCTAAGGTCACCAAGCTTGTAAGTATCTGATGCCAGATTCAATTTTTCCTTTACCCAATTCAAACTCAAGACAACTTGTGGTTTCAATTGTGCTCCCTGTATTAAATGTTTAGCTGTTGATGTGGTTGAGTAATTTATCGATTCCTGAAAAAATATTTTCCCTTCGAGGAATAAAATCATGGAAGCTTCTCCTTTATACAAAATTCTGATTTTCTCCTCCTATTCTCTTTCATTTGCTATAATATAAAGTAGATAAGGTCAGGAAAAGTCAAGAAATTATTTTTCTCTCTTTCTCTTCACATTTTATATCAATCACTTATTTCTACCTGCAAATATCTTGTTTAGGCAACTATTAGTGTTTTAGCAATACCTGTATAAATCTTCCTTGGTTAAGGAAATGGATTGCCTCAGTCATTCATTTATGGCTCCTGGTGTCTGGCATCTCTTTTCCAGCTTTGTCTCCCCAATGTTAATTTTTTTCAGCTTCTCTTTCGATCCAATTTCTTAAGCATTTGATGAACTGTATAATTATTTTATTGTTCTGCTCATTTTCTATTTATAATTTCTCCTCTCCCCTCTCTTCCGGGCCTTCCTACCCTCCCTCTCTCCTATCTATGTGTTTGGATATATATATGTATGTATTTATGTATGTATATATTTACACACACACTTATATGTGTTACTTTGATTTAATTTTTCTAGATGATGGTCATTACCAGATATCTGACATTGGTTGGCCATATAATTTATTTTCTGAGTGGAGAAAGGTACCTATAGGAAAAAAGGATTAATAAGTATCTTATTTGACATAGAAAGAAGATGGAACTGGGATTTCTGCTAATTGTTTAGTTCTATTGCTACTCCTTAGTATACAATCTCAGGATTTAGAACTCAAGGACATGTTAAGAGAATAGAATTTGGAGAAAGAGAATCTGGGTTCAAATTCTAGTTCAACCTGTTACAAAGTACATGACACTGGACAAGTCATTTAACAGAATTCTCCAGGTTTCAATTTTCTAATCTGTAAAATGAACCAATTAGATTAGACAGTCTCTCATATTTCTTTTAGCTCTAAGGTTTTCTTTCTGATATTTTGATTTTGAAATAAATATTCTTATTTTTTCTTATTGTGTTTTAGGTATAAAATATTTTTTCACAAGTACAAGTTTATTACCCTCAATAGCTCTGGTGTGGGTCTAGACATGAACTTCCAAGAGTCAAGTCAGGTAGAAAAACATACCCAAACATGCAAGATTGGGAAGTGAAAATCTACAAAGTTTACTTTTGGAAACTCAGACTTTTTATAGCCAAAACTTATCTCCAGAATGACCAGTAAAAGGAGACCCAGTTTCACAATTTCCTAGGTAAATTTATAATATTCGTTCTTAGAAATCTGAATACTTCTCTATGAGAAAAACCTTTTACAACCACCTCCGGAGCCACAGATTATCCCAGGTCAAGGTTCACTGGTGAGCCAGCAGATCCATACAAAGAGCAATAATGCATACATATCTTTGATGAAAAAAATCACCAAGGATATGTGACTATCACTTCCAGGGACTGGCCCTCTACATAAGTTGCATAAGTTGGATTTTACATATACATATGTATATATATATATATATAGATATATATATAGATATATATGTATGTATTTATAGAATCTAAAATTAATAAATGAGGAATTGAGATTCAGAGATATCAAATGACTTATTCAAAATTCTTCAAATAGCAAATGGTAAAACCAACCTGACCCTTCTGCTTTTCATGATCTTTTACTGTTTCAAGATGTGTGACTGTTCAAATCATTGCAATTTTCTTCTATTACTAAGGGATTATACCAGATTATTTATAAAATTGCTTCCAAATCAAAAAATGCTATAATTCTGAGAGAATCTTTTATACTTGATACAGAGAACAAGATATTTCTAAATGGTCAATGATACAAACTTAATCCTAAGTTGTCACTTATACAAAAAATGCACAGATGAGAAAACTGTACTAATAGAGGTTAGCAATTTAAGTCTTGATGAGTTGCCTAGAGAAGTGGTGTCAAATTCAATGAATCATCTTGATACACATTTTGACTTAGAAAATAATAAACTATCATTATCTACATTGTATCACTTTTTTTTAATTTTTAATTTTTTTTGCAAGGCAAATGGGATTAAGTGGCTTGCCCAAGGCCACACAGGTAGGTAATTATTAAGTGTCTGAGACTGGATTTGAACCCAAGTACTCCTGACTCCAAGGTCGGTGCTTTATCCACTATGCCACCTAGCCATCCCTGTATCATGTTTTTATTTTTTAACTTTTGTTAAATATTATCTAATTATATGTTAATCTTTTTGGATAAGGACAGAATCATAAAGCAAGTTTGTGTCAGAGGCAAGTCTTGAACTCAAATCTTACTGCCACCAAGGTTAGTTCCTTATCCACTATATTATACCATTTCTTGCATAGCATTACAAAGAAATGAATATTTAGGAGTTGTGCCATTAAATATTTAATCCATTTCTCCCATAAGCAAATAAATGAAAAGCAAATTAGTAAAGTTTTGGAATCATATATTTCGAATAAATCATCATCCCCTGTTTTCCTTCTTGCTCTCTTACAAAGCAGCTGTTTTTCTGCCTATATTACCTGCATAATTGCCTAAGCTCTCCATTTTTCTTCTCCTATGTAGAAATAAACAGAGTAGATGAGCTGCAGTAAGTGGATCAATATATGTTTCATTTGGAAAGCTCAGGAAAACAAATATATTTGAGATTGTTAAGTATCTCTGTTTCTAATCATCGAAAACTCATTCATTAAACAACAATATACATTGTAGTAAAATAAGTTATGGAGAGAAGATAACTGTTTATCCTTTTTGGTTTCCAATATAAGTTAAAAACTAGATATTGAAAGTCATTGATTTGTGGGTAATTATTGTAGACATGCTTTCTTGAGTAGCTAATATTGCAAATGGCTTATATAAAGCAAATATATACTTTCCATTGAACTATAATAAGTTTTGGTCTATACCCTAAAATTAATAGTGTGTTGAAGCCTGAGGACCACCTTTGCAGATTCTGCATAGGGAATAGGACATATCATTAATAATCAAAATTCCCAATATAATTCCCAATTAGATTCAGCCTCAATTACTCTTCTAGAATCATGGGAGACAGTGAATTTGTCATAAAAATATATAAGAAAGACAGAGTATGTAGATTACTGATTTGTCTCTTGATGGATTGATAGTGTTAAACACACACAAAAAAAAGAAACAAGGAGAGACATCAGAAAGAGGGCCAGACCACAATAGACTTAGCCCTCCAAGAGTTTACAACTAATGGGGGATGAAATAAATATGCAAAAATACACATTTTAGGTGAAGGGAGGTACTAGGAGAAGGATCAGAAAAGGACTCATGGAGATTGAAAGTGAAGTAGGCTTTGAAAGAAAACTTCAAATTGCAAAATGCAGAGTTGAGAAGGAATTTCATTATAGGTATAAGGGAGAATCTATACAAAGGTACAAAAATGAGAGGGCTGATTGTCATGTGTGATGAAGAGCAAAAAAAGAACAGCTTTCTTGTGGGATGAAGTATATAAAGGGTATTTTGTGTAGGAAGCCTGGAAAGGGAGATTGGACATATAATAATAATAATTATTATTATAATTATAATTATAATTATATACAAAGTATTATTACATCAATCTCTCTCCTATCTACACAATAATGAGATAAAAAGAAATTATATAATATATAACTGTTAATGGGGGCAGAAGGTTAAGTTTATCAAATTGAAATTTTAATTTATTCATAATTGATGCTATATCACAACATTTATAAATGAGAAAATTAGATGAGAGAAGGATTATAAAAGTTGTCATGGGAGAAATATTATGCATTAAATATATACTAACTAAATGAGCTTAGACAAGTCATTTAAGCTGTCTTTGTTTTAGATTTCTCTTATGTAAAAGTAGAGGGTTGAACCTGAAGAGCTCCTCATGTTCCTTCTAGCTCTAAATCTGGGATTCAACAATGATTTGAACAGATGTGTTTATTAGAGGAAGTATGGAGTACTGATAGAAACACTAGGTTTGGAGGGAGGAAACTCAACTCAAATTTTGCTTCAGATACTCATTAGTTGGGTGACTTTAGGAGAATCACTTCAGCTTTATGATCCTCAATATTTTCAACAAAAAAAGCAAAATACCAATGTCTACAAAGGGAATAAATGTGCCCTATTACATAAAGAATCAATCTTAGAGTCAGTAAAACTGTATTTATGTTTTGCCTCCTATAATACTTTCTATATGAACACAAGCCAGTCTTCATCTCTCATTTCTGTTAAGCAACTCTAATATAATAAGCTAAAGATAGTTACTAATATGAATCATTGGAGGAATGTCCACACTCTATAGACATATATGTTGTATGTAACACAAAGAGGGAAAGAGCATATGTAAAATCACACATGGATATATGGAACACATATTATGTGAACATGGGCAAGTCATATAACCTAATTTGCTTCAGTTTCTAATATTTAAAAAGGAGTTGAAAAAGGAAATGGTAAACCACTTTAGAATCTTTGCCAAGAAAACCTGAAATGGGGTTCATGAAAAATCAAACATGACTAATATTAGAAAACAACAATATATGTATATATGTAATGAATTTCTATATGCATGCAATACCTATTTTAAAGAACTGTTTGGACAAAACTTGTTTTAAAAGCATTGTGTGTTATGTATAATTACCTTTTACTTATAAAATTTCTTTTTAATAATTTCTTTTTTCTCTGAAATCATATTATATCATAACATCTCTAAGAGTAGAGCCCCTAGTGTCCACACTTCTTTCTGTCAAGGGCCATTTGAATATTTGTCACTAGCAGTTCATACAAAATTATGAACTTATAAATTAATCTGCTATAATTGGTCAAACATGTAATTAATTCACCCTTAAGAAGCTCTTAGATTTATTGAATTTTTGGGACTCACAGCACCAGGCCAAATTTCTCGGGACTTATAAGACCCATGGGTCTCTGCTACATCTATGCACTCCTTAATCTAATCTCATGATTTTAATGTGTTTAATAATGTTTTATAATAAACAAGTTGAGAGTGTTTACAATAGGATATGAGTACCAATAAATCTAGTTACATCTTTGACTTCTGTAGCCCAAAAGGTATACTTCTCATTTATGCAAATCAATCTAAAGTTCCTCCTTAACCCTTCATCATACAATTTAGGTTCCTTTAAAGTCCAGCTCATTTGTTATCCCGATGTGTCATTGTCTTATCATTAACTCTCAAATATGAAACATTATTTAGCAAGAGGACAAAAGAAAGATTAGTGATAACGTAACATTTATTCAAGAGAAGGTAAAATTAGGAATAATCAAAGTGTGCCAGTACACCCAAAAACCTGGATCACACTCAAGCTGCAATCACACAATGTTTGTGGGGTGGATGAGCAATTCAAGTAGGAGTAACTCATAACTCTAAACTGACATCCTCTATATATCTATGGCCATTTTAGGGGACATTCTGTGCTACAAGTCAACTGCTCTAATCCTGGAGCCTTCAATTATCTCACTAAATGAAATTGTTCCTCTGCTTTTGAGACTGCTCTGCAGAAGTAAACGCTTGAGTAACAAGCCATGTTCTGTGGTCTGCTGAGATACCATGAATTACTCTGTCTTCAGTTTTAAGACTTATAACAGTCTCTCAGAAATTTTATGTGAAGCAAGCAGAAAAAAGGAAACAATTTAAATACAAAGGAAACAGACTCACACTGGACCCATCAATCCCTTTAAAGGATAGAACCAAGAGAACAATGTACACATTAATAGAAGCATTGTGGTATGAACAACCTTGACAGAAGCAGCTCCTCTCAGCGGTTCAGAGAGCTAGGACAACTGAATTAGGTCAGCTATGGACAATGCTATCCCCATTCAGAGGAAGAAAAACAAATCAAAATACATAAAAAACTCCTTCAGAATCTAAAGAACACTACAAAAATTATCTCATATATCTCTTTCCCTCGTAACAAAATAACTAATCTGTCAATATATTTATCATAAATATTTATGAACAATGCTGAGGGGAGGGGAGTGGGAATGTGCCTATTGATGAAAATAAATAAATAAAAATGTTTTTTATTTGAAAGACTACTTTTTTCTCATATTCTATATAATTGTATTTTCAAATTGCTCATTTTCTGTCCCTTTTAGGAAATAAATTGTCTAGAAAAGAAAGGAATATGAAGAGAACATGAAGAAAGCAAGGAATCTATGAAGTAGATGAGGGATTATATAACTGGTATGGAAGCGGCTGATGGAATGGTGTCTACAGGAAAGGTTAACTGGATTCAAACATAAATTGCAAGATAGAAGTAGGGTGAAAAATTCCTGGAAAGGAAAGAAAGAACATGTCAAATGTAAAAAAAATTGTATTTGATTTTAGTAAATAATAATAAATTATAAGTTTGTTGAGCAGAACAATGAAATCATCAGACCTTTAGTTTAGGACCATTACTTTGAGTGCTGAAAATGGAGTATTCATTGGAGAAGGGAGAGAATAGAGACAGTGAAAACAATTAAGAGACTATTGAAATAGTCTGGGTGAACGTCACTGGGCATTGAAAATATAGGGTTATGGCTAGAAAAAAATGTGGAGGTAAACTTGACAGTATTAGGCAACTGATTAAGTATGTGGGAGGAAGGAGATTGAAAAGGTCAAAAATGACATCAAAATTGCAAAGCTTTTTACAACACCAGTGAAGGTAGGAGGAATGAATATATAAGAAAAGATTATGAGTTTAGTTTTGGACATTTGGGACTTGAGACACCTATGGAATGTCCAGCAAACTGGTGCTGTGGGACTGATGCTCAGCAGAAAAAGTAGTGATTCATTCAACTGAGATCAATGTATACCATGGAAACAATGTAAAGACTAACAGAATGCCTTTGGTGGGGGTTGGGGGGAGGGGAGCAAGAATGGGGGAATAACTGTAAAACTAAAAATAAATAAAATATTTCTAAAAAATAAAAAGAGAAAAAGTAGTGATTTATAATGAGATCTAAGAATCAGCTACTCAAGATGATGACTTAACCCACACTGTTCTGTTCTATATCCATTCTTGTCCCTGAGCACTGAGCTACAATAACACTCCTCTCACCTCTATGTGGGGATTGTAAGATATATATTCCAGTGGATAGAATACCAGAAAGGAAATCATGTTCATAAGTTCAGCTCTAGATACAGACTCTTTACTACCTATGTGGCCAAAGACAAGTCAACTTATCTACCATGTTTGGCTCAGTTTCAAATCTGTAAAAATGATGTGGAGAAGGAAATGTGTAATTACTTCAGTATTTTTGCCAAGAAAACCCTAAATGGAATCACAAAGAAGGAAATGAAAAGGTTACTTAACCTTTTAAACCCTACTTTTTTACTAAAGAATGATTCCTTATTTCATAGCTTTGCTTTGTCCATTCAATGAATGCTTAGCCTTGGGATTTTTATCAAAAGTAATTGGTCAGTCAATGTAAGCTAGCAGTTGAGATTTAAACTGAGTCTTGAGGAGTCCAGTGAGGCAGAGTTGTGAGACAGAGTGGGAGAATCAGATTCCTATGTGCATGAAACAAGAATGTCAATGAAGCTGGATTGTAGAGTACATGGAGGAAAGAAAAGTATCAGAAAGAATAGTATCTCTTTACTGGAAGAGACCAGATTGTGAAGAGGAATTAAATGTCAAAAAGAGCAATATGTATTTGGTCTTAGAGCTCATGGAACAAAATATCAGTCTTCTGTACCTCCCCTTTTAGGGTGCACATAGATGATTCTCCTCTTTCTCTGACTCAAGAACACCCCTCTTCTCTCTAGAACAGCTGATTCCCAAATCAAAAATTCAGATTTACTCTTTTTTTGTTTTGGTTTTTATAAGACTTTGGGGTAATTTTTGTAGAATCTTAGAAAATCTGGTCAATAAAATTTTCACATCTAAAGGAGATGGGGTGCATAGGAAAATATTCATGTATATTGTTATTACTGTTATTCAGCATCATTATTATTTTTGGAATTGGCATTCAACAAAAGAATAGATAATTGGTCTCATGTCCTGATTCTCATTCATGCTGGTTGTATGACCTTGGATCAATCACTTAAATTCTTTTTTTCCCGCATGTTTTTCATTGCCAACCTTTAATAATAATCCTTTGGGTGGAGGTTTGTAGGGAATATGTTTGTTTCTGTGTATATATGTCTGTGTGTTTGTGTGTGTGTGTGTGTGTGTGTGTGTGTGTGTGTATCTCATTCACACCTCTTTCAAACTTTAGGATAAGAATAAAAGGGAATATGTGAGGAAAGGCAAGACAAAAGTCATCTTTCAATTTTCTTTTTTCTTTTAACTTTTTTTCTTAGTAAATCATCACTGAGGGGCAGCTTCTGGGCCCACAAGTTCATTCTCCTTAAAAGTCCCTGATAACTAATCCCTTAGAGGTCACTTATTAGAAATCATCAAGAGTTGTTTTTATCCACTTAACCAAATGTCATTGGGCTATACTGTGGAAAATAATAAGGTCATATACTTTAGGGAAAATATAAGCTAAGCAAACTGACCAGGAAAATTAAACTGATCAATCGTTCTTACAGTTCTAACTGATGACTGTGAATTCTCAAAATTGAATAGTAAACAGCAATTCCACACTTACAATTGCTGAAGACTATTTGTTTTAATCTCTACAACTTCTAAATAATGCTATGAGAGTAAACTGAAGTATTAGAGGAGTAAGAGTAGTTTAAGGGTATCTTTTAATCTCCTGATTCACAGATAATCTATGATACAAGTTCTAGGTCCCTCTACAGTATCTCAGTGACTGAAAAAATATGCACTCCAAATTCACTTTTCACATTCAAGTCAGGTCATAAAAGCTTCCTAGACACTAAAGCATGTATGCATAATCATAGAATCTCCAATGAGTTGCATATTCTTGGAAATCTGAAACTGTTTTGCCTAGAAGATTTAGAACTATTTTTGCTAAGGTCACTCTTGCCTGCAGGAAGTAAGCCAGGATTCAATAAATGTCAGCCTGTTTTCTAGATGAAATGCAATTAGGAAAGAAATCAAAGGAATATTTTTTTTTAAATCATGTGGAAAACAATTATTTTCTCATATAATTAGAAATACCTTATCTGTACTTATTTTATTAAGATAATGTTTAAAATATTATCAAACATTTATATTATTTTATTTTTACCTCTATCCACTGAAAAGGAAGGAAGGGCCCTTACATCATAAAATCAGTCAAGTAAAACCAGATTTCCACATCAGTCATTTCCATGAATGCATTTCTCATTCTGCATATAATTCCATCATTTCTGTGCTATAAGGTAAGCAACTTTTTCATCAGTCTTCTGAAATTATGGTTGATAATTTGATCTATTAGTATTCCTAGATCTTTCAGATTGTGTGGTTCAAATGAGCCAACTAGCATAAGTGTTATTTTCATTTTCTCCTCTAAAGAGGCCAAGTGAGATGGTGAAATTAAGTACTTCACTGAGTAAAAATCACCAGGATGCAGCCCCTGTCTCTCTGACTTTCATTCTCCTTATGGTCATGAGCAAGTTATATAATCAAATAAGGATAATATTCCTGTAAAATTACTTCACAGAGTTGTTAGGAAGATTAAATGAGATAATATATAAACGTGAAAAGAATTCCACTTTAGGTTATCATTTATCATTTAAACACATTCAATATGTGTGCATTACCCTAAGATAAAGATCTTTCTGTGGTTCTAAGTGCCTACATTCCCATACAAATAGACTTGTTTCATCCTGTGATCAAACTGCTCTTCAGAAGTTAGTGTGGTAGTCTTTCCTTGTTAAATTCTAAAATTTAATGAAATAGAAAAGAAAAAAGCATGAAAGTGGGGGGGGATAACAACTATATTTTATTACCAATAACCCAGTATTGGCTTTTCTTTCCAAATGAATAAAAATGAAAAATAATAACAAAAAGTAAAATTACTTGCAAAATCTTTTCAGGTAAATGTTTCATATAGCTTTGGCCCAAATTTCCTTTGAATTTGATCAGTGCATTTCTCTTTATATTAATTTGATGGATAACTGTTTTGGGTCTATTTAATTTACTTAATTAAGTTTTATTTTTTTGCAAATAAATATTTATTGTCTCCCTCTCCAATCTCCCCTTACTAAGAAAGAGACAGAGCAAAAAAATGAAACAATTATCAATGCTATTTTCCTGCCTCCACATAATGTATATATATATACACATATAATATATATATATATATATATATATATATATATATATATATATATGAAACATAGTTTTGTCATGAGTAGGTCTTCTTTTTCATGCTGTTTCTATCTCTTTAACAAATTTCTCTCAGTATTTGACTGTTAATTCTTTCTTATTAATATATACTACCCATAGAGTTAGTGACTTTTTGAAATATTCATTTTACTCATGCAATTTGACTCATTGATTGTTAGTTGGCCAATTATCAAACTATGAAAAAACCATGTTTCTATCTCACTTTTTCCCCTAGTTTGGTGTCTTTACCCCCCCCCCCCCCTTTTCACCTATGATGTCAGGGAGGGTTCTCTTGCTTTCAACCGACAATATTTCTGCTTCCCTTTATTTCAAAAATACAGAATTAAATATGCACACAATTTTCTTAAATGTGATAAATGATTCAATCTAGCCAAATCACTCACACTGATCTACCAGGTCAGCAGATTCAAATATTTTCATGCTGAAATAAAATGTAAGAGTGAATGCATAGATTATGTTATCCATAAGAATAAGGAAACCTTTCAGTCCCCATCACTATATTTTGAAAAGCAAACATTTCAGTTTTGAATCAACAAAGGAGAAGAAACATAATGCTGTGATGGTTTCTCAAGTGCAAAATGGCATGTATAGTCATGCAACTGACTCATTTTTTTCTGTAAAATGTAAGTAAAATCAAATATTTCTAAGACACTTATGGTTAGGGCTCTGAATAATACCCTCATTACAAAGAAAGCCTTTATCACAATTTCATTCATGGGACAGATTCATACTCTATATAAAGCATGCATAGTACTTTTATATTGTTTGCAAAGCACTGTACAAATATTATCCCATTTTTATCTTCATAAGAAGCTCAGAAGGTAAATGGTACTCTTTACTACTTTACAAATGAGAAATAAGAGAAATAAAGACTTAATGATGTCTCTAAGAAAGAATTTTAACTCAGACATTGCTGACTTTTGGTCAAGTACTCTTATCAGCTGAACCACCTAGTTTCCCATAATAAATAAATAAAACAATGTAAAACTCTTCTGTGCATACCTTTCATCAATTAGAAAATATGGGTCAAATACCAATCAATGATCAAACAAGAGAATCTGACTCGCTAATAAAATATTATTTATAATGATATTAAGGTCAGTAACTTTTTTTGATAGAATGGTGTCTGGTCCTCCAACCCTTACATTGTTGGAGAATACTATCACATTACTCTTCCTTGGTACTCTTATTCTTGCTTCTATCTTCTTTAGATGTCTTTAAATCTGTAATACAAACATACAGTTTTCTGTACATATACAGTAGGCTTTTAAAGCAATTGTCCCCTTTCCTCTTCATGTGAATATTTTTCATTCTTTGGATATTCATCTGCATTCCAATCCTGGATGCCTTGATATCTTTTTCTGATTTTCCCTTGACTTGACTATGAAGCCTTTGCATGTTCTCAGAATCCAGGGTAAATCAGTCAAAAAAGTATATAAGCGTTTACTGTGGTTCTTATATTTCTTCACATAGGGCTATATCCTTAGTTTAAAATTGCCTCTCATTTTATTATTTTTCCATGTTTTCTTTGCCTTCATGGTACTCAATTAGAGTTATAATCTAATCAAGAATAAAATTAACTCCATCTAATATCTGATAATCATATTATTGATATCTGGTTAGCATCACTTGCTCAGATTAACTAAGACTTTTGAATGGGCCATTGTTACAGACCATCTACCTTATCATAAGAATTTTAGTATAGTAAGATTTTTGGAAATAGATGAAGAATCAGGATTATTTAGCCCAAAATTATTCTTTTATTGGTTATTGAGGGGCTGAAAGTTTTCTAACTGTGGTCTCTAGATTCACAATTGCAAAACAGTTTCCCAGGTTGTTTACCACCGTTTACCAATATCTTTACTTTTATCTTGGAACAACAATGGGAAATATTTATATTACTGACTACAAAATAATTTCTCTAAAATTCAAGAGCATAATTTCCAGTTAGTTACAAAGTAATATTGTTATGATGCTAATGTGCATATTTAAACTTTATTAATGAATGAAAATTACTGTTACAAAGGGTAGCATTTCTCGAAAAAAATGTTAGATGTCTTACAAATAAGGTTAAATAGACAATTTTCTGAATCTTTCCTTTCATAGACTGAAAATGAAGAATAATAACTGTAGACCAAATTTAGAAATTATGCCGTTAAAAGAGCAAATTCTCTGCTATACCTAGAAGGTTCTTAATTGTATTAGAAGGGAGCATTGTTATTAAGCAGTGGGATATCACATTCAATCTTCCTCTCTGCAGGAAGACAGCATGTCACAAAGCGTACACTTTCTTGGTGAGATATTAGAATATATTTGTTTACCCTAGGGGCTTGAGCAAATCTGCCAATTACTCTACAAGGAAATGGTGACATTGTCTAAAGATAGCGTTTGAGAAATTAAAAAAAAAGAAATAAATCTAAGCAATTCTATCTTTAGCTTAATCAGACACTGTTGCAAATAATTCTGGAGTCACAGGAGCTTTTTTTTTTTTAAGATGTAAAAAGATTAGAGCAATACTCCCTCCAATGAAAATCTTACTAGTCAATAATACATGTTGGTCATTGTTGAACTCAGAAATTCTTTTAAATGCTAATGCTACATTGCAACCATGTTAACCAAATGAACAGAATATTTCCTGTTCTTTCAATAAAAAGATGAAAGCTTGAGATTAAAATAGAAAACAATTTAAAGGTATAGTTATAGCTTATATGGTTTGCCAATTGATTTCTGGCAAATAACTATGATTATAAGTTTTGCTTTATAGATCCTGGTTTGGTATTTTGTCATATTGTTTTTCATAACTATGGCCATTAGTTGCTTTAAAGGTCAATGATGGTTCTCATACCTGAAAGAAATGGGGAAAGAATAAAAAGTCACTTGTTGGGGATTCTTTAAATCATAGTTTCTTAAAATGGCAGTTACATTGTAACAAAATATTTTCATTAGGTTCTCCTTTGATTTAGTTTCCTGAGTTTTCCCATGAGTATCCACACCTAAGAGAAAAACATTGCTCAGGGCAAAAGATAGCCAGATCTGAGAATGGTAGGAGTAGCAACATTGGAGAATGCCTATAGCATGCCACACAAGGGAACACAGCCTGGTATTTACAGATCCCTAAATTGAGGATGTTCAGTGGGAAGGAACCTGTGCCACTCTTGTCCTAACAAATATGGCAGCCACACATTGAATATGTGTTAAATTTTTATTGCTTAGATCTTGGGGGCCATATAATGCTACACAATGAATTACTACTTATAAGTGCTTACTATTAAAAGGGGATAAATGTCATTCATCAATAAAAGCCTCTCCTTTTATTCTCTGACTAGCCCATCTTATGAAAACATACACTTCTTCAATGACATATTTCCCCCTACTCCCCCCAATCCAATCTTTAGTTGTTATGTGTTGGTACTTTAGTGTACCCATCCCTGTACATATATATATAATATGTATATATATATGTATATATACATATATATATACATATATGTAATATATGTGTGTGTGTGTGTCTGTTGTGTGTGTGTGTGTACAGAGAGAGAGAGAGAAAGAGAGAGAGAGAGAGAGAGAGAGAGAGAGAGAGAGAGAGAGAGTGAAATCCCCTAACCATTCTTATTCTCTTATTCTTGAAAAAGAATTTTTGGAGATACAAATCCCTGTATTGGGGAATTGATGGTTTTTAGAATGTGAGAGATTGACATTTCACAGCTGTACCACATTTGGGGCTACGAAAATATCAGCATGAAATGCAGCATACCATCCTAATAAACAACTAAATACCGATGTTTTTTAAAGGCTTCTGGACATGTATTAATTCATCTGTGACATTACAGAAGCAAAGGCTTTTGAGACTGAAAGAGCCTAGGAGATTGCCACTGCACAAATCAATAAAGAAATAATATTTCCAGGCCTGATATCAGAATTTGGTCAACATAAGTTCTGATGAAATGTGAGGCCTATATTCCCTCTATAAGTTTTATTAAAGTGAAAGGGGAAAGTTATGAAAATACAGTGTCACCTTAAAAATAAAACACATTCCTCTGCAATGAAGTTTATCTTACTGAGGTGCAGCCCTGCACAAAGAGGAACATTTATAGCCTTTTAAGATAAATTCATTATATAGTTAAGGTGAGTAATTCAAGTCAATATACTTCCTTCAAAATACATCAGAGTTCATAAAATGCTAGGATAAGATCTGAAAATAACACCATCATGCTTCATAAGTCTGGTATCATTGAGGGAAAAAATTCTATTCTGAATAAATTTATATTCTAGACAACTGAAAGCTTAATTATCTAGATACTGAAATGTAGCATAGAAACCATTATTTCTAAAATGTAACTTTCCAGTTTTGAATTGGAGGATCAGAGATTTGGAACTGGAAGTCATCAAATCTAAACTCACATTTCACAAATGAAGAATATGAAAGAAGAAAAGAAATTGAGGTTAGTATTTGTCTAGCACTCACAATCTTATCACTTCACTACTGATTAACTGAGTCAGAGCCTGAGGTTATTCTGATTTTTATACTTTCTAACAAGGCAGTAGCTTCTATCTGGCTAAATTGGGTTAGGGTGTGGGGCAACTTTGAAATTGTAATAATCGTTCTTCAGTGACTTGCAGCAAGGCATGGGAAATATCACATATTGTAATACAATGAAGAAAAAGTAACCTCAATAGTAACTTTGTCCAGATAGTTTATATTATGAAACATATTGCTGAAGAAAAAATGGCTTTATTCCTACTTTAATTGAATAGTCCTGTTGTATTTTCTATATTGGATAAAAAGCATGTCATAATGTAAAGATATTGGAGATATAGTCAGAAACGTTAGATATGCCACTTGTATTTCTTGAATAACCTTGAGTCTCAAATACTTGATCCATAAAATGAGGGGATAAATTGATGACTGATTTTTAAGATCCCTTCTAGTTCTAAATGACATGTTCTAAATTCCTGAACTACCTTAACAACAATTCATTTTTCTTTGTGTAAAGAGACTAGTTTATTGGATTTGGGAAATTATTTTCCAAGATACTTTCTGACTTTGGAAATATCACAATGCCCCCATATTAAGTTCTTATGCCTTTATACAAGTGGTCCTTCATAACCCCCCCATTTTTATTAGTTTTTGCAAGGCAATGGGGTTAAGTGGCTAGCCCAAGGCCACAGCTAGGTAATTATTGAGTGTCTGAGGCCGTATTTGAACTCAGGTACTCCAGACTCCAGGGCCAGTGCTCTATCCACTGCGCCACCTAGCCACCCTCCATAAACACTTTTTGATCCCTCAAGTTCTTAATTCAATCTTTCTAGAAAAACACTCTGTATTATCAATGTTAAAGAAAGAAAATACCCTATATTTTCTTTTGTATATACATATTATATTACTTGACAACACTGATTCTTGAGGATTGATGTCATATTTTTATCTTTGTTTTCACAATATATATATATATATATATATATGAATATATGATGTGTTACATAGAGTGTTTATCAAATTGTATTACTATAATCTAATCCCCCAGGTATGTTAGATGATGAACTTTCTTAATGTTATTCTGATATCAAAACTTTTAAATTGTTAAACCTTCATTAATTTAATCATTGATTAAAATTGAAATCATAAAAATGATGTTCAAGAAGTTAAGCTAAATTACAAGACAGACATCACTGAACTGTTTCAATTGCTATGTAAAGGCAGAAGCTTTGGGTAGTTACATTCATATATAAAAAGAAAGTGTGCCACTAGTGTCTTCCTTTAAATTCCCTCCAGGGCATGGAGTTCCCTTAAATTTAAGTTTTGTAAGATTGTCTGAAAAGGAGAAACAACTCTACATTCATAAGAATGGTTGTCAAACTGTTTAAAGATGCTCTTAGGACCAGTATTAAGAAAATCAGAGAGCCCTGACATGAGATATAGTCATCTAACATTAAGTGGTTTTAATTTTCTTACCATTAAAAATGATGAGAACTCGCAAGTAAATTTTAGAAGGGATACAATTTGAATTGGTGAATGGATCAAGTCTACTAACAATATCTCAGATTCATGAAAGTAAGTTATCTTTTTATTTATTTTCATTTCCCTTTCATTTTTCCCCCTCATCTTCTACTTCACTTGTGATTTGAAAACATGAACAAATGTGTTACCCACATAATTCTTTTCCCTTATTGTCATACATTCTTTTTCTGCGTAAACCACAGATGATTTTTGCAGGTGTTTAATGATCTAGGATGCCAAAGACTATACCAGAGCCAATCCTAAGGTTCTAGAAGGTTATTGTTCTAATACCAAGGTAGCTGGTGCTGCATTTTTTTTCTATTTTCTCCTCCCTCTTCTGTAGGATGGAGGACAATAAATGATTGTCCTGCAAGTTTGTTGGTGATGGGTGATAAGGATAGGGACTAGAGGGAGAAAAGAAGAGAAAAATCAGACAGAAGAACAGTGGTTCCTTAGTAGAAGAAGACTGGATGTTTTGGACTCATTTTGCTTGAACAAATGGCATTGATAGATGGTGTTGCCCTAGAGACTTAGTCTTATCTGATAAACCAATAGACTAAACTTCTTTTTCATGGAATAAATTTAAATCAACAACCATTTATTAAAGCTTACTATGTGTGAGTAAGTGTGCATAGGTTACAAAGACAAAAATAAACTTATTTCAATGAACTTATGTTCTACTGAGAGAAGTTACAAAATGTACTGAGTAATAAATTACAAGATAAAGCAGGAAAGGACACTAAAAAGTAATGGATAACAAGGTGGTACCCAACTAAGATGGTGCCCAAGCTCTACAATGAAGGAAGATAAATACTATGAGAGGTATGGCTATGGATATAATACAGACATAGAATGTAGGAAAACTTTTCAAAGGCAAGGAGGTAGGGGATGAAATGCATTGATGAGTTTGGCCAAAAGGCTCATTTTAAGATTTATAGTAAAAAGAGAAGCAGGAAAGGGAGTTTAGAGCCAGATTTGTGGAGATTTTTAAATTCTGGGCTGAGGATGCTTAGTGGTATAAAATATATTGGAGAGGCAGAGATAGCAAGAAGGGAGGCAAAATAAGAGTCTGTTATAAGAAGATTCAGTCATTTAATAGGTAATGATGAAGAGGGAGAAGGATGGTCAAAATGATTTTGAACATGAGATTTCAGAGTATGAAGGAGGGCAGATAAAGAAAGACCTAAAGATTTTCATGAAATTCACAGGGAGAAACAGCCAAGTTAGGTCTTTAACATGTACATTGACTCTAAACCCCAGCCTCTACAACATACTACTTCCTTCCAAGTTATGTAAGTGACTAGTTACCTTGAAGTGCCTTCAAGAAAAACAGAAAATTATGGAAGAGAAAAAGGTCTATGGGAAAAAATAATCAGTTCTACATTGTATAGGTTGAGTTTTAAAGCCTATTCTGACATAGTTCTGGATGTCCAACAGGTGATTAATAATGACCTATAAGAGAAAGAAATCATTGAGAAATGCTATTCCTCCTCTTCTTCAAGAAGATAAATCATGTTAGTTGAAGAGCCTATGGAGATAGAAATATTTATATTCTATACCTAAGATGACTTTTTCCCTTATTCCCATTTTGTAATTGATTGCTCCTTAGAAATTCCTCGACAGTTATACTAAATTTTTTAGTGTCCATTCAACTCTTGAAAACTATAGATGTCAATCTACACTGGTGTAAGAACTAATTTCCTCACTTTGAGAAATAAAATATCTGGATAGATAGATGGATAATAAAATTTCTGGATAGACAGATAGCCGGATATAGAGATATAAAATGCCACATATTGAAATGACTACTAAGATTAAAAGTGAAGATTTTTCCCCTTCAGAAATTAATATTAAAATGCAAATCAGAATTCAAAGCTGATGGGAAAACATACCAAGATGCCAAAAATATGACAGTTTAACCTTCTAGCTCCTATGGTCTCTGCTCATTAAGTTATTACGACTAAAATCTGGGTGAAAATAACTCCTTAGTACCTAGAATCCTCTTTTCTTGTTGCTTCATTCTATTTAATCTACAGAGAGGGAAAAATAATAAAAGGAGAGAGCCAGCATTTCCAACTAACCTCCTCCCCTCCCCTTTTTTGTAGGGTAAAAAAAAAAAAAGAGACGGTTCCTTTCAGGACATCTTTTTTCACAACAGTCTCATTCAATCAATGAATTACTTTGAGTGAGTATACAATGAATGAACACACTGAGTCAGAATGGGTCATGAAAACTTTCAAAATGGTGCAAAGGCCAATTTCCCTCTAGTGACAGGGATAAGGACTTAATCTGTGAATTATTTTACAGAGAAAATTTTCCATATCCATGCAAAGCACTATCTTTTCCTATACTAAATATCCTTCAGCTTCTGTCAAAAGTACTTAAAGTTTAAGTGACTTTCCCAGGGTCTCACATCCATTGTGTATGAGTAATAGGAAGGGAATAGAAATCTTCTGTCATATAGTACTGGGTCTCTCACCTACCTATAAGCTGAGTAAGATGATCAGGGAATCACCCAAAGCAATCCTTTACAAGAGAAAAACTAGATATAAATTAACATTGGCACTGATTGCTGTGTGGTTTAAGGCAAGTCATTTTTTTTTAGAAAATTGAGGAAAAATAGATGAAAAATGTCATACTTATTAATAAAGGTTGAACACCCGAGAACCATCTTTGTTAGTAAGGATATATGCTCATGTAATTTCTGTTCTATCTTCCATCTTCCTATTTTAGGGTAGAAATATCAGGATATGGATAGTGAAAATAGATGCAAATAAACACTGAGAATATTAACTCCTCAATTAATTAATATTAATTGCTACAGATATAAGAAAATTGAAAAGAGTCATTTATTTCCCTTATAATCCATTTTAGTAGCTGGTTTAAAAAAGAGTACATGCCAGATTATCTTCATTTCCTTTTTTGATAGGACGACAAAAACTGGTCGATAAGGGATGTGCTATAGATATGGACTTAAGCAAATTGTTGACAAATTTGTTCATGCTTTTCCTGTGAACAAATTGAATATTGAAGGGTAGAAAAGTAGATTATGAATCAGTTAAATAGCTAGATCCAAAGACTATCATTCATTAATTGTCTCCTGCCAGAATGCCTGCCTTTATCAGCTATTCTATTTTTTAAGTCAATGATATTTTATATTATTTTTTCAATTACATGCACAAAAATTTTTCAATATTCATCTTTTTTTAAAGTTTTGAGTTCTACCATTTTCAGTCTCCCACACCTTTCCTTCCCCTCCCCATTTCAGCAAGCAATCTGCTATGGTTATCCATGTACAACCATGTTTTACCTGTTTCTATATTAGTCAGACTTTGAAAGAAGAATCAGAACTAAAGGAAAAAGAAAAATGAAAAAGAAAAAAAAAACATAAACCAGGTTTTAAAAAGTGAAACTAGTATGCTTTGGTCTTCATTCAGGCTCCTCAGTTTTTTTCTTAGGATATGGGTGTCATTAAATAGCTATTCTTAACCCTATTCTTTGGTAGGTTTCTTTTTATGTCAAATTTATAAAAGTACAAATGATTGCCAATCAAATTTGCAAATGGCCTAAAGGGAGAGATAAATAACAAACTGTATGAAAATGTCAGAAATCTAAAATGTCAGAATCCAAAGATCTCAACAAGCTAGAATAGGGAGCTCAAAATATAAGAGTTAACAAGAGATAAATTTAAAGTCAAATTAAAACAAACACACACATACACTCACACACTAATATCATGAGAAGGCAAGCAAGTTATTATTATATTAAACCACTTTAAGAGACACTGTTCAAAATAATAGAGAAGAAAAACAATAGAATAAAGTCTGGTAACATATTGGATAATGATATATATGCTGGGTTTCACATTTTACAGGAATAAGTAAATTCAAGGATGTGTAAGAAAGGATGGAGAAAGTTTAAGCATGGAAAAAAAGAGATTGTAAAATGAGTTGAGTATGCACAAGTCAAATTCTACAACACATCATTCCCATATAGATAAGATAATTTTCCATTGTTTGAATTTGTTTCTACTGTTTCATCAAAAAGAACTCTTTCTTTCCATGTCTACAGTCATGAAAATGCTTCTGATCATCTAAGGATCAATCTCTTCTTTTTTGAGCCTTTCCAGATATGAATTTTTCCTGCTCTGAATAATCCTTCATATGATTCCCACGGCAGTAGTATAATTTAATGTTATTATATTTTAGACCTGTCTTGTCATTTCTACTGGATATTTCTTTAGCTGAATGGTAACTCTTACTAACTTCTGTAATGATTAAAGTAGAACAATGTCTTTCACATGAGAGGCATTTAATCAATGATTTGACAAACTTTGTGAGTTTGATCCTATTAAAGAGTTAAATTACATGTGTTAATCTGCAGAGTTTGTTTTAATAAGGAGATTTTGGACACATATAGGAACTAGAAAAAAATACAAAACATTATTGGTGCAGCCAATGAAATTACATATTCTTTCACAAAAAATATCAAAGCATATAGTATAGTTTCCTTCCTGATTCAGGATGTTGGCTTCATATCATGACTTTTGGGGATCCCATTTACGGAAGGAAGATGCCTCCTCCTGACACAGGACATCAGATAAATTAAAGCCTTCCATCAATCATGGGATTCTCCCTCCCTTCCAGAATATCTGTACCCTCCTGTGACTTGATAAAATAAGTAGATATATAGTGATTAGAAAGATAATCAGGCAAGCTTCTTGTTTTCTAAGGAGGAAACTGGTATTTTCTGATACAGAGTTGATATTTCTTCATTAAGATTTATAAGCTAAATAATAACAATAATAATAATAATAATAATAATAGAAGCAGGCAAACATTTAAGCTTCATTGCTATTTAAATGCATTGAGGATTGTTGAGAAAATCTGCTCTAGTATACTCTGGCGATTTCTTTTGCTGAATATTTGAATCTACTAAAATTTTTTTTTTCAAATGTCATACAAGTCCAACAGAGAAATAACCTCAGCGCAAAAATACATTGAATAGTTAGAATATATTTCCAAAATGTAGAAACCAAAGACAATCACAATATTTTAGATGTAGCTGCCACAGATTCTTGTATTTCTCCTCATAAGAGTCAAGGACTTACTTAGCTTTTGTAGCTTCTTTGTTACACTTAGGCACATACTGACCTCTAGGACTCTAATAAATACCCAGGTTTTCTCCTCACAATTGTTTTTTATGCTCTATTTGTGCCAAATGCAGAATATTACATTTATCCCTATACAATTAATCTTACTTGATTCATTTCAATGTTCTAGCCTGTTAGAGTCTTTCTTTGTGTCTTGACTATTTCATACAATATGTTTGTCACATTGTCAGTTTGGGTCCTCTGCACGTTTTAACAAGCTTGCCTTCTCCACTTTCTAGGCAAAGTAGAGCTAAAATAATTTGAATACAATCAGGCAAAAACCTTTAGGGCATTTGACTAGAAACCTTGGTTGACATCAACATATTAATAATTCCTCTGGAGCAAAATATTCAGAGTAAATTTGCCTATTTCTAGCTCACAATCTTTTTATCTATTCTACAAGAACAAAGGAGAAAATAGCTTATATACTTTGAACTGTCCTTAGCATTTAATTCTGATAACTTCCCACTGTAGGATACTCTCAAATACTTCCATGAAATGGGAGATATCATTCCTGAAGTTTCAACCCCTTCCTCAACCAGTCAGTTTCTTTATTATCCTTTTTGTTGACCCTTTGCTTTTCCTGATTTTTTTATTTTTATTTTTTAAAATTTATTTACTTTGAATCTTACAAATTTCCATATTTATCATAATAGATATTAGCCTTGATTTTTTTCCTGCTCCTGCCACTTTCATATGAAATTAGTCACCAAGTTCTATTGATTCTAGCTCAACAAAAACCTGGTCATCTTTACATAGAAGTAAAAATATGAATTTCCCAAATTAGAATACAGCGGGGGCAATGTACTTTTGGGTACAATACTTTAAAACAAGCTAACTATTAATTGCAATAATTTTTTAAAAACCTGTGATACAATATTGGCTCATATTAATTCCAGTTTATTATCAATCCAATCCTTTTATTTAAATAAATTCTTACTACGTAAAGGAAACACCAGTCTATTCAATATATATATATATTTAGAACTTATATGCAGGAGTTCATCAGTAATAAATTGGAATTTTTTGTTTGCTTGTTTAATTTCTTCTGGAATAACAGATTATTGAGATAATTTTGAATCTTGATGCTCTCATACATTCTATCATCTTCTGAAAATGCAACAAGCTTGTTTACATTCTTAAAACTTAAAGGGGAGACAGACTGACGTACAGATTTCTGTGATACATCACCAGACTTCCTAGGAAAAAATATTATTTTAATATTATTATTCAGTCAGTCATTAAGCTGTCCTCTAAATCATATTTCATCATCATCTTATAAATATCTGAATAAATGGTATTAACTATAGAGCTTTATCTCTTCAATGAAGAGTAGAAATTTTACATTACAGTATCACTAAGCAAATAGTAACTCACCTAATTCCTGAAACATATTACTTGAATAGAACATAGAGAAAACAAATGCACAGAAGCATAAATATAGAACTAAAAGAGAGCTTTGATATAATCCCACCTAACTTGATCATTTATACATGAGAAATTATTTCAAGTTAATTGCACCATTTAATAAAAGTATTAGGTTGTAGATATGGGATTTGAAATCAGGTCTTTTTGGTTCAAAACTCAGAATAGTTCTCAGTGTGTCTTCCTGTCATCCAAGAAGAATTATTCTTCTTCTATTATGTATAAAAACAGATGCGACTAAGAAAAGTCCACTTTTCTTGATTTTTTCACTGATATGTTTTTATGTTTGTTTTGCAGGGACTAATTTTGTCTTGAAGTATGTCTTGGAAAAGCCTACATTGCCTCTTTTTTACATTTAATGTTAATATTATTATAAATAATAAAATATGTTTAATTAAAAATATAATGATAATGAAAACAAAATATCACTTATTATGATATAATTGCATATACTATATTAATTATTATAATAAAAATAGCTAACATTTATATAGTAGTTTATGGTTGAAAATGCTTTTTAAACAATTTTATTTAAGGAAATGGAATTAGTGACTTGCCCCAGGTCATACACGTAGGCAATTAATAAGTGTCTGATGTTGCATTTGAACTCAGGCTCTCCTAACTCCAGAACCAGTGCTCTGTCCATTGTGCCACCTAGCTGTCCCAAAATGCTTTCTGTATTACCTCATTTTATCATCACAAAAACCCTGGTATATAAGTGTAACTATTATCTGCATTTTACAAATAAAGAAAGGGAAACAGATGAGAGGTAAATGACTTACTCAGAGTCAAATAACTACTAAGCATCTGAAACAAGATTTACAGGCATATCTATAGGCACGATTTCTACATGACATCCATACTGGTCTCAAATGTGTCTACTTCAATCAACACATTTTATAAAATTTCCTCTTATTTGAAATGAACTCTGCTAGGAAGATAAAATTAAAAAAAATGATTTTACTTGATCTTGCTCTCAAGGAGAATATAATCTATACTTTTAATAACACTTTGAAAATTAAACGAATTAGTTCCAAATTACATTCTCTTTGAGGAAAGAAGATTCATTTTCCAATATATCCTATTTCTTTTGTGGTTTTCTCCATTTAAACACACACAGACACACACACACACAGAGGAAACTTTTTACTCAAATTTATTGAATCACCATTGTTTCAAAGAATTCTTTGACTCTTGTATTCTCAAGTTTTGCAAATGGCATGCACTTTGTCATCTGAGTGAGCTCTTAGATATTTCTCTGAAAATGTTATGGATGTAGTTGAGCCCATAATTCCTAAGTTTTAAATCTCAAAAATATTTAAATCAAAAGTTCACTCTGAAAGTTTGTTTTCATCTAGGTGATTCATTGAAAAGATAAGTAGAATTTTGAAGAACAGGAATATATAGTCCTATTAAAGACAATAGCATATAACAAAGGGAAAGTCTTACGGCTTCTTTCTGGCCTCTGTAATGCTTTGGTTTTCTTGTTCTGGCTTCCACTTTCATGAAGTGCTTTGAACCAGTCACGCAGTCTATTTGCCACCTCTCTGAATTCCATATCACCACACGCTATAAAAGCAACAAGACACAGAAAGAAACCTTGATGTTATATAGCACAATGGGAATGTTTCTCCCCAAAACAGTCTCATAAATTAAATAAAACCTAGAGATGAATGTAAAAGTTGGGATCAAAATGATTTCATAGTATGCATCATGATTAAATATGTAGTTAATATAATTTTACTTATGAAACATATGAATATTTCTGAATATAAATGAAATTATTAATAGTTTAGAAATAGCATTATTAGGAATAAAAATCCAAACCAAAACAACCCAATGAAAGGTACACCTGGAAAAAATGTTTTAACCAAATTACTTATACATCTTATGTCTCTATCTAACCATCCTTTTTATCTATAAAATGAGGGATGATTAAACACCTAATGTAGTGGGACCTATGAATATTGAATGGGACCATCCTTCTACTCCACAGAGTTGTCTTTTGAATCATGTTTAGTATGATAAACATTTTATAGCTAAATAGTTTATAAAAGTCCTGGTTAGAACATTAGTTTTTAATAGGAAAAATATGTACTTTTAGCCTACCTTAAGAAATCAGTGAAGGAAAAAAAAGAAGAAATTCAATAAAATATTTATCAGTTATAAAAAAATTTAGCTAATATATAGTTGTTAATTTGAAGTTGTTATGTTCTTTCAAACATTTTCTGAAGAATAAAAGGAAATTTATACAATAATTGGGGAAAGTATTATGGTTGAATGCATTGAGAAAAATGACATTCTCAGTGATAGATTGCCAAAAAGTGTTCTGAAAACCTATTGGATTCACAATGCCAATACTAGCTATTGTCCTGATTTGTTACAGTTGTGCTACATGCTCAACAAAAAAGTTTTTCTAAAACAAGTGACACCCTTTCCCTTTTCTTAGAATCAAGCACAGCTTGGGTTCAAGTGTTGTCTAGTTCTGTCTTATATTTCTGATGAAAGCTACTTTTTCTCCCACAATCCCCACATTCTAGACAAAGGCAAAGATGAAGTCATTAAGTGTGAGCAAGATCAAAAAATGACTGACTTGGTCTTTCATCTATATGCCATAATAATTAATAAATATTCTAAAGAGTTTTTCAGCTGAAGGTGTTAGCCTATCATATTGAGTTGCCTTCTGTATTTTTAGTAAAGCATTGGTGAATATCCCCACATTCCATCGAAATGTGCCCCATAGCTATTTCTGAAGGTCTGTATTCTAAAACCTCATCAAATTTATTGAGTTGAATTCAACAAACTGATTAAAGTCTCCTTGTTCAATTCCTGTTTATACCTAATGCTTCTGTTTATAAAGGAAATAGATCATATGAGAAATTTTTATAATTACTATATCAGTACATTTATCAAGTCTATTTCTTTTGACTATAAGGTTATACATACTGAGGAAAAACTGATCATATGTTTTCAATATCTTTTCTTTCACTATTTAATTATTTGAATTACTTTAAGATGAATGATCAGCATCCAAAATGAAGGTGATTTAAAACATTCTGACTTCCAACTGCCAATTTGCTACATTCTCTAAAGTCTAATTAGCTACAATGTAAGCATTCTCTTTCAAGCACCATAGAAAACTGTACTAATAGCATTAAAAAATTTAAACCTACTATGCATATTTTTCTCTTGAATGCATTGAATCAAAATATCTAACTTATACAAGCAAAACAGGTACTTTTACTTTCTGTGTTTAGAGAAGTCCCTCCAAAGAACAGTCCAAGTTCTTTTATTTTATTTCCTCCCCTGTCTCAACTAAGATTCTATCAGTAAGTGTGGGCTCTGCAAGATGCAGAGGAGACAATATCAAAACAAGTATTTGTCCCTTCATTCTCAAAGCTTATATTCTAGTGGAGAAATAAAGTTATTAGTATTTTGTTCTACAGGAGGACCTTGACATTAGAGATGTCATACCATGGTGGTAACTGGGGAAATGCTTTGGAGAGGGGTTGGCAAAGATCTTGGGGTGTTTTACCAGGAAAGCAGAGATAGTTCAACATTAGGAAAACCCTCAACAAAATTAAACTCATCAATAGCAAGACCAATAGAAATCATTTGCTTATCTCAATAGATACTAAAAAAGCCTTTGATAAAATATTTCATCTTTATTAAAAACTATAGAAAGTTTAGGAATAAATGAAGTTTTCCTTAAAATAATAAATAGTATCTATCAAAAACCACCAATAAATATTAAATGTTTTAGAAATAAACTTGAAGCATTTGCAATAAAATCAGGGGTGAAACAAGGATACCCATTATCACCATTACTATTCAGTATGGTATTAGAAATGATAGCAGTAACAAAAACAAGAAGGAGAAAGAAATTGAAGGAATCAGAATTGGCAGTGAGGAAGCAAAACTTTCACTCTTTGCAGATGATATGATGGTATAATTAGAGAACCCAAGAAAATCATCTAAAAATCTCCTTGAAACAATTAACATATTCAGCAAAACAACAGGATATAAAATAATCTCACATAAATCATCAGCTGTTCTATATATAAACAACAAATCCCAAGAGTAAGATGTAGAAAGTGAAATTCCATTTAAAATAACTATCAAAAACATTAAATATTTGAGAATCTACTTCCCAAGACAAACCCAGAAACTGTATGAACAAAGTTATAACCACTTCTCACCCAAATAAAGTCAGATCTAAATAATTAGAAAAATGGCAAATGCTCATGGTTGGATCAAGCTATGATAAGAAAAATGACAATTCTACCCAAATTAAATTACTTATACAATTCCATCCCAATCAAACTATACAATGCCATCCTGATCAAACTACCAAATAAATACTTTACCAAGCAAGAAAAAATAGTAATAAAATTAATCTGGAGCAACAAAAGGGAAAGAATAGCAAGGGAACTGATGAAAAAATATGTTAAGGAAAGTGGCCTAGCTCTACCAGATCTAAAGCTGTGCTATAAAGCAGCAGTCATCAAAACTGTCTGATACTGGTTAAGAAATAGAGTAATGGATCAGTGGCATGGAATAGATTCAAAAGAAACTGTAGTAAATGACTTCAGCTAGCTACTGTTTGACAGACCCAAAGACATTAGCCTCTAGTATAAGAACTCCATATTTGATTAAGATTTTTGAGAAAACTGGAGAATAGTATGGCAAAAATTAAGCATAGATCCATACCTCACACCCCAAATCAAAATAAGGTGAAAATGGGTAAAGGATTTAGAAATAAAGTGTAATACCATAGATAAATTAATAGACCAAAAATACTCTTTCTATCTGATCTATGGAAAAAGGAAAAATTTATGATCAAAGAAGAAGAACTAGCACACAATATGAACTAAAAATGAATGATTTTGACTATATTAAAAATATTTTACACTAATAAAATCAATGCTTCCAAAATTAGAAGGAAAACAGAAAGCTGAGAAACAATCTTCACAAATAGGAGTTCTGATAATGGTCTCATTTCTAAAATATATTGAGAATTGCATCAGATTTATAAGGCCACAAGTCATTCATCAATTGATAAATGGTCAATGGATATAAATAAACAATTTTCAAATGAAGAAATTAAATTTATATATAATCATCTGAAAAAATGCACCAAATCATTATTGATTAGAGAAATGCTAAGGGGAGTGGGGTGGGAAGGGAGGTTGGAGGGAAATTTTGTAACATGAATATATATGTGCATATGGATGAAAATAAATAAATGTATAAAAAATAATTGTTGGGGCTTTTAATTGGTGAAGAAATCACAAGGCTCTCTGACTCAAGTTAAGTAAAGTTTATTATTTTAATTTATAAGTTACTGTAAAAATAATTACAGTTAATATAAAGAATTATTTAAGTAGGCAGCAAGGTATAGAATGAGTCTTTAAAAGAGGTAGTGAATTTGAAGAGGGAAATAGCTACAAATGTAGGCTAAAAACTGGGTTGCAGAAACTTCAAAATCTGTTAATATGGGAAAAAGGGAGAGGAGAAGAAGAAAAGACAGCAACAGTCACAAGATGGTAGCTGGTCTAAGATCAACCTGATTTAGTGAGGTCAACAGCTTAGAGAAGGAAAGATGGACTTTTCAAAGAACTCTTGGGGTAGCAGTCAGATGGAGTTCAGTTCTGAACTGGGCAGGACATAGGGAGGAGTTAGGATGGTACCAGGAAGGGACCAATGAGAGGCTTAATACATGATGTAGGACAGGGTCCCTGAACATGTCTGGAGGGGGGTTCAGAATTGTACTTTAACCATAAGAAAACCATAAGAGAAGCTAGTTTCAGTGTTAGTTAATACAAGGTAGCCTTAAGGAATTTATGAGGGATTACTTGAAGGGCCTGATGAGGTCTTGGAGACCCTAGTTTAGATCAGAATACAAAACAGATTGCTTTAATTCAATAAAAGAGAATGGGGGGAATATTTAATGGTTTTGAAGATTAACTATTTTAACAGTATACCTGATTAGAATAGGGTTTATTAATTAAGGAAGAGACATTCCTTGTTCACAGAGAGTTCAGTTTTCAGTTCAATGCCAATATAGAAATTCATTTTTAACAATACAGAATAAGAAAAGAATTATAACATTTGTCTAAATTACAATTGTTTTCTCTAATAAAGAGGGGGGGAATTACAATATTTCTCTCTGCCCAAAGTTCCCCTGCTTCTATGATATATTTAGACAGACAAATAAATACAAAATAATTTTAAAAGGGAGAAAGTATATTCAAAGTGAATAAGAAAGTATCACGTATGATCTGTCACAAGAGCTAAGGCTTGCAGGTAGCTAAAGATCTTAACAGATGGAAATGAAAAATGAAGACATTCCAAGCCTATGTTTCCTTTGTATAAGAGCACTAAAATGGGAGAGGGAATACCAACCAAGTATGAAGAATAGCTTTATTACATTATGATTGGAAAACTGAAAAAAGTCACTAATTTTTTCCATATTCTTGTAAAATCATTTAGCCATTTAACCTTTGTATAGGAACAATATTGACTAGCCACCCTACCCCCCAAACTCTAGAAATTCCTTTCAAAACAACAATAATGGGCCTTCACTGGTCTGTAGTTATTCTATGTTTAAACTGTGCTCGTGTTGCAGAAGTTTTCTGACCTGGTATCTTTCCTGATTACTTAAGCATTAAAGGTTCTACCCATGTGAGAACAGTGTTCTCCTGAGTTAATGAATGCTTGAGGGACATGCAAGTTGACAATTTTCTCTACTACTGAATAGATGTTTTCCAGCACCTAGAACTACCCAAAGTGCTACTTTATATACTTGTTGAAAATACTTTCTATAACTGTTCAATTTTCTATGAGTGCCTTACTTTATTTCATCATTGAACTTGAACTAATAGGCAGCCTGTGTGTTGCCTGCCTTAAAAACTTCTCTGGTCTCAATTTCTTCATTTCTTTCAAAATAGAATAATAAGATGGAACTAGAAGATCTAAGGCCTCTTACGGGTCTGAATCTAGATTACTATTATTCTAAATATTATGATATGTCTTAAATCATTTTTGTCTGTTGGACAAAGAATATCAAGTCTTTTTTATACCTGCTCTCTCCTTTTTTTGCTATTTGAAACAGTCTGAGCTTTTTATTATATTTAAAGCTTTATCTTAGGCCTTGTATTCCACATGCTAAGGAGATACCTCTATTTACAATAATACACAGTAAACTACGTCTAGCTCTAACTCATCATTTATGAATTTACAGGGGTGATAGTTAAACTTTGTATAACAACTACAATTTTGATTATGCTTTTTACTTTTAATAGATGCATAGGAACATAGATTTAGAACTAGAAATCAATCATCTCATTCAAGCAGATGAAACTTAATCTTAGAGTGAGGAAATGAAATAATCAAGGTCACAGAAATGGCCAATGACAGAATTGGGATTTTATCCTATTTCCTATGATTCCCTAGCCAACATATTGATTGGAATCCTCATATTCATTAAATCCTATTTCTTTCATTTGAAATGAGTAACCTTGGCCTATGGAAACAATTCCTAGTTCTTACATTCTAAGTTAACACTTGTGTCAGAGTGGACTCATGACCTAGAGGATATACATGTTCTTTAGAAATTTTACTATTCTCTCAATTTATTTCCATTCAGAAATTGTGCAGGCAGTGACACAGTATGCTGAAATCTGTCTTTATTTTTAATAAAAATATAATTTTATTTGCTAAAATGTCCCAACTAAAATGTGAAAAAAGTTTTAGTATTCATTAAAAAATAGAGGTCTAAATTCTGTTCCTCTGACCCTTCCTCTCTCATTGAAAAGGAAATATAATTTCAAATATACATATAATGTTTTATAAAATATGTTTCTATTTTAGTGATATTGCAAAAGAAAGCATAGATAGGAAAATAAAACAAGAAAAGTATAGTATAAAAATTATGCTTCTGTTTGCAGTCAGTTCATCAACACTCTCTTTGGAATTGAACTATCTTTTTCATCATGGACCTTTTAGAATTATATCAAATCATTGCTTTGATGAAAATAATTAAATCCATCACAATTTAACATTCTTAAAATACTGCTGTTACCATACATAATGGTCACTTAGTTCTGCTCATTCTACATTTTATGAGTTCATATAATTCTTCTCAGGTTTTTTTGAAAATCATGCTGCTAATTATTTATTAAGTCAATAGTATTTCTTTACAATCACACATCAGAACTTGTTCATACATTCCCCAAGTCATGAGCATCCCTTTAATTCAAATTATTTGCCACTACAAAATATAAATATCTTTATTATGAATCAGTCCTTTTCTTTGATGTCTTTGTGACATAGACTAGTACTGGTATTGCCAGGTCAAAAGGTAGGCAGAGTTCTGTAGCACTTCATATATAGTTTCAAATTGTTCTCCAGAACAATTTGTATTAATTCATGATTCCATCAACCATTAATGTCCCAATTTTTCCATAATTTTCCTTTTTATTCATCTGATAGTGTGAGGTGGTACCTCAGAGTTGTTTTAATTTTCTTTTTTTCTAAACAGTAGAGGCTTAGAGCATTTTTAATATGATTAGTGATTCTTTGATTTTTACTTCTGAAAACTTCTTGTTCATATCATTTATTTATCAACTGGTTGAATGTTTTTCATTTTTTTCTGAATTTAGTTCATTTTCCTAAAATACTTGAGAAATAATGTTTATAAAAGAAATTTATAGGTTTTTCCCCCATTTTCTTGTTTTCCTTCTAATTTTGGCTAGAGTGGTTTGGCTTGTGCAAAACAATTTTAATTTCATGGAATAAAAATTATATGTTTTATTTTCTAATGTCCTTCCTTACATTTGTTTGGCTCTAAACTCTTCCCTTATTCATAGATGTAGCAGATACATTTTTCAAATTTCCCTACTTATCTATAATATCATTTCTATAAGTAAATTAGTTATCCAGTTTGACCTGGTGTGTGAAATGGTAGTGTATGCCTAGTATCTGCTAACCTAATTTCTACTTTTCTGAACAAGTTTTGGCCAAATGTTTTTTGAACAAATTAATAAAATTTGACTATTGTCCCAAAAGCTTCTACCTATCATTGAAGTTTATCAAATATTACATTGCTTTGGTCAAATACTATTGCATATTCTGTATCTAATCTAGTCTACTGATCCACATCTCTACTAGATGGTACTACATTGTTTTGATGATTAACATTTGTTAATGTAACTTTAAATATGGATCTTCAAAGCCTCATTCCATATCATTTTTCCATAAATTTCTTTTATATTCTTGAATTTTCATTATTCCAGATGAAATTTGTTATTATTTTTTTCCTAGCTCAATCTTTGGTAGTTTGGCATGGCATTGAATAAGTAAATTAATTTTAGTAGAATTATCATTTTTATAACATTTACTCAGCCTACTCAAGATTAATGATTATTTCTCCAATTGTTTAGATTTATTTTGAAATACCTTGTATTTATCTTCATATAATCTCTATATTTGTTCTGGCATATAAACTCCCAAATATTTCATATTATCTGCAGTTATTTTAAGTGAGATTTCTCTTTCTCTTTCTGCTCTGTTTTATTGGTAGTATATAGAAATGCTGATGATTTATGTGTGTTTATTTTATATCAATTTTGCTGAAGTTTTTAATTGCCTCAGCTATTTTTTTTTTGTTGATTTTCTAGGGTTGTCTTTGTATATCATTGTATCATCTGAAAAGAAAATACTGCCTTTTCTCATTCCTTCTATTTCTTTTTTTTTCTAATTGCTATAGCTAATATATGTATGTATAATAGAATGACCATTTGTATTTTACCCTTGATTTTAATGGAAGACTTCCTTTATAGATTTATAGATATTTCCTTTATAGATAATGCTTGCTTTTTGCCTTAGATAGATAGATACTACTTAGAATTTTAAGAAAGACTATATTTATTTCTATGCTTTCTAGTGAACAGCCTCCAAGAGATAGTGGAGGGCAGAAGGGACTGGTGTCCTATGATGAACTGGGTCACAAAGAGTTTAATACAACTGAAAAATTGAACAATAAGAATTTTTTAAATAAGAATGAGTGCTAAATTATGTTGATGTTTTATTATTTTCTGCATTTATTCATATGGTTAATTAGCCTGTTTTCCTAATATTGAACCCATTTTACTTCCCTGATATAAATTGCATCTGGTCATGGTAGATGAGTTTTTTAATATATTGCTTCATTTACTGTGTTAATATTTGTTTAAAATTTTTGCATCAATATTCAGAAGGAAATTGGTCTGTTGTTTTCTTTTCTCTACTTTTGATCTCTCTTAAAAACCATATTTGTTTCATAAAAATCATTTGGTAGGACTCCTCTCCTCCCACCATTTCTTTTCAAATAGTTTATATAGTACTGTTATTAATTATTCCTTAAAGATTATAAATTATTCTGGTCCTGGAGATTTATACTTAGGAAGCTCACTGACAACTTCTTCTATATCTTTATCTAAAATAGGATTATTTAATTTTTTTTCTTTTCTTAATATGGTTAGTTTAGATTTTTTGTAAATAAACATTCATTTCATTTAGGGTCAATTTTACTGCATCTAACTGGGCAAGGTATCGCCTAATAACTGCTTTAATTTCATTTTAATTGGATGTGTATTCTTCCTTTTCTTATTTGAACATGGTAATTTGAGTTTCTTTTTTTAAATCAAATGGCTCAACTATTTTATTGAATTTGATTTTTTTATAAAACCAGCTCCTAGCTTTGTTCATTAGTTAAAATGTTTATTTCAACTTTATTAATCTTTACTTTGATTTTTGGGGATTTTCATTTTGTCATTTAATTTGAGATTTTGAATTTGCTCTTTTTCTTTTTAAGCTGCATCCCCCAAATTTTGTTATGTTGTCTCATTGATTTCAGTCTACTTACTGAAAATTTGTTTGTTTCTTTGATTTGCTCTTTGACTCACTCATTCTTTAGAATTTAACTCTTTGGGGTTTTTTTTGTTGTTTGTTTTTATGTTCAGTCATGTCCAACTTTCAACCCATTTGAAGTTTTCTAGGCAGAGATCATAATAATCTGGTTTGCCATTTCCTTCTGCAGTATGTTTTACATATGAGAAAACTGTAGGAAACAGGGTTAAATGATTTGTACAGGAATCCACAGCTACTGTCTAAGGCCACATTTGAACACCAGAGAATGAATTTTTCTGAATCCAGGTCTGGCATTCTGTCAATGGTATCATATATATTTTGTATTGATTTTTAATCTATGATTCTATAGCTCCTTATTGAATTTAATTTTAATTACATAATGGTCTAAAAAGGGTACATTTTATATTTCTGTTTTTTAGCATTTAGTTGTGTGGTTTACATGTTGTATTTTTGTGAAGGACAGCTGAGAAAAATGTATTGGTTTTCTAGTCCCATTTATTTTTAATTTTCTTTAAAAGCTTATTTATTTCTAACTTTTCTAAGTTTCTATCACTTTAATGTTATCCTTACACATATTGTGGTTACATTTAACAAGTTCTGTGAGGAGAAAGTTGGAGTCCCTCACCAATTTACAAAGCCATTTACTCAAATGAGGAGTAGGATTGTTGAATTCACCAACAGGCAATCAACAAATATCCCTATTAGCACTGCTTCCTGCACTCTTGCAAAATATTAGAGTAGCCTTAAAAGTGTCATATTACCTTTTTAACAGGGCTTTCCACTTCTGTGAAATCTTGTTTGTTGATGGCCATAGTGAAAGGATCAAAGAGACATGATCCTCAGAAGCTACAGAGTAAAACTAGGGAAGGGAAAATGGGGTGGCTTAAAGGCAACTTCTGGACTATGTACAAAGTTTATCAAGGGCTGATAGGATGAAATCAATCAATCAAGCTTAAAAGATAAAATCATAGCAAGCCATAGAAGGAATATTCTGCTGTCCAGAGCATGACCTCATTTTCTCCTATTGTCTTAGATCACTAAGGTGCTGTGATTCATCTAGTGACAATTTTATCTGACAGTCAAATGATGTAACCTCCCCTCTGGACCCCAGAGAGGATGTGTTCCAAGTTTCAGTGAATATTATTTTGTGGAAATGATTCTGAGGTAGACATTTATTTCTCTTGGATATAAATGAGTTTTTTCCTAAAGAATTAACTTTTTATTATAAAGCTGTAACTAAGAAGATAAAATGAGAAAAACATTTGGTGCATTATTAAAACAACTATATGAATTTCAGTTTTAAAAAAGTATTGATTATTATTTTAATATTTATTTAAATGAAGATGTAATTATTCTAAATTATTATCACAGTTATGCTGTAATCATTTCTCCTGATTAGATCCTGGCAAATCTATAGTTTCATTGGTATTTCTGTATCTGATACTCCCTGGTCTAGTTTGAAAAAAAGTGCAAATATATGTGGAAGGAACTAGAGAACTGAGACAGAACTTCAGAAATAAGGAGTTGGTAGAACTTAAAAGTTCTTGGAAGTCAAGCTTAGAGGAATGAAAAGATTAAAACTGTTTAAAGAACATTGACCAAACAGAGAAGGTTAAAATGGGGCAACACTCTTGCCCATCTGACTCTACTTATCTCAGTTCCTCAGTTCAAGATTTATGGATTTATGATTAGGAAAAAAGTATTATATATATATATATATATATATATATATATATATATATATATATATATATATATATATATATATATTGCTTACTTTTACTTATTGTGCATTCAGTCCATGATACCCCTCCTATTAACTTCTCTTCATAGCTAATAGTATATTTACATCTTTTCTACATGATGAAAGTCAGCTAAATTCAATCATCTGACTGAGTAAACACAGCTTACAAGATTCTGTCAATTTAATAAAATATTATCTTAATCACTCTTGGGTCAAAATACTCAATACAAGGGCAGCTAGTTGGCTCAGTGGATAGAGAACTGGCCCTGGAGTCAGGAGTACCTGAGTTCAAATCCGGCCTCAGACACTTAATAACTAAATAGCTGTGTGGCCTTGGGCAAGTCACTTAACCCCATTTGTTTTGCAAAAATGTAAAAAAAATACTCAATACAATGTTAATTCAATATTTTTAAAGTAATTCACTTTAAAGCTTGTAGGAAAGTATTGTTTTGTCTAAAATTTGATATTATTATAAAACTTTTTTTTGAAAATTTAACTTATTTTATTTTCATAAAGAAGTTTCAAAGAGAAAATTTCATCTCCTCATTCAGATAGGTACCCTTTTCACAATTATGAATGGTGCATAGTTACATGGAAGTAATGAGAGATAAGAAACTAATCCACAGTAAAAATACAGTATATTTGTAAGTAGGACTTGAACTAAGGTCTTCTTGACCCTCAGGCCAATTCTCTCCAAGCCTTGGCCTTTATTAAAACATAAGCCATAGGTTCCCTACCAACTAAAACTCATGCTATTCTCCCATGAATCTCAAAGTTTGTGATTCATAAATAATTCACTGTTAGGGAACTAACCTAAGGACTGAGGTGTTCTCTGCCAAACTGCAGGCAGCTTGTCAGACTACAGAGAAATTGTGCTGTATGGATAGGTCTCTCCAGGCACTTAGAAAGGAGTAATATATTATTCATCATATGCTGATAGTCAGTGGCATTTGGGGTCAGAAAAGGTCTCCCTGAAAAGCAAAAACAGAGCCAGGGATGTGAGAGGTTGGATCATGTGACACTGAGCAGGTTAATGCTGTGAATGGCACCACAGGCAAAAGTGTCTGACAGATGACAAATGCAATTTGTTTGTATACAGTTAGAGTCACAACATATAAAATAATCTATTCTTGCCCTCTGGCTCAGGGAAGGATACGAGTTTATGCTGAAACCATTTAAATCAAATTAAAAAACAAAAATATATGTTATATAACAGAATATAGATTTCTAATGTGGATGTAAAGCTTTACATTTTCCAATAACATTTTGTAAGAAACATAATAAGAAAGAGATCATTTATATCTTATGTTCAGTTGCTAGTTCTTCAAATTCTGGAGGAAGTCATAGGAAATGTGTGTTTAATGTAATTAAAACTGTGAAAAGCAAAATATTGTTGTCTTACCACAAAATATAGATTTAACATAGTATTTAGTAGAACATTTATAACTTTGTAACTTACAAGAAATAAATGAGTCATGTTATTCAGTCAGTTTTCAGTTTTGTCCAACTCTTCATGAGCCTAATTGGAGTTTTCTTGGCAAAGATACTGATGGGATTTTCCATATCCTTTTCAGTCATTTTAGAGATGAAGAAACTGAGGCAGAGATAAATGACTTGCCTAGAGTTACAGAACTAATAAGTGTATGAGTTCATATTAGAATTCAGAAGATGCTGAGTCTTCCTGCTTCCCAGTTCTGACAGTCTATTTAATGTGTCATCTAACTGTCACTAGGTGCCATAGAGCATAAGGCACAGAACGCACTTCATGGACAATACATGTACTGGCAATTAAGAAAAAGGGAGGAACATTGCCATGAATGCTCCCCCCCCCCTTATTTTTTTGTTTTGTGGGGCATATTTGTGGAAACGACATTGCTCAAAGTGCTGTAAGGCCAGAGTACACTGAAGGTAGTTCCACAGATTGATCAATGGAAAGAATTGAATTTATGATCCTGTCCTTACAAATTCTGCCTTGAAGAAAGCAATCATGATAAATAGGAGTGAGGCAGTCAATGAATATTATAATCCACTGGTGTATTTCATTTCTTAGTCTCAGATAAAATTTAGCAATTTTTTTCATTGATATCCTCCCTTATCCACCTTTAAATTGAAATCATTGGGGGCGGCTAGGTGGCGTAGTGGATAAAGCACCGGCCTTGGAGTCAGGAGTACCTGGGTTCAAATCCGGTCCTCAGACACTTAATAATTACCTAGCTGTGTGGCCTTGGGCAAGCCACTTAACCCCATTTGCCTTGCAAAAAAACCTAAAAAAAATTGAAATCATTGAGTATCAAAGTATAATTTATTTGGTTTGGAAAATCAATTATGGTTGTAAATTCAAAAGAGTAGAGCTAGAAGGGGGGGGCTAAAGTTCATGCAATCTAACTCATTCTTATTAAATCTGAGAAAGAAGAGACTGAAAGACATTGAAGTTACTCAACAGTCACACAGGTGATTTGAAAAATCACAATTAAAACTCAGTTCTCTAATTCCAAATCTCATAATCTTTTACCATGCTTCTTCAAGACCTAGTTATTTATGTCTCTTATGTTTTTACTTCTCTGCCATTCCGATTGATGCTTAACCTACAATGGCCTCTGTAGTATCACAAAATTTCTGTTCAGCCTTAATATTACAAAGTAAGCTTATCAATTTTCCCATGAACTAAAAGCCTTTGGTTGTGCATCATAGGTAACTCTGCTTACTTTTTTTTAATCACATGCCTAAGGACTATTCACTGGGAGTACACTCTTGGTATTCATATTCACAACGTCTAACTGTATTTACTATGAATAAATTATGTATTTTAGGGTCAATATTTCCCATACCATACTTTTAAAAGTCAATTAGAGAGTCAGAGACATAGATTTAGCTGCCTCTCACATTTGTGGTGTCCTAGACTATAAGGCAACCTTTAACTTCCCATTCTCTTTGCTTGAAATTTGAAATTTTATATTTAAATAAGGTATTCCATTCAATTTATAGGCTTATAGATTTAGAGCTGGAAGAGACATTTGAGGTCCTCCAAGTCAATCCATTTATTTTACAGATGAATAAAATGAGATCGCAGAGTTTAAGTAACTTGCCCAATAGGTTCTAAGAATTGCCAAATGCAAATAAATTCAAAATTCATCACATATGACGAACTAAAAATAACCAAAAGGTAACAAGAATGGTTCTAGGCATGGAAACAGAATAATATTCACACAGTAGTTTTGAAATGTAATAATAAAAACAAAACAGCAGTTTACTGTTTATGCTTGTATACATGTATGTATACAAGTAATCAAAACACAAAATGAAGTGAGAAAAGATTGGTTCCAGAAATTTTTGAGTAGAGAGAAATAATGCTGAGGGTTATCAAGGAAGGTTTGATAGAATATTTGGTACATGAGTAATGCCTTGACAAGATAAAGGGAATTAAAACAAACCACTCAAGGAGTTTTTCCTGAAGGGAGGGAGATGAAAGACAGCGGGGTGAACACAAGGTACAGTGAGGAATTCAATATGTTTAGAATATAAATTATGTGAAGAGCAGTGATATAGAAAGGGTTGGGAAGATAAGACTGGGTCAGATTCATAAGGGTAAGGAATTTGATATGCAATAGAGAATTAAAGAATCAGAACAGCAATTAAAATGAATTCTCAGTAGTATGCAAGATGAATTTGAAAAGGGAGAAAATAATCCATAGATTCTCAGAGCTGGAAGAGATCTACCTGAGAAGCTACCATGATTGTAAAAGAATATTACTAAAGCAAAAAAATTGGTCAGTCTTCCTAACAGACTAGGTCAGATAAAATACACAGGATAATTGCCTAGTCAAAAACACATGTAAATAAAAAATATATATTTACAGCCTTAATGTCAGCACATTGATATTTATAAATAAATCACTATATTCAAGAAGATTGTTCTTTCCTAGTGTTGGTCACTGTCTCTGAAGAAACAGTCAATTGGGGCAGCTAGGCAGCACAGTGGATAGAGCACCAGCCCTGGAGTCAGGAGTACCTGAGTTCAAATCCGACCTCAGACACTTAATAATTAACTAGCTATGTGGCATTGGGAAAGCCATTTAACCCCATTGCCTTGCAAAAAAAAAATCCTATTAAAAAACAGCCAATTGGAATTAAATAGGACACACTCGTTTTCAGTGATTTGAAGCAGGCTGAGATGAGATAATTTGGATCTATCTAGACTATTATTTCACCTGATAGATTGGCAGATGAATCTTTAATGGCTAAAGACAGACAGTAAAGGTTGTGGAAGGTTAGACAATAATCAAAAAATGCATACTAAATCAGATGAATTCTATTCAGGTACCTGTCAAGTAGTACTTTTGCTTCTGTATAATACCAATACAAGGCAGTCCTGCTATTACAATCAATTCTAGTAGCCATTAAGAAAATGAGTGTGGGGTAAAATGAAGTCACCAGCTCAAAGGTCACCCCAGTCTCTAATCATTTCAACTAATAAAGAATGACTGGCTTTGCAAAATCAACATATATAACCATAGAACAAGCAGAGAAATTAGTAAGCTCATAAAACAGTATAAGTACATATTTTAGAAATATCGTCCCAGTAAATATATAAATGTTAAGAACAACCAACTGTACAATTGCTTTTCACCTGTAGTAAATGTTACAATTTGATCCTGGCATTTTAATATAATCAGTAATTAGAGACAGAACTGAGGAAAAAGTTGATCAGTTCATATTCCCTTAATCTAATTCACATATCAGGAGCTAAAGTTAATTGAGAGATATATAAAAAGTAGTGACACTGAAAACATTCACTGGTCATATAGAAAGTATTTCTGAAATGATCCAGTTTGTAGTCAGCATTCATTCATTAAATAACCATAAACTTTTTGCTGGTTTGGTGAAACCCTGAGAGATAAAGACAGTTACAAAAAAAAAAGAAAATACCACAATGCCTGCCTTGATTGAATTACTTTATTTTGTCACAAAAAATGCTTTACATTATTAATGTAATAGAATTGAAAAGCAAAGGGAGAAATGCCAGAGCACATACATCAGATCCATAAAATAGATAATTACATTCCATTTTATCAGCCCTAAGCACCTTAGATAGAAACTGTGGTTTCTGACCTACAAGGTCCATATTATGTAGGGCATGAATGATCAAGTAGAGGAGGTGAGTGGTAAGGGAGATGAGCAATAAGGGAAAAACAGACTTATCTATGAAATATTAAAAGAACCAGAGGAAGGACTCTATCCAGTTGGATGGATCCTTTTGTTGAATCTACCAAATGTCTTAATCAACAATCAAAATGGATGGGAACGACGTTTTTGGAGTCAGAAATTCAAATCTCATCTTTAATAGTGCTAGGTGACCAAAGACAATCACTTAATCTCTCTGAACTTCATTTTCCTCAACAAAAAAACTAGAATAATATCTACAATAGTACAATAATTTCTACAATTTATTTGCTAGAAAGTTGAAAATAAATATAAATGCATAGAGTGTTTTTCAAATCATAATGCAATATATGTATACTGGCATTCTTATATTTATTAGCAATGCCTGTAACAAGATCATAAATCCATTTGTATACGGGAGGATAAAGGAAATTCATAATGAATATAGAGACCTCAGTTGGCATTTTAACAAAAATATTTCAAGCTTAAAATCAATAATGACTGTGCACAACATAAAATATCAAAGAATCACATCTTAATACCAAATTTATAACCGTGAAGTCATTAAGTAACCAAAACAAAAATTTTTAGCAATTTGGTTTTGTTAAAGAGTTCAAATTACCTGTTTCTTTTAAAGAACTTAAATGATGCATACTACAAACATCTAAACACAGAATCTTTTTATTTTTAATATCAATAAACTTACTGACCATCCATGACCCTTAGAATCAATATTTTTGGAGACATCTTAAAATTAACAAATAAAAGCATTTTGATTTGCTTACTACTTAACCAAACATAATGAATTTTCTACTCCAGTTATCTCATTTTATGAGATAATTAATATAAATATTACAGATATCATATCAGGAAACTGCAGCTACTTATTCTTATTGTTAACAAATTAATGTTCCATATACACATATATCCGATGATTAATGTATCATAAAATTTGAAATGATTTCAATTACATTACATTTTAATAAAATATATCAGATCTTATTGTCTCCATACAATAGGTAAGACCACTTGAATTCACTTAATGGGACATTGACTGAATACAATTATGGATAGATAAGCCATGATTTAAAAACTAGGGATTTAGAATGTATTTGATATTTTATCTCTTCTTACTTTTTCTAAAAAATATGCATAAATAGCTTTTGTTTTTATATCAATCTTTGTTACAATGTATTTCTACAAATACATTGTTTACCTTACTATCATTTACTGGAGAGTCTGCCTTTTTAGGATAAAAAGAATAGGTCCAGGACCTATGATTTAATAACAAGTTTAAAAATTGTTTGCCTTCCCACATCAAGTTTGCTTTAGGGAAAAACTTGAATCCAGGTAATCCTATTTCTGAGACTGGCTTTCAATCAAAGAAAACAATAGTTAAGGAGAAGCAATGAACATAATAATTGAGTCTGATAGTTTATCATATACAATGTTTTATACCCAGAGTCCTTTACTTCAGCAAGGAAAATTATTGTAATTTTATTTCTATGAATAAAATACTCATTGTAATTACATAGCCTAAGTCTTTATTATAGTGTTCATTTAATTTATATTATTGTGATCATTGTGAAGTTTTCCTGTTTAGGCCTATTTTACTCAACTCCCCCTCATAATACTTTTCCTATTTTTCTTTAGATGCCTCACATTAATCTAAAATGACCACAATATTATTCTAGTTATCGCCTCCATCATAATTGTTTTACTGTTGCTCAATTGACAAAAATCTACTTTTTAAAACAAAGCATCCAATAAAGTCCTATTATGAATACTGGCATACAAGGACTGTCTTTGTGAATTTCATCACCAATATTTTATATCTAGCAATGGGGTCCCAAGGTGTGAATAGTTAAATGACTTTACTTCCCCCCACAATAACCCTGGGAGATAGTTATATTAGGAAATACTATCCATATTTAAAGATGAGAGAGCTGAGACAAGAGATAAAATAACCATTTTCAGACTGCACAGGTCTAAAGAATGGAAGCAGAAAATAAGGGCAACCCTTTTATAAAGTTGCATACAGGCTTAGTGTCAAGACAACCTTAATTTAAATGTAGCTTCACACTGTTACTAGGTGTATAACCTAGGGAAAGTTGCTCAGAAACTTCTTTTTTGCTTTAGTTTCTTTGTCTCTAAATCGAGAGAATAAAAGCATCTACTGTCCAGAATTGCTGTGCAGCATCAAATGAGTTAACATTTGAAAAGTACTTAGCACATAGTAGGTGTTTAATTAATGCTTATTTGCTTCTTTCTTATAAATACCTTAACTTGCAGGTGCTCAACAAAGTAAGTATTCTTTCTCTTACTCTAAGTTAGTAGACTAAAGCAAGTGCATCTTAGAAATTACGAATAAGTGAACGCCAATGTTCTTGTTATCAATTATCAAATGCTAAACATAAGGAAGTGATTAAATTGCCTTTCTATCTAAATTTTGCTTTCTCTATCTTTTAATCAGTATACTGTATGGAAGAATGCATAAATCAATAAAAAGCATTTATTCAATCCACATACATGCACATACACATATGCACACAAATGCTATAAACTAATGATATAAATTGGAAAAAGCAAGATAGAGTATTCTCAAGGAGCTCATCTGCTAATAGGGAGATAACATATCTAAAAGAGAGGAAGTCATTAGATAATAAAATATCTTTGAAAGAAGAAATGCAATAGAAAGCAAAATGACATGGTTTCTAACAGCACTTAATGTTTTAAGTTCTGAAAATATCTTTACAATCAAAAGCCTTTAGTAATCAGGATCTTACAATATGTTGTTTACAAGAAACATACTTAAAAGAGAGATACACAGAATGAAAATAAGAGGATGGAACAATATTCATTATGAATCAACAGAAGCAAAAAGAGTAGTAATCATGATCTCAGACAAAGTAAAAGCAAAATAGATTTAATTAATAGGGATAAACAATGAAACATCTTGTACTAAAAGAGAGCAAATGAAGTGATATATATATATATATATATATATATATATATATATATATATATATATATATAAAATCTATATGGATCAAGGGTCTTGCAAGAAATAGGCAGAAAAACTATAATTGTGGGAAGCCTCATTTTTCCGCTTTCAGAGTTAAATAAATCAAATCAAAAAAAATTTTTAAAGGGCGTGGAGTAAATAGAATTATAGAAAAATTAGACATGATAGACTTATAGAGAAAATTGAATGGAAATAGGAAATATTATGGCATTATACAGTATAACAGTGATGATCAAATGTAAAGGGTTTAGATATTCTGAGCAAGTCAATGGTCCAAGTCAATTCTAAAGGAACCATAATGAAAAATGCTCTTTCCAAAGAAAAAACTGAAGAATTCTGAACAGATTATTTTTGTACTCTTTATTTTTTTTGTTAAATGGCTAATATGAAAATGTTTTTCATGACTTCACATGCAAAATCAATATCACATTGGTTGCCTTTTCAATGTGTGGTTAGAGTATAACAGAAAGAGAGAAGTTTTGGGATTAATTCAAATAAAAAATATTGTTGAAAATTAAAAACAAAGCAAAACAAAGAACTGTGTGCAAAATCCCACAGTTCTATTTTTTAAGAGTATGGGAAAACAAAAATAAAAAAAATATTTTAAAAGGAGTATGATCAATAGAATATAGGTAGACAAAGTATTTTTTCCTGTATTATTCAGAAGATAACATTTTCCCCCTCACCAAAGGTATCTGAGCAAAATGTGGACCAATATAATTTACAGATTCTTATTTAGGTATAGATTGATTCCAATTAAAATCAACATATGCTCATTATGCAACTAGGTAAGTATAAGTAATCAACAGGATTTATCAAGGGCTTACTATATGCCTAACACTATGTTAGGGTATTACCGAAAAAAAAAATGAAAAAAGTTTATAAACTAACCTAATAAGTACAGTGTTAAGTCGAAGGCAGCATGACCTGATTTCAAATTACACATTTAAAACTCGCCTCTGTGCCACTAGGCAAGTTATTTAACCTTTTTGAGACTCAAGGAATGTCATCAATTTTTTAGTTAAGTAACTAAAAGGTGGGGAATACACCTCTGGTCCAGAACAGAACAACAGAGCAGGCAATGGGGAAAATAGAAGTCCTTGAGCCACTTCAGCTGGAGAATATTTTTTTGTACTAAATTCCAAACAATTGTGTTCTACATTAACTTAGGGAGCTTTCCCACTGAAAGAAGAAAGCTTATATTTATGTATAGGCAAAATATTCTGCAGTAGGTTGAGGATAAAAATATGCAATGAAAAACAATGCAGAAATTATGGTCTACTGAGAACTTAGATAAATCCTGTGGTTCCATTTCATCTCAGAGAAGCTGTGATTCTAATTCATTCTTTTAGCTCCCACTCTCTTCTAGATAAAATTCTAGATCTATCCATCCATCCTCAACCCTCCCTTAGTTAATTGCGATAGTATTGGCCTCACTGTATATTTGAAAAAAATCTGACTTTGCCCCTAATAAATAATTCAGTGTGATATTTCTCATGATTGTATACCTGGGAAGAATTTTTAAGGGGGATGAAAATGTTTTACCTTCCAGTCATCATATAGTTGCTAGCAGTTCTTCTGAAAAGTCACCCTAGATCTAAGGATAGAAGTAAAAATAATCTCTATGGGTAACAGAGATATTTATTTATAATAGTGGGTGGCAAGAAATATCTTCAGATGTCTACTGTGTATCACAGGATATGTCTTTTACCTGGAGGGCATTTGAACTTGACCTTCTAGTGGAAATCTGTTCCTAACAGTAAGACATGATAGGCAAGAGGTGAATAGGAAGAAACACATACCAGACTGTGAGGTTAACCGGACTGGTGAGGAACCAGTGGGGAGTTCTTTTGGAACTGTCTCCAAAAATGATTCCTATATCCTCTCCCATCATACTCACAGCTGCAGCTGCAGAAGTGATTATCTCTGCTGTATTTCACACTGTCAGCAACACTTAATTTTATCAGTAAGGACAGAGGGGGTGGCTTGTGTTGCTGACTATAAATAATATTAAATACTAAACTCTTTTCTTTGAGTAATCCCCAAGATGGACACAAGCTGGTAGTTGGAAATTTGAAACTGTAAACCTTGCCCTGAGACATCTTGTCTCATTAGTGATGAATCTCAAATTGAACACAAAGAGATTCTATTGTAGGATTTCTATAGGAAGTATTCCATGTTGCTAATCTGGCAAATAAGCATAAATGAAACAACTCCAAATAATTAAAAGAGTGATTTACATTTGATCACATAGTTATTTACATAAGTAAAATGATACAAAAAATCATAAAAAATATGTAGCATGAGATACTCCAACCAAGAGATGTGACCCCTTAGTTCAAGGAAGTAAAAAATAATCAGTGTGTCACAATGTAAAAGAGTGACTAGAAGTCAAGAACATCGATGTTTGAATATAACCTCAGACAAATACTTGGTTTATTTTTCTGGAAATATCATTGATCTTTCTAGGTCTCAGTTTTCTCATTATTAAAATAATGAAGATTGGATTAGATAGCCTCTGAGATATTTTCCAGATCTAATCTGTGAACCTGATGACTATTGTTAAAGACTTCCAAAAGATAATAGCTAAGGTATTAAAAATGTAGTGCTGGGGCCTCTAGGTGGCTCAGTGGATGAAGCACCTGCACTGGAGTCAGGAGTACCTGGGCTCAAATTCCATCTCCAACACTTAACAATTACCTAGCTGTGTGGCCTTGGGCAAGCCACTTAACTACATTTGCCTTGCAAAAACTTAAAAAAACAAAAAACAAAATAAAAAGGTAGTGCCTTTATACACCTTTTTTCCATGTCTGTGTGTGTGTGTCTGTGTATACATATACATATGTGTGTCTATGTGTGTATATATATGTTTGCATATATATGTAAATAAATATATTCATATTATATGTGAATTGAAATGATTCTACTGGTATAATCAAGAGTATGAAATTCTTGTTTGGAAGCATATAAGGGACGTAGAAAGAAAAGATACTTAGAGATCATCTAGTCCAAGATTTTCATCTTACAGGAGATAACAAGGATCATAATGATCTACCCAGTTCACAAATACATATATACACATAGTATAAAGCTAAGAATTCCAACTTCAGGTCCTCTAATTTTAATTTTATCAAAGTACTTGTTGACTCCCCAGCAAATGCAAGACTTGTCATACTCCATTTTCCATTTTTTTTTTCTAATAGTTGTGTTAGTTGGTTAGGGATGTTTAGGATTCGTTCTTAATACAGAGCTCATCAAGTTGACTCCATTCTAGGTAATAGAGAAAAGCAAAGCTAGTTCTTCATTCATGGACGGTGGTACAATGTCCAGTTATATTTAAAAATGTCTTTCTACACATCCAAAGAGAAGGAAAAAAAAATAAAACAAACTCTTACCCCACTTTTAATTTCCCCTGGAAAACCAGGAGACTAGAGGATTTACCTCTCTCAAACTCGAGGTAGCACCAAAGAGGAATAGGGCTAACATAACTTCAAAGTTCACTCATCTTATGAGTTGAAATCCTTACTCCTTCACCTTAGAGAAATCTGACTTTCCCACAACTCCTTTCCTCTTCTGTGTACTTTTGACCGGTCTAGCCAAACTTCTTCAACTTGTTCATTATACTTTAAATGGCTTAGATCTGATACCTTTTGGCACCCTATGACATATTTCTCACTTAACAGATGAAAAAAATCAAAGAATTTAGTTTACTAGGTCATAGATGCTAATTTAATCATTTATTATTCTCTAAACTGTTATTCTTTTGTCTTAAAATTGCTATATGTAAATGAACCACAAATATCTTAAAGGTCCAGCCATTTAGTAATTCTCTCAAAGTGGCCTTTCTCTACTTTGCTTTTGAAAAATCTTTTTGTATTTTTTTTAGTAAAGTTTCTTTACCCCTTTAAACTAAACTATTCATATACAAAAGAAACATTACCATCTGTAATTTAAAAACTAATTTAGGTCTTATATTTATCCCAAAGTTCAAATTGTTTGCTCTAAACTTCTTACATATCATATCAAAATTATGTATCTTTGTATATTTTCATAAAATTTGTATTTAACCATTTTTTTACATTTTAGGCATGTCATTATTCATGTATGAAATAATTAATACCTTATATCCTTTAGCATTAGATTTAGGTTATTTTATTTGTTTGGGGTTTTTTTTTTGTCCCATTTAGCATGAAGGATCTGCAAGAAAAAGACTATCTTAATGGGAAAATAACTTAAATGAATTCGTTTAAGAATCACTAAAACTACATGTAAAACTTTTTAGTTGTATGGTTTTCCATCAAATCAAGCTTGAAATTAAAATCTTGTAGCATATGGCACTTATTAGCTAGGTTAAAATACATAATGAAACTATACGCCATGGGTGCAATGCTCCAATGCTTCTGCAATCTCAGTGTTCTCCTCAAAATGATGCAAATCAGACACTGTTCCTGCCTCAGTCTAGTCTCTCAGAGGTGATGATGATGATGATGATGATGATGATATTTATTGTTCATTCTGGAAGAAAACCATGACATCAGGGAGATGATGCCATGACAAGCATATGATTTGGATTTGAGTGAGGGGGTGCTGTGCTAAGTCACCAAACTCACTTTCTCTTCCAGAGACACATAGGTCCAGTGGTCAGATATGACTCAAGACAACTGGAGATGGCCCTGGATGCAGGCAATCAGGGTGAAGTGATTTGCCCAAAGTCATTGAGCTAGTTAATGGCAAGTGTCTGAGGCTGGATTCTAACTTTTATAATCCTGACTACAAGGCCAGTGCTCTATCCTCTGAGCCATTTAGCTGTCCTGTCCCGTTGTTGAGAAGGCAATGTCAGATTGACCCAGAAAGTCTATCAGCACAAGAGATACAACATCAGTAATGGAACTATGGACCAGTCATTTGTTGCTGATTGCTTTTGTTGTGTGGATGACATGTTTTCTTTTGTTTTTCCAACTGCATAATTTCCAGATGACATCCTTCATAATACTTCTCTTTGGTAAATTCTCATTTTCATCATTTACCATTTTACCTCTTCATTGTTCTTTGAGCTAAATTCAACTCGAGTTCTTCAGAAGTAATTGTAAACCATAGCTAACAGCAATTTTTGTACTATACCTGAAGACAGGATATTATTCTCTTCCTCTACCCCTGGAACCCTCAAATCTATCCCTGACATTTTTGCTTTTGATTCATGAAATTTTATTTCTGTCTACTCAAAATAAGTCCTCTACATCACTTTCTAGCAATCTCAACAGAGCATCACATCCATCACACATTTTCTCCACTTTATATGTTCTTTTCTCTATTATAATGCAAGATCCTTAGAGGTCAGGACTACCTTGTTTGTGTCTTTATCCTTAGCATTTAACACTATGCCAAATATATAATAAATATTTATTAATGTTTTGTATATCTATCTGACATCATTGGAAAGACACATTTTAAAATATCGAAGAAGTTTTATGTCATTAAAAGTACTGAATAATTCCCAAAAGATGATGTAGCTTACTGACTAGTTCTGGTTGAATTGTGATAAATTCCATGATCAATTTGTAATTTTTTAAGATATAAACATTAATGGACAATTTCTATATATTGTCTTCTCTATTTCATAATTTAAAAAGTATGTATCCTTCATTTACTTGTAATTTTTTAATATTAAAGAAAAACTCTCCTGAATGATTATAGACCATATTTATGAGACCTATGTTATGCTTAAAAAATAATCTTAATTGTATTCTGAAATGTATCTTAACAAATTGCTAGCTTAGAACATTTACAGGTAAATGTAATTGCTAATAGAAAATCATCTTTCTATAGATGATTGAGATCTTAAGTTGGGAATACAAATTAGAAAATTACACCCATGTTTGCATATGATTTGTAAATGGGGTTTTTCTTACTATATGGGAGTCACCAATATATGAATAGGAATAGAACATTCTACCATATTAATTTAAACATAGAACATCCTTGGATTTTTTTCATTAAACTAGAAGGGACGAGTAGATTTAAACAAATATTAAAATAAATTTTGAGTAATATTTTCCTTTAATTTTTGGATTAAATGTAATTAGTTATACTTGAGATGTCATATAATTCTTTGAAGAGATTCAGTTAGAACCAGTGGGTTCTGGATAAAATACCAAATCAGTATGGGATTTTGAGATTCCCAGTAGCAACTCAATCAAATGGGGTAAATGGCTATTAATAAGCCCCTGAGAGAGAACTGTTTGGGGGAGGGGGAGGATTCCTAACTTCTTTCTTCCCCCACTACATTGAATTGTGTGAGATCCATCAAAGATGGACTACCATGAATTAGGATTGATAGAAGTGTACCACAAGAAATAGTAATTGATGTATATAGATTCACTGAAGAAAAATTGAAAATAAATTATTTTGAGTCCAGTTGAGAGTTACATCTATGGGGATCTTAGGGGGAATTCACTAAAGGTGTAAACAACTTAAAGTAATAAAGAATTGTGAGTTTACCATTTGACCATAGGAACTATCAGGTTTTGAGTAGTCTTAAGCTTTGTATGTAGAAGAAAAGAAAATGAGTCCTATTTTGGCACTATGTGGAGGAATATCTTTATAAAAACTCTTGTCATATCTGCTTACATAAATAATCTTTATAAAAGCTAATAATAGGGAAGTACACCAGTGGGAGCTCATGAGTATCAGTCCTAGAAATCTTAGCAAATTTACTCCAATTCACTCTACTATAATTCTGAGGGAGTATTAGTTATTACTTCCTCTGGACCAAGTCCATCACTTGGAAAGAAAGTTGGGGAGTAGTTCCAGAGGTGCTGTGATTTCTGTACTAATGACATCACAGATCCAGTCATCATTTATCTACCACCTTTTATGAAAATAAATGTCATAAATCTCTAAATTTCACTTCAAAATTCAAATATTCAACAAAATATACAAAATGAAACAGTAGAAATATTTCTCTTGGGAAGCAATAATCCTTAACTGTCTATATTATTAAACACCATTTCAGACTTTCTTCCTTTCTATTTCTAAAAGACTAAAAATGTGTCCTTCCATTTCTGAAACAGAGGATGAGAAAATACAAACAAGTTTTATGTCAAATATCATCCCAGATAGATAACTATCTAAAGTCTGTTGGAAATCTTCTGGAAAAAGCAATTCACAGAACTGAGTTTTTTTAGACAGAGAATCCATCTGCCATATCTTCCATTTTATATTTATGTGACTTGTGCCTGGGCAGAGGGATAGCTGAGGACACATATAGTTTACATTTCCATACATAACTGCCTTGCTCCTCTATTTTATGTATTTACACATATATGCATACACCTATATACAAATGTGTGTGCATATGGCTACAATATTTGCATATGTAGGCAAAATTTGTAAATTACATATGTTCATATATATCTACATTTCTATGGATGACTTACTCTGTTAGGTAGCACAGTGGACAGAATGCTGCTCTTTTAGTCAGGATGGATGTGAATTCAAATGCCTCATACAATTACTAACTGTTAAGCAGGGCAAATTACCAAATCTCTGTTTGCTTAATAATAGCACCTATCTCTCATGATTGTTATGAGGATAAAACTATTTGGTTTTTTTTCATTTCTTTTTATTTTTGGGTTGGTTTGAAGTCAAGTGAGATTAAGTGACTTGCCTAAAGTCACACAACTAGTGTCCAAGACAATATCTAAACTCAGGTCCTTCTGACTCCAGAGTGGTAATCTATCCCTGCATCAAAAAAATTGATATATATACACTGCCTTGCTCTATAAGAACTTTAAGAACTTTAACTCTTAATTCCTACATTTATGATATTATTATCAATACTACAATACTATGAATGCAATGACTACCATAAAGTAGGTATGATGCTAATGTATTTCTTTTTCCTGCTCCTATTTATCTGAATACGGGTGAGGGAGATACATTTTTTAAAAAGCAAAGAAAGAAAAGGTGATAAATGAGACAGAGTGGGGAATTTGGGAGGGTCAGGAGAGAGCATAGAAAGGGTGGGTGAAGTGAGGGTAGAAGAAATACTATATCAAAGCAATAAAAACAATAACAAAAAATCATCAAAGTACTGATTTTTCTTTGGAATAATTACTTAGTAAAGTAAGGTAACAGGGATAAGGTTAAAAAAGAGAAGCTGAGAAAGAAAATAGTGAATGAAAATAAGTTGGAGGGAAATTCGCAAATAGTCATTATAACTTTTAATGTCAATGGGATATAATGGCAAAGAAGTGAAGACTACAGGAAATGGCTTAACAAGTTTGGAGTATGGTTGTGATGGAATACTACCCTGCTTAAAAATGATAAGTTTAACATTCTTAGGAACACATAGAAAGACTTACATGAAATGATCATGAATGAAGTGAGCAGAATCTGAAGAACATTTTATACAGAAGGAGCAATATTGCTTTAAGAACAACTTTGAGTGACTAAGGCATTTTAACTATTATGAATACACAGAATATATGAAGAAAGATATAAACTACATCCAGGGAAAGAATGGTGAATAGTTGTATAGAATTATTTTACATACATATACATATACATTCATAGACACAGGCATACATGAATATACATACAACTATACAGACACACCTATTTGTGGCTAATAGAAGTCATCCTTAGAGCAGGTCAGGGAAAGAGGAGGATAAAAGGGGGCTAGAAAATTTACATGAAAACTTTTGTATGTTTGGTGGGAATTAGTAATTTGAACATGAAATTTTCAAAAAGAAATTTGAAATTCTATTGACGATCATCTTTTTTATTGTACTGTTTTGCAAATGCTTTTTTTTTTGTTCTATGAACTAAAAAATAAGTTATAATTTCTGTTCTTTAGAGACACAAGGAGTATGGTAGTTAGTTTACTATTCATAGCTGGGTCATAGACTGTGGCATAAACATTTCTTCATTCTCAGAATATTTAAGGGTGGCAGACTTGTGACAGACTGGAACCAATGACCAAAGAGCTGGCAACCCAGATAGATATTGTAAGTTTGTGACATGTTTGCATATTTTATATGTGCATATTTATACAGATAAATGTTATTTGCTAAATAGAAATTAGAAGTGAGTTCTATTTTATTCTGTGATATATTTAATTTATGCCACTAGTAATTACTACATGGAACCAGTACTAAGGTTGTGTATGTTGGGGGTGTTCATTGCTCATCCAAAAGTTGACTGAAATTTTGCAGGTTATAGCATGAAGAGATTATACCCAGAGAATTCAAAAACACTTCCATCATTCATCTCTAAAAAGGGAAAGGGAATGGATTGTCCTGTGACAATCATAGGGGTATTTCTCTTTTAATCCTTGCCAGAATCTTTATCAATAGGGTGATCCTTTACCTGGAAAATTATCACCTCCCTGAGAGTCAGTGTGTCTTGAGAAAAGGTAGAGGAACAGTAGATACGGTGTTTGCTGCCCAACAACTCCAGGAAAAATTCCAGGAACAAAACAGAGGTCTATATACAACATTTGTAGATCTGATCAAGGTCTTTGATACCATCAGTCATGAGGGTTTATGGAAATTATGTTAGGCTGCCCAGAGAAGTTCATCACTATTGTACATCAATTTGCCTGGGTTCTTGATAGAGGATGATTCTCTTGAGATTTTCCAGGTACCAATGGAGCTGAAGGCTATATCCCTGATCCCAGGCTTTTTAGCATGATGTCTTCAGCCATAATACCAAAAAACTTTCCTGAAGATGAACATGGCCTCAAGTTCAGTTACCATACTGAGGCAAATTCTTCAACTAGAAAAGGTTATAAGCTAAGACCAAAGTGGAGGGAATGTTGGTGCATGATCATCTGTTTGCAGATGACTGTACACACAATGTAGCCTCTGAAGCTGAGATGCAACAAATTGTTGATTGATTCTCTGCTGCTTGTGCTAATTTTGGCCTAACAATTAACACCAAGCAAACACAGGTGCTCCCTCAGCCAGCATCACACCCTCCTTATATGGAACCATTAATTATAGTAAATGAAGTTTTTAAGTGGACAAGTTCACTTACCTTGGCAGTGTGTTTTCCAGGGAGGTAGACATTGACAATGAGGTTGACAGACCTATTGCCAAAGCTTAAGTCAGTATTTGGGAGGCTCCAAAGGAAAGTGAGGAAGAGAAGTATTACTCTAACTACCAAATTTAAGGCCTACAGAACCGTTGTGCTGACCTCATTGCAATATGACTGTGCAACCTGAAGTATCTATCACTGCCACATCAGGAAACTGGATCATTTCCATTTAAATTGCCTTAGGAAGATTCTGAAGATCACCTTGCAGGAGAGGATAGGTCTTTTCTTGAGCTAAATTGCCTAGCATTCCAACAATACCAAAGAGAGTGCAACTATAAAAGGCTGGACATGTTGTTACAATGCCAGAAATATGTTTGCCAAAAATGATTTTTATGGAGAACTCATTTAGGGCAAGAGGTTATAAAGAGTTCAGAAGAAGTGATACAAGGACATCCAGAAGGTCTCTCTTAAGAAATTTAGAATTGATTGTATAGCAGTGGAGACACTGGTACAGGATTGTCCAGCATGGCATACCTTCATCAGTGAGGGCTCTGGGCTCTGTGCTCTATGATTAAGGCAAAATTGAAGCAGCTCAAAGGAAACATGATATACATAAGTTTAGACTACCCAACGTAGTTGTTCACATGGATTATTTGTATCCAACCTGTGATTGAACATTCCAAGTTCATATTGGTCTGATCAGCCACAGTTGGACATAATGTAATTTGTATCAAACATAGTGAATTCATTTTGGTCTTCTTTGAAAATGAAGGTCAAGAATCATCAACCCAACCAATAAAAGTACAAAATAGGTCATTGCACTGATTTTTTTGGAAAGCTATTTAGTGAAGATTCTCTAAATACATTATCTTGAAATACATAGATAAATCCCAAAACTTTTGATGAACAGTTTCCATTAGTCTATCTAAGGCTCTCATGTTATTGTGTGGATATTTAGCTTTTAATCTCAAGTTTATCCATGTATTTATAAAATCTCTGAAATTTGATTATATTTATGGTACCATAACCACATATGATTCTTACATGTAAATACTACTAGAAGACAGAGTAAAATATTAGCCTCATGTAACAAAAGAAATTGCTAAGGTTTTTTTTTAAATAATTTCATGTCAATTGAATCATGTTTTCCTATTAATTTACATTTTAACTTCAGAAATGTATCTACAAAGGGAAAAAATAGTACACACATATAGGAACTTCTTTGCAGATGCTTGTCTCTGAAATTTTCACCTTTTATTTTTATTTCTGCACATATGCATATTTATGCATATACAGATGCATTTGCTTACATATTGCATATGTATAACTTGGCATAATTCAATGGCAATTAAAAGTTTTGATATTTAATTGAAAATGAAACATTGTTTGTAATAGTATTACATATGAAGGGAATACCTTTGCTGAAATATCCCTATTTCATGACATGCTTTTTTGAAAATCCTTCCATATCCTATGTATATACACATATTTTATATACCTGTGTATGCTGCCTGAATTTCTCTGCATTTTCTTCCCCCTTTTAAAAATTGGGAAAACAAAAACTGTTAGGTTCTCCAATTGTCTGTTATTTTAGATTTAAATTCATTATTAGCAATTTTTGTTCCTTTTTAATTCAAAGATCACCCTGATAGACAAAGAACTGTATTTGACAAAACATAATGTGAAGAACTGATGACACAGTGCTTATGGGAATCTTCTGGGATATCAATTGTTTATTATGGTTGACACACCCTCATCAATACTTAGCCCCAAACCACAGGGAATAATCTTATACCCTAAAGATAGAGTGTAGACCATCTGATAATGATGCCATACATTGCCCTTCAATGTTAAAAGACAAAAAGGGTACTCAATTCATTAAAGCAAAAAAGCTGAATGAAATAATATGAAATTAAACAGATCCCAGCATTAAAGAAGTTAAATATAGGTAAATTCATGATTCTGAAAACATTGAAGTATCCTGTTTATCTGATTTTTTTCTGCTAGAATATAATTTACCATCTCCTAGAAAATTCAAATCAGCAAGTATTCTATAACTTCATGTCTTAGAGAGTTGCTTGAGACATAGAAAGGTTAAGTCAAATAGTGCATATGTATTGAAGGCAAAATGAACCCTTCATGATTGAAGCCCTCTCTACACTAGTTTGCTACTCATCTGGTTTCTAGATTTTTTTTCATAACTTCTTTTTATGTTGAATTTTCCTTCATTTTAATGAGTATAATACTTAAGTATCTTTAATGGAATATAAATGATATTCATAGAGAAAAGACTTGCACAATCTAACCACCATTAGAAATAAATTATCTAAAAATGATCATGATAAGGGCTTCTCAAAAGCAAAAATATATGTAAAAAAGCTGAAGGAAAAAAGAAGCACTATTTAGTTTCACTGAATTAAACAAAAATTGGCAAAGTGTTTTGGAGGAGTCAGTAGAAAATTCTATGTGTATATATATATATATATATATATAGATACACTATACATGAATCCACATGATATAATATAATATATATATATATGTGTGTGTGTGTATGTGTGTCAATGTGTTCTTGTATGTTTGTACACATACATTTAAATATATATATGCAGGAATATATAGTGTGCATACATATACGTTTATGTGTATTACATATATCTATATATTACACACAGATTAAATATACACATACAGGTGTATGCACATAAGTACAAATGTATGTTTTCATATGTATGTGTATAGATAGACAGATGTACTGATAGATACAGTTGGTGTATGTCTTGGCCATGTAAAAACAAGGCTATAATTTTGTTTTCTCACTTTAAGGAGAAAGATTCCATGGAAATTGAAATATTATTTTCATATTAATTTTCAAGAAAAAATAGGAATAACTTCCTCTTCTTTTGCTTCTCCTGTTTGTGGGTACTTAGAGTCCCAGATTCCAGGAAGGGGAAAAAGAGGTCATCTAGTCCAGTAGACAATTGGGCCAGAGATTGGTTAAGTGACACCTGCAGTAAATCATTGGAGCCAGAATTCCAACCAAAGTCCTCTGTTTCTAAATTCAGTGCTCTTTCTGCACTACCCCTTGAGGGTCCAGAGGCTAAAATGAAGATGATGATGATGATGATGATGATGATAAGCTTGAATCCTTTTCAACAATAATTGAGGTCCTCCTGTTTTTTTAAATTCTGATGATCTCCTTAAAATTAATGGATGCTGAAATATTGCTTAAGTACAAGGAAATACTGAAATTTTTAAATGTTACTAAAAACAATTTGGAAAGACCTCTCCATTAGACTAAATGATTTTCCCTTTTTTATTATTTTAATTTTATGTGATTTTATGCAAAATAGTACTGCACATTTTTGAGATGTTTATTTAATAATTTGCTATAGTATTTATTATTGAATATGACTATTAAATAGCACAAATTGGAGCTGAATGGACATTTATTCACAATGAAGGCACTATGAGCTCCAGAGGGAGGTATTCATATATTCCTGCAAAGTTATTCAGAACATTACAAAGAATTTTTAAATTATGCTATTGTTTTCAATTAGTAAGTGGCATCTAGGTTCAAAATGTAATTTAACTTGAATTTACTCCTCTGCTTGCATATTTATATTATTTGAAAAATATTTATTATAAGCAAAACAAAAGAATGAGCCAATATCATTTATTTTATCAAATTATCTAGTTCACAATTTTTCTCTGTTATAACTTTACATCAAATTATTCCTCTCCTGAGGCTGAGAAAATTTTTTTTCAAGTCATGATTTGGACATTAAAAACAAGGATGAAAAGGCAAAGAACCTCCTTCTGGACATTTGAGTGAATGTTTATTAGCCTGCTTTATAGAAAGACAAGATAAAGAAGTACATAGATAGACACATATATATATGTATATGTGTGTATGTAGCTATATACACACATACACACACAGATACACAGAGAGAGAAACAGACTTTTTTTTTACATTCTAATAAATTCATCTTAGATTCAGAATAAAGCATTAATACCTAAAGCATAATAGTACAATACTTCTTCCCCCCATGCCTAACCCCCTCCCCCATCATCTTACGAGACTTGGTTTTTAAATATTTCCACATCCAGTTCTTACATGTGGGACCTTAGTTGGGTTACTTCTTTTAGGACCTTAGTTTCTTAAAGTGTAAAATGAGAGGGTTTAAACTAGTCAGTCTGAAATCTATTACAACTCCAAAAGAGTCTATAATTAAAAAAAAATTAAGCAAATAAATAATCCCTCATTTTTTACCATTTCTCTTCAGGTCTCTTTAAATACTTTTTAAGTGGAAGGCACCTCCAAAGAGAAGTGTGTTTTAGGAGTAATATGGGAGAAAAGTGATGCTTATAGTGAGTGTTTATAAGAAGAAACTCTACTTTGTATATAAGAGTTGTTCCTTGAAAATTATCCTAGTATAAAAAAAAAACATCCATATCTAAAGAAGGAACTATGGAGTCTGAATGCAGACCAAAGCATACTATTTACTATTATAAAAATTTCTTTTATGTTTTAATTTTTTCCTGTCATATTTTATCTCCTTTTTTATTATTCTTCTTTGACAATATGATTAATATGGAAATATATATTCAATATAGTTATGCATGTATAACATATTAATTACTCTGTATAGGGAAGGGAGAGAGGGAGAAAAATGTAGAACTCCAAACCTTACCCCCCAAAATGAATTTTGAAACCTTTCTTTACATGTATTTGGAAAAAAGTAAATAAGAAAATTTGTTAATTTTTAAAGAGTGCCTTAAAGTGAGTTACTTTTCAGTCCTGTATGACTCATTATTATTCCTTTTGGGGCTTTCTTGGTAAAGAGTTTGAATTGGTTTGCCATTTTCTTCTCAAGCTCATTTTATAGATGAGGAAACGCAGGCAAACAGTATTAAATGACTTCCAGGATCAAACATCTAGTAAGTATCTGGGGCTGGATTTTAATTTGCAAAGATGAGTGTTTCTGAATTTAGATCTGTGTTCTATTCAATGAACCACCTAGGTTTATGTAAAATCATTTAAAGGGTAGGGATTCAATTTCTTAAAATTATAGTTCAAGAAAGAACATCCATATAATTCAAATTATAATGAACCAAACTTCAGTCAATTCATCAGCATTGAGGGATATTGGCATTATTTCCTACCCCCTTTCCTTCCAGTCCCACTAAACACATACAAGCACACATTCGAATGGCAGATCTACTATATCATGTAGAAAATAATTAATTATAAGTACATAATCATGGGCACTAAAGGCAAAACAAAGTCCTATCCATAAAGCAAGTTCTAAACAATTTGGAAATAAAAAAGTAATAGATATCAGTGATTTGGTGGACTTTACAAAATAAAAAATTTTGTCAATTATGCTGTTTCTCTGGGGAAGAGAAAGATTTCCATAGTATGTGTAGAATAGAGATGTTTTGGAAATAATGAATAACCTGCACATGTTCAAGCAGATTGAATAAAGCATTAGGAAACCAGGGAATGGCAAGTTTTCAAGGCTGTCTACAGAGAGAAGAGTACAGTGAAAAATGCAAGAAAGGAGAGGGAGACAGTGTACTTTAAATTGTACATTGAAAATTTCAGTTTTGGTTCCTTTTTTTTCTCTTTTCCATTCTACTTTCAATCTTACATACACACACACAGACAAACACACACACACATACATTGTACATATATATGTATGTTTTTTACATATATATATATATATATATATTATATATATTTGTATAAGTTTTTTTAGTTCTGGATTCTCAAGTAATCTATTTATTTCCCTAATTTCCCTTTTATCTTTGTGTTAATATTCTCCAAAAGTGAAATCTTCTATCACTATCTATTACTGCCCCTGTGTCATCTAGATAGTAATTTTTCATTTAGGAATTTGATGCCAAGGCATTTGTAGCATATTTGATATTGATATTGATTTCTTGTTTCTAGTCCCTTACACCATAGTGTAGTTTGAATGTTTGTTTCTTCCTATGTTGTGAATATGATTTTACTTTATCATATAGCAAGATTCCAATTGATTCTATTTTGCATGCATTCATATATGTAAATTTTGCTCTACCTGTTCATTTTTGTTCCATGTCTGCCTTTGTATGTCAGATTCTTCCTTATAACCAGCATTGTTTTTTTGAGTTGTTTTAAAGGATTGTTTAATCTAGGCAGATTTATATTATTTTTTCCTTTTCCTTTAATATTAGTTTTTGTTTTGAAAATTTGGATTTTTCCTATCTTCATCTGTGACTTTAATACCTGGTCTCTTCAGTTATTTTAAGCTTAATCTACTTTAAGGTAGTCCTTTAACTTTCTTTCCCTTAATCTCAAGGTCAATCTTGTTTCATCTTTCCCATATATTGAAGATTTTCCTTATTTGTTTCTTTGCCTGAATTCCATTTAGTTATCTAAATCTTGCATTTATTTATTCTCAGTTAAGCAAATCAAAAAAAATCTAATGTCCTTTAGTGCCCTTTAAGTTTCATTTGGTTTATAAATTAGTTTACTGCATCTTTTTCTTAAATATTTTTTACTCTCATTATTTAACTTCCCTTTCTGCTATCCTAGCTTTTTGTCCTTATATTCATGACTCAGTTATTTAATCATTCTCTGCATTTCTACTAGAGTTAAAGATGCTTATTTAAGCACTTTCTACTTTATAGTCTTGATATTTAAATTCAGATATCCTAATTTTTTGGGAAAGGATGTTCACTATTAGAATTATTAATTATTTTAAGATATCCCATGATAAGAATTATCCTGTATCCCTGATTGTATATTATGATCATTTATTTTCCTATTTCCATGAACTTTTTTTAGGTCCATGCCCTGATTTTCTTCTGTGTGACTTTTATTCCAGGATATATGATCTCCCTTCTCTTGAGACAAGGTGAGTAATTTCTCTAAGCATCAATTTCCCACAGATTATATCCAATGAATTGTGTAACTCCTTTTATAGAATATCTCTCTTCTCATAGGAAGATTCAACAACAGTACCATTTGTATCATTAAAACAAGAGTGATCCTTTTTCTTCTACCATATGGTAGCTTTTTCTCCTTTATTATTGACCATAGACTTGCTATGGTTGCATCACTTGTTCCATTCTTTTTGTCCTTTCTTTCATCTCCCCTAAACCTCCAAGTCTGTCATTTAGTTCAACTAAAATACTGACTAGGCAGGGTGCTGCAAAGTGAAATTTATGTTTGAAAAGCCTTTATCTCCTTCATCATTTTTCCTTGAGTTCTACTTTCACCTGTATCTTTATGTACTTTTAGAGAGAACTTCTTAAATAGCCTTCTTGTTCTTTTGTTTTTATTGTCTTTGATTGGTGTATTTCTTAACTCTTATTGCACTTCTGTTGACTGAGGCATTTTCAGCTCAAGTAACTTTTTTTTTTTGCTGTTGTTTTGTTTTGGTTTTGTTTTTTTTTTAGGTTGGATTTTCTTTCTAGGTGTGTTTCAAATGAGAATTTTAATTGAATATCCATTTTGTTCATTAATTGCTAGGTTCAGGTTTGCAGAAATTCCAGCATTGCTTAATTGGGTCCTTCGGGCTAAATATTTTACAAGATCACACTGAATATCATGTCCTTTACCACAAATTATCCCAATGACTAAACACATAACTCTTTGCAAATTACTGTGGGCACATCCACAAAATTAAAGTGCCACAGAAACTTGCTGGATATGCTTTCTGAGTTGTTTTGTCCTTTGTTCTTGAAGAGGATCATGCCATCAGGAAAGTGACATCGTGACTTGCAAGTAAATTGGATTTAAGTGAGGGAGGCTGTGGGGCAAAATACACTTACTTTTGTTAACTGTTCAATAACTTTAGAGTGCCTCATTTGCACCCAGCATTGAACTTGAACTAAAAGAATGCTGACATTAGAGTCATTTCCAACAGCAGGAGTTAAATTTTCGTAGCCTGAAATGGAATCTTACATGTTTTCTATCATCCCCTTACATAATCTATTTTGATTACATGCCAAGCTCCTTAAGAATAAAAATTTATGGCAGCAATTACTTGATCCTGAATTACATACATAAACCTCTCTCTTTTCCACCAGATACTTCTGACTAAAACATTTTTTGCATGTCCTTTTTTTCTATGAGTTTATCTGAATTCATGTAGCTATAACTTATATATAATTTTGTGATTTATTTATTTAATTTAATTATTTCATAGGCCATAACTACACATGAATCATTTTTGGTTATATTTAATACCTCTAAAAATATATAGCAATTAGCATCCTTAACTTTTGCTCAGTTAAGTTAATATCTACTGGTTCAAAAGTATTCCAGCATGTTTTGAAATCATTTATCCTGTGATATGAAAAACGACTATTAAGTCCTCTTCTGAATTTTTGGCAAGATAATTCTTTCTATCTATCTATATCTATCTATCTATCTATCTATCTATCTATCTATCTATCTATCTATCTATCGTTCTGCCTCAGGGATGTTAATCTATGTTGTTATTGTATCACTTTTTATACAAATTATTTCCAAACTTTTAATGGTCTAATTTAAAGTTCAAGAAATGTGCAGTAAGACTGTTATATGTGGCAAGTGGTTAAATATGTTCTTTGTGTCCAATTTGATTTTAGGATACCAGTATATAGCCATAACCATATCGTTACCTTTTTGTTTAATGTGCCTTACCTAGAGAAGAGGAAGGTCTTTGTAAGTATTACTTTCATTTACTTTTTCAGCTGAAAACTTTTAAGTTTTATCTTTTCCTGATATACATTATAAGTTTTACATTTGTCCGAAATAACATTATATGAGTGATTACTTGATATGAAGAAATGGTATATTATATTTTTGATGAAGTCATACAACTTGACTCCCTTCATAGAAGTGATTAATAAGACATTTTGTTCAAATCCCATTTTAAAATTGTAAATACTATTTAGATCTATACAGTCAGATAATAATGGAGGTAGGACTAAGACAGACTAAAATTAGTTTAAATTATATATGAAAAATATCACCTTGAATTCTGGGGTGGAGCCAAGATGACTCCATGCTACCAGAACTTTTCCCTAACAAAGATAAATGAAACCTCTACTCTGACATTCAAAGTACAGATCCCACCAAGAAAAAGAAAAGATTCAAAGAAGGTTTCAACTGTAGACATCATGGAGTATCTTTGGTGAAGGTCTGTCTCTTTAGGGGGAAAGCAGAAGTAAAGTCCAAAAGGTGGGAGAGTGGGTAAACCAGCAGAGGGCTATTAGCCAAGTGCAATCCAGGTCCTGATAGTAAGCCAACAGGGAGAAATCCAGCCCCAAACAAAGTTTGAACCCTGAGAACAGCAGGGTAAAAGAGAGGACTAGGTGGGAAAAAACATTGTTAAGTCAAACATAACGGGGGACCCCATAGGTAAAAAACTTGGCCAACTACAAGTCAAGGATCAGATTCCCCAGGGGGGAAAAGCTAGGATCTGTACTACCTGTACCCCAGGAGCAAAGTTAAAACAGCAAAGATGAATAAAAAAGCTAAAAGAGTCCTCACTATAGAAAACTACTTTATAGACAAAGATGACTGCAATGTCTGAAAAAGAAAGCAGTGAAAAATCACTCACAGATCAATGTATAACAGGGAACCAATGTAAAGAGTAACAGAATGCCTTCTGTGGGGGTGGGAGGAGGGAAGCAAGAATGGGGGAAATAGGAAGACAAAAAAAAATAAAATATTTCCAAAAAAAAAAGAAAAAAAAGAATAATCACTCACAGGGGAAGTATCAAAACAGTCCATAAATTGGACTCAAATACAAAAACTCATTGAAGAGCTTAAAAAAGAATTTAAAAACCAAAGAAGACAGAAAGAAGGAAAATGGAAAAAAGAAATGAAAGTCATAAAGGAAAATTATGAAAATTTGACCAAAGAAATCAATTCCATTAAAAGTAAAAATAACCAATTGGAAAAGGAAACACAGATGCTAACTGAAGAAAATAAAACCCTAAAAACTGGAATTGAATAAATAGAAACCAATGAATCTGCAAGATTACCAAATTCTATCAAACAAAATAAAAAAGCTGAAAATAATTCAAGAAAATGTAAGGTATCTTTTGGGGAAAATGAATGACTTAGAAAATAAATCTCCAAGAGACAAATCATCACATACCAGAAAGCCTTGAACAAGGACAAAACTTGGAAAATATCATACAGGAAATTATAAGGGATAACTGTCCAAATCTATTAGAGCAAGATAACAATATGACCATTGAAAGAATCCACAGAAACCCTCCAGAAAGAGACCCCAGGATAAAAATTACAAGTACTATAATAGCCAAATTCTAGAAAACTCAAATAAATGAGAGATTATTGCTATCATCAAAAAGAAAAGAATTCAAATATAAAGTAAACAGAATCAGACTCACATAGAACCCATCAGCTTCAACACTGAAGGACTGGAAGAGCTAGAATACTATATTTTAGAGAGCAAAAGACCTGGCATTACAACCGTGAGTATACTATACTGCAAAATTAAGTATATACTGTTAGGGAAAAAGAAGGATGCTCATTGAAATAGAGGACTTCCATAATTCCCTGACACAAAGAACAGAACTAAATAGACAATTCAAATATACAACTAGAGTTCCATTTTAAAAAAGGTAAATGAAAAGGGGAAGAAAAAAATAAAACAAAACAAATGTTGGTCAAGACCATCAAATTGGATATAATACTTATAATTCTTTAGAACTTTACTTCTCTTTGGGTAATTAAAGGTTATTATTAAATAATGAAAGGATAATTGAAAGACCCTAGAAAAGGGGGTAAGGTAAAATGATTATAAATAAAATTTGAATCAATTTGAGTCAATGCTGCTTATCAAGCAATCAGGTAAACAATTGGTGATAATATATTGATAACAATAGGAGTTTATCAAACTGTGACTGATGATACATCATTAATAATAATAGAGTGATAAATAACACCAAGGGAAGAGGCACAAAGATTTATAATTTTAGAGGGAGAGAATGGAAAATGTGAATGCTAAATAAATTCAATTCAAGAAATTTAGCCCAGTGAGGGAATAAGATACATTCCCACTTGGATCTAACAATCTACAGATATGTTTGGGGGGGATGGGAAAGAGAAAGATGAGGGAAGAAGAAACAGATAAAAGGGGAGGGAAGGTTTAAGTGAAAATAAACTGAAAGCTAAATTTTAAAAAGAAAAGTCTAACAGGAATGGTAATAAAATTTTGGTGAGGAGTAATAAGAGAAAAGGAAAGAGATAAGTATAAATATAGAAAGATATAGAAAGATAGCATGGAGGGAAAAACAGAATTAGTAACCTTAACAGTAAATGTGAATGTTATAAACTGTCCCATAAAATGGAAGCATATTGCAGAATGGATTAAAAACCAGGATCCTACAATATGCTGTTTACAAGAAACACATTTGAAGCAGAGAGATATATACACAGGGCAAAATTAAAAGGTTGGAGAAAAATATATATGCCTCAGTGGAAGTAAAATAATCTGGGATAGCTATCCTAATCTCATATAAAGTAAAAGCAAAAAATAAATCTCATTAAATGGGATAAGGAAGGAAACCACATCTTCTTAAAGGGTGCCATTGGTAATGAAGATTATCATTACTGCACATGTATCCACCTAGTTTTTCTAGCAGTCAGATTGCTATAGGAAAAGCTGAGTGAATTACAAAAAGACCTAGAAAGTAAAACTTTAATAATAGGAAACCGCAATTTCCTTCTCTCAGAACTAGATAAATCTAACAACTAAATAAACAAGAAAGAAGTTAAGAAGGTGAATGAAATCTTAGAAAACTTAGATATGATAGACCTCTGAAGAAAACTTAATGGGGAAAAAAAGAATATACCTTTTTCTTTGCAAATACATGGCACCTCCACCAAAACTGAACATCTACTAGGGCACAAAAACCTTTTATGCAAATGCAGAAAGGCAGAAATAATAAATACATATTTCTGAGACTGAATGCAACAAAAATTACATATAATAAATGGTCAGGGATCGATAAACCTAGAACTAATTGGATATTAACTCATTTTATTTTAAATAATAGGTGAACCAAATAGAAAATAACAGAAATACTCAGTAATTATATCCAAGAAAAGGATAATAATGAGACATCATACAAAATTTATGGGATGCAACCATGGCAGTCTTGAAGGGAAACTTTATATCACTATTTGCCCATCTGAATAAAATAGAGAAAGTAGAAATCAATGAATTGGGTATGCAACTAGAAAAGCTAGAAAAAGAAGAAATAAAATATCCCCAATTAATTACCAAATTAGAAATTCTGAAAATCAAGGGAGAGATTGAAAAAAATGAAAGCAAGAAAATAATTGACCTCATAAAAAAACTAAGAGTTGGTTTTATGAAAAAGCCAGTAACAATAAAGAAACCTTTGGTTAATCTCATTGCAAAAAGAAGATAACCAAATTACCAGAATCATAAATGAAAATGGTGATTTAACCACCAATGAGGGGGAAATTAAAGAGATAATTTGAAGCTACTTTGCCAAACTGTATGCCAATAAATTGCATAACCTGAGTGAAATGGATTAATATTTATAAAAATACAACTGTCCTGATTAACAGAAGGAGAAATAAATTACTTAAATAGCCCCATTAGAGAAAATGATATTATTGAAACCATCAATAATAAACCCTGAGAAAAAGTCTCCAGGTCAAGATGGATTTACAAATGAATTATATCAAATATTTAAGGAAAAGATAACTTCTGTTTTAAATAAACTACTTAAAAATAGGAAAGTAAACACCACTGGCAAACTCCACTTATGACACTAACATGGTACTGATACCTAATGCAGGAAGAACCATAACAAAGAAAATCATAGACCAATCTCCCTACTGAATATTGATGCAAAAATCTAAAATAGAATTTTAGCAATGAGAGTACAGCAAGTTATTATCAGGATAATATACCATGATTAGATTTGAGTTTTTCTAGGCAAACAGGGATGTTTCAACATTAGGAAAACAATCAACATAATTAAACATATCAATAGCAAAACCAACAGAAATCATATGGTTATTTCAATAGATGCTGAAAACCTTTGATAAAATACAACATCCATTACTTTTAAAAAACATTAGAAAGTTTAGGAATAAATGGAGTTTTCCTTAAAATAATAATGAGTATCTATCTAAACCTACCAACAAGCATTATCTGTAATGGAAATAAACTTGGAACATTTCCAATCAGGGTGAAACAAGGATGCCCATTAACATCATTACTATTTAACATAGTATTAGAAATGTGAGCAGTAGCAATAAGAGAAGAAAGAAATTGAAGGAACCAGAACTGGCAATGAAGAATCAAAACTTTCACTCTTTGCAGATGATATAATTATATACCTAGAGAACCTGAGAAAATCATCTAAAAATTCCTTGAAACAATTACAAATTCAGGGTGGAGCCAAGATGGAGACAAAAAGGGATCCAGTCTGAGGAGCTCTCTGATAAAATTCATCAGCTAGGGACTCTAACTAAACTTTCAAGAGACAGAAGCCACAAAGGGACCCAGTGAGGCAGTTCTCCTACTCAAGGTAACCTGGAAAAAAGCAGAAAGGCTCTGCTCCCTGGGATAAGAGGGGCGGCCTGCCAGAGGGGTGTCCCTCCAGAGCCAAAGAACTTCAGCCTCCCGGAGGCAGCCCCAGGGCACTGGGAGCCGCAGCTCACAGCAGCAGGGGAGTCTCCTGAGGTACACCCCAAGGAGCACCAGGCACAAAGTGGGGGAACAGCAGGGGACCTCTGCCAGAGCGAGCACATGGAGCCCAGCCCTCAGGGCACACAGCCAGCAGCTTGGTCTTTCCCCAGCCCTGATCCAGGAAACAGAAGCAGGAGGAGCAGGTAAGCAGGAGCCCCCAGGGCATGAGCCCATTGAGGTGAGGGAGGGGAGTGAAGAGAGACTGTGAGCTTGGTCCTCTACCCCGGGAACAGGACTCTGGGGCTCTGACCACATTCAGATCCTGATCCCAGTCTATGCCCACCCATAGAACAGCAGGGCCCCCCCCACCTCAGCCCCGTGGCAGAAGGAGGTGCTTATGGTCATTCACAGACCAGGAGGGAGGACAGAGCCTCAAACACTGAGACCCTTGTGGGAGTGTCCCAAAAGCTCAGGAAGCACCCCCAAACGAGGCCCAGGCTGGGAAAATGAGCAAGCAAAGAAACAAAAGAAAGACTATTGAGAAATATTTTGCAAATTAGCCCAAGAAGGATCAAAATACTCAGTCTGAAGATAAGGAAGCAGAAGCTCCTGCATCTAAAGACTCCAAGAAAAACAGAAATTGGGCTCAGGCTATGACAGACCTCAAAAAAGATTTTGAAAATCAAATGAGGGAGTTGGAAGAAAAACTGGGAAAAGAAAGGAGAGAGATGCAGGAAAAACATGAAAATTAAGTCAGCAGCTTAGTCAAGGAAATGCCAAAAAATGCTGAAGAAAATAGCATGTTAAAAACCAGCTTAGGTCAAATGGATAAAACAGTTCAAAAAGTTATTGAGGAGAAGAATGCTTTAAAAAGCAAAATTAGCCAGATGGAAAAAGAGATAAGAGATAAGAAATCTCTCTGAGGAGAACAAATCCTTCAGACAAAGAATAGAATTCAGGGATATTGATGAATTTACCAGAAATCAGGAATCAATACTACAAAACAAAAAAAATGAAAAATTAGAAGAAAATGTGAAATATCTCATTGAAAAAACAACTGATATGGAAAACAGACTTAGGAAAGATAATTTAAAAATTATTGGAATACCTGAAAGTCATGATCAGGAAAAGAGCCTTGATATCATTTTCAAAGAATTACTACAGGAAAATTGCCCTGATATTCTAGAAGCAGAGGGCAAAATAGAAATGGAGAGAATCCACCGATCCCCCAGAGAAAGAGATGCCAAAAAGCCAACCCCTAGGAATATTATAGCCAAGTTCCAGAACTCCCAAGTCAAAGAGAAAATATTACAAGCAGCCAGAAGGACACAGTTCAAATATCATGGAGCTGAAGTCAGGATCACACAGGACTTAGCAGCAGCTACACTGGAAGCTCGGAGGGCTTGGAATACAATATACCAGAAGGCAAAAGAGCTTAGAATGCAGCCAAGAATGAACTACCCAGCAAGGCTGAATGTCCTCTTCCAGGGAAAAAGATGGACTTTCAATGAACTAGGGGAATTTCAAATGTTCCTTTTGGAATGGCCAGAGCTGAACAGAAGGTTTGATCTTCAGATACAGGACTCAGGTGGAGCATGGAGATTGGAGGAGAGGGGGCAAATATGAGGGACTTAATGAGGATGAACTGCATGTATTCCTGCATAGAAAAAATGACACTGATAATACTCATATGAACCTTCTCAGTTAATAGAGCAGGTAGAGAGAGAATTTATAGGTGAAGCACAGGAGAAAGCTGGTGTAAAAATGGATTCAATTGACAAAAAGGGAAATGGAATGGGAGAAAGAAAAAGGAGAGGGGGAAAAGTCCAAGATATTTCACATAAGATTTTTTTTATTAAAATGAGCTATTGCAATGATATGGAAGGGGGAGGCAAGGGGGAATGAGGGAAGCTTTGCTCTTATCAGAGATGGCTAGGAGAGGAAACAGCATATATACTCAATGGGGTATAGACATCTGGAGTAAGAAGGAGCGGGGAGCAGGGGGAAGGAGTGGGGATGTGAATAAAGGAGGAGAGGATGGACCATGAGGGGAGAGTGGTCAGATATAACACATTTTCTTTCTTACTTCTTGCCAGGAGCTAGGAATGGAAGGCCTGCCCAGGACCACAGGGCCAGGTAGATTCTGGGCCTAAGGGGTGGTATGGGGGCTCAGGGCCTCTTGGCCCCAGGAGCAGGGATCTGTCTGCTGCGCCACTCAGTGACCCTACAGCAGAGTCAGAGTGAAAGGAGAGAGAAAATAGAGTACATGGTAGTGGAGAAATAAGAAAGGAGGGAGTTGCAATCAGCAGTGGCAAAGGTGGAAAAATATGGAAATAACTTTTGTAATGGACTTATCATAAAGAATGAGATCCACCCATGAGAGAGTTGTTGGTATTGGAACAAAGACTCAAGCACATTTTTTGTTATTCTTATTTGGGGGATGGTGCAGGGCAAGTGGGACTGGATGGCCTGCCTGGGGCCACATAGCAGGCTGATCTTTGGGTGTCTGGACCCAGGTGCTCCTGGCTCAAGGGCCAATGCTCTGTCTGCCACCCAGCCACCCCTACTATTATTACTATTTTATTTTATTTTGGGTCTTTTTTTTCCCTTTCTTTTTTTTTGGTTTTTGCAGGGCAGTGGGGATCGGGTGGCTTGCATGTCACACGGCTGTGTGATTGTTGGGTTTACGAGGCTAGATATGGACTCGGGTGCTCATGGCTCCAGGGCTGGTGCTTCGTCCATTGCGCCACCTGGCCATACCTACAATTATTACTATTATTTTTTTATTGTAATTTTTCTGTCTCCCCTTTACTTTTTTCGCCCAAGCAAGTCTATCTATACTCATGGAGGAGGAGGGGTATTTTGTTTACTTGTAAACAAGAATATTTTATTAATGTAAAAAGACATTTGTACAAAATGAGAATAAAAAATAAATAAAAAAACAATTGCAAATTCAGCAAAGTAACAGGATATAATACAAATAAACATAAATCCATCAACATTTCTCTATATGAACAACAAAGCCCAAGAGCAAGAGATTCAATGAGAAGTTCCATTTAAAATAACTGTAGACAACATTAAATACTTGGGAATATACCTCCCAAGATAAAACAAGAATCTGTATCAACACAATTATAAAGCACTGCCCACCCAAATAAAATCAGATCTAAATAATTGGAAAAATATCAAATACTCATGGTTAAGTTGAGCTAATATAATACAAATGACAGTTCTACCCAAATTCAATTACTTATTCAGTGCCAATCAAACTAACAAATACTACTTTACTGAGCTAGAAAAAAATCATCTGGATCAACAAAGGGCAAGGATAGCAAGGGAACTGATGGAAAAAAAAAATAAAGGAATCTGGCCTAGCTCTACCCGATTTGAAACTCTACTATAAAGCAGCACTCATCAAAACTACCTGGTACAGGTTAAGAAATAGAGTAATGGGTCAATGGATTAGGAAAGGTTCAAAAGAAACAGCAATGATTACAGTATTCTACTCTTTGAAAAACCCAAAGACATAAACCTCTTGGATAAGAACTCACTATCTGACAAAAATTGTTGGGAAAACTGGAAAATAGTATGGCAAAAACTAGACATAGATTCACATCTCAAACCCTAAACCAAAATAAGGTCAAAATGGGTACAGGAATTAAACATAAAGAGTGATGCCAAAAATAAATTAATAGACCAAAAATAATCTATCTATATGATCTATGGAAAAGGGAATAATTTATGATGAAAGAAGAATTAGAGTACAATATAAACTAAAAAATGTATGATTTTGACTATATTAAAAATATTTTACACTAATAAAATCAATGCTTCCAAAATTAGAAGGAAAGCAGAAAGCTGAGAAACAATCTTCACAAATAGGAGTTCTGATAATGGTCTCATTTCTAAAATATGTTGAGAATTGCATCAAATTTATAAGGTCACAAATCATTTCCCAAATGATAAATGGTCAAATGGTATGAACAGACAGTTTACAAATGAAGAAATTAAAGCTCGCTTTCTCTCTCTCTCTCTCTCTCTCTCTCTCTCTCTCTCTATATATATATATATATATATATATATATATATATACATATGTATATATATACATATGTATATATATAAAATCATATGAAAAATATGAAAAATGCTCTAAATCATGATTGCTTAGAGAAATTCAAATTAAAACACAATGAGGTATCATCTTACACCCATTAGATTAGCTAAGAGGAGAAACCTGGAAGATGATCAATGTTGGAGAGATTGTGGAAGAATTGGAGCATTGATGCATTGTTGGTGGAGTTGTGAAGAGCAATAGAATATAACCAATGAGCAATAAAACTGTTCATACCCTTTGACCCAGAAAT